>NC_056551.1:15288750-15604166 GCF_910596095.1 Thunnus maccoyii
TCAAATCTGTTATCAGCTACACTTGAAAAAGGTAGCTCAGGTTAAACAAAATACTCAAAAGTGAAATAGAATAACATCTCCAGTGTCTCAAACATCATCTACTCAATGACAACAATGGGTACTACTTTAAGCTGGTTCCAAGTAATTATATTGCATATTAATTTATTACGATACAAAATATGTTTACCAGTTTACTTGGTATACCTGTATAATCTATTACAATCAAATAAATCCTTACTTCCTTTTATCCATATTTAACATTGTGTTAGAGATGTGTTGATTCAGTTACATGGTCATTTTTAGACCTTTGTTAGTGGTGTTGTTGTATTGGATTGCATTATATTGAAAGGTGCGTACTGTAAACTGCAAATGGGGGTGGACGAAACATCAGAAACGCATTTCAATATAATGCTGTCCAACACAACACCACCACTACACACCACTATAATTGGACATGCAGTAGTATGATATGCAATAATTAGTATGATAATGGTATCAATAATCTCATAATCATATTATACTGTGATGTCCTTCACAACAACACTCAAACCGCTGTTACTGTATTTCAACTTTAATCTTGTATACTTATAAATCATTCTGACAGTAAAACGTATCACCACAAAAGCTATTAGGAAGTCAGAGCGATGAAGGAGGAGGTTAGAGCTGCAGGAAAATGGTGAGGGTTTAACAGGGTGCAGGTTTATGTACACACTGTCTGACGACAAGTATGCACTGAGCAGATCTTTGGAGAAGCATTTCACTGGGTCAGAAACACTATGTTCCGACTGCTGGCCAAAACAGCACAAATAATGATAAGCCTTCATGAGACTCATGCATCAGTGTTAATAAAAGATTCTTGATCTGAGTGTGTGGTCATTATCACAAACACTTGTGGTTTCTTTTTTCTGACTACATGCTCATCTTGCAACTGCCAGCACCCCTAACTAGAGTACACGCTGTGAGCAAAGCTTTTTGTTCCCCTTTTTTCTCTTTGGCACAAATAATGATTCAGTATGCAAGTGTGTATGCATACTGTATGTGCTTATTACCTGTAATTGCAAGCTATTGCAGCTGCTCATAAAACTAGAGGGATTTCCTGAACTAAGGTTAAAAAGATAACTATACAGTTGTTTATGGCAATTAGTGATATCCTTGTTGATGACAAAACAAATGCAGCTAAGCTTTTAAAATACATGTTTGGATTTCATGTCATAGAGACCATGTTAAAATATTTTTCTGTGACACTCGCTACTCCAAAATTCACACTGACGCTGGAAGGTGCATTTTTTCACTTAATGCAAAGCTAGGCTAACCGCTTCTGCTGGTCCTCTATCTTTAAGCTAAGCTAGGCTAAATTTGTGCAGAGTGACAACACACTTATCTGTATTTAGTGCATTGCTCTTTATCTCTTGTAACAAAACAAAATAACTTCCAATACTGACCAATTAACTAGCCCTACTGCGCATAAGAAACTTTGAAATAGTCACCTAACAGTCCTTACAAACCTCTGAGTCATGCCAAAGAGTAAACAACACAACTGCTGTCATATCAGGGAAATTACAAGTGAAACTAATAACATAAATGATGGTTCATTTCCAATAATGATTGCAAAACAATGCAGCAATGATAATGTTACTGGGTACACCTGTGTTTCACAGGTCTGTTCAACTTTACTTTCCAGCCCTCAGTTTGGGAACCACTAGTGTAGTGAAACTAGGCAAAATAAGTGCATTTGACCCAGGAAATGCTCAGGTGAATAATTAGTAACAGTGGCAACCAAGCATATAGTCACAGAGAGAGCATGCACTGAGCTCAACTGCAGACGACTCAATGTCTCCTCCTTACCACCCCAAACCTTGTACTGGGTTGTCATACTTTTGTCCCTGAAGATTTGGGGGTGTCTGGACAGCAAGGTTTGAAGAAGCATTGGCATATCACCCTCGGGTTCATCATTCCCCAAGTTGTCCTTCAACTCTCTAGAGAGAAAACAAAAGAATAGTCCTCAGTTATATTGCAGGCAATAGCTACCCACTGGCACTGCAGTCTACTTCCTTCCAATCTCAGTTGGCATTTTAAGTGCAGCTTAGACTAGCCCTTCATGATTCTGACAAATCCGAGCATGGGTTGACCTATCTATCTATCCTAGATTCAATGGTGATTATTTAAATTGAAACAGCAATGCCCAACTTCACTTTTAAGTAAACAGTGATGTTATTACAGTGAAACAGCAATGCATAATGCATTTCCAATAACACTACTAACAACCACATTGACGTAACAATTACTTATTTCCCAATTAAAACTCATATAAGAGTTAACACGCCTTTAAAAAACCGTCTGCAGTAGCTACTGGCAAACTTTCCTCTCTTCAATAGGTAGTGGAGCAGGCTGTGAAAGACTGGTGAGTGGTACTTACATGTGTTCAGTGGAGACCTGGTTAAGGCTATGTGCCAGCTGAGTCACCAGATTCTCGTCCCGACACACCAGCAGGTTGCTGACCTCTTCAGAGATCCTTCCATTGTAGAGCAGACTCTTAGCAGTGGTGGCAGGGAGAGGAGAAGGCAAGGGCAGCTGGTTCAACACTAAAGGAATGATGGAAAGACAATTTATCTTGGTAGGGAAATCAGAGGAAGCAAGATTGTAAAGAATAATAACATTAAACTGTTTTGAAAAATGTAAGGATGTGAATTTCTTTGTGACGGTGCAGATTAAAAAATGAACATTTTCAAAAAAAATGGATTCAAACTCAGAATACATCCTGTTTTGGTGTCCACAATATTTCAGACCAGAAGAAACATTTTGTGGGCCTCAGAATACATGCCAAAGTTATACATGATAAAGAATATGCTGTAACAGTATAATTAACATGCTGTCTATCCTTTTATCAAAAGGCCTGAAAATTATAGTGATATCAGAGTGACGAAAGGTCCACCAATCTTTGTACATGAAGTTACCCCTTTATTAGATACACTTTTACATTCTAATGCTATCCAGTGCAATTGTCCTGCAGTAAATCATATATTCACAAAGTGTATAATTACACAGAAATTTAGGCCTACAACTTCCCATCTTTTCGAAACATTAGCTGCTTCAACCCTGTCTGCCCTGAAATCACTAGTAGTAAGAAGCATCACAATTACCAGTATGTAGCCCCTGGTACAACTACAAAGCCAATCAAATTCGGCCTGCTTAGCAGTCAAGTATTCCTTGGACTTGCCACATCTTGGTTTGAATGTTAGTGTTTAGGCTGTGTGAACAACATTGGAGAGATGATGTTGCACTTACAGTCTGTCAGGCTAGCAATTCCAGCAAGAGTAGTGATGGGAACATGAGGCATATCACCATTCATGCTGAAGATGAGGTCAAGAGGTCGTGGCAATGCACAGGCTGCTCAAAATCACCAATCTCTTCCTATTCCTCACATGTCCAAAATTCTGCAGAGACAAAAAAAAGTGGCAACAAACACTATTACAGCACTGTTAACAAGGTTGGATGCCATTACAAGCAACACTGTTCTTACAATTATTCATATTGAGGGATGGTCAAATATTTTCCATATATCTACAGTGTACTTCTTCTGGATTGGGGATTTAAAACTGTGTCAGCTCATGAGTGTGCATTATTACAGTGCCAACATAACTGCACTTCTGAGGCAGACAGTTTATGAAGGCCTTATAGCAAGGCTGCTTTGCTTGGGCATGTCTTTGGGTGTTATTGATTCATGCAGCTTCTGTTAACCAGCAGATCCTGATGCTCAAACCATTATGTTCCCATTTTTGGCCCTTTTTGTCCTGTATAAATATACACCTACAGTGTGTGCATTTTTTATAGATGTGATATTTCAACCTGCTGAAGTCGAACATGCGATGGCTGCTAAAACATACAAAAATCAGATATTCTAGCTCTCATGCGAATACAGTGTGTCGTGCATTGCAATTAGACCCGGGTAGCGACAAATCTAACGCTAACTGCTGACATTAATCCTCTAACAGTAATGATAAAACGTTACTATAATTATGTCTCTCTGTGTGTTTATGTCTATACATCTCTTAACCTCTAACGTTAGCTTGTCTGTGGTTTTATTTTCGTTTTCGCAGCTGAAGCTAACTAAACAAAAAACAAAGGCAATTCAAACAAACATGGTTATAACTGAAATTCTTTCTTTTGTTAGAGTGTCAGTTAAGGTTTCCGGGGCTCTGCAAAACACACAACAGCGACATTATCGTTAGCTCATCTTGACACTAGATGCTGACTGTATTATAACTCAGTTATTATTATTTTTGGCGTTGTAGGCACTTGCTAAGAAGACGAGCAACATAAAGACGTCTGTGAAAGTGACTACAATCAACTCGGGATTAGCCGGCTAGCAACAACTGGAAATGTAGCCATGCTAGCTGGCTAGGTATAACGCTAGGTTAACTGGAAGTTGCCGAAGCTAGCATCACCGGGAGTGCATCAAAGCCAGTTAGCCGTTTGTTGCTCACTCTGAGACGCTCCTTTTTAGCATTCGGGTCGTGTATGGGTTTAGATTTTCACCTCACACTTGCTGTGGCCTCCGTCGACGCACCTCTAGCTCACAAAGTGGACCTCGGACTTGCCTAAGGAAGCGTAACCCCGACCCGACGCCAGGGAGGCAGGGGTACAAAGCAAAGACCCCATCACAAATCAAGAATTATCCACTCCCCCCTCCCACTGACTGTTAACGTTCACCAACGGCTGCCTGTGTGCCTGACAACGCGGAGAGACTCGGGAGGTAAACTAATTTGTCTGAAAAGCGGTTGTTATTGTTGAATCTGCTGGCTTATTTACCTCAGGATGTGATGAGAAAGAAGTGGTTCTGGTGGAGGAGGAGGAGGAGGACGAGGAGGAGGAGGAGGAGGGGGAGGGGTAGGATGGCAGCTGGAGCAGGAGAAGAGTCTCTAGCTCCCTCTCCGTCCCACGGTTCAAACAGCTCCTCCGAGTAAACAGCTAGCACAACGGCAGTAATCCCCGTCAGGGGGACTGGGGGGTTTTCATCTTTCCCACGGCGAGCATCTCTGCTGGGAGGGAGAGAGGGGGGGAGCATCCCCTCAAACCGGCCTTTTCATACGATTATCCCCAGACAACGTTAAACGTTTGAGGTTGCGGGTACTAATTAATTTTCGAGAGAACCGGAGAAAAGAGGAAAAAAGGAGGGTCCACGGTCCAATCCCCTCTCTGTCTCTCTTTCAAAATGCCGACCGGAAGAATCGTTAAAAGGAATAACTCCCTCAACCGGTGAGGAGTCAAATCATAGCCTATCAAACGATTGTGACCCTAATAGGTAACCGACTGAGTCCCGTCTGCACCCCCACAACCCGGCGAGGACCTCGGGGATCTTTGTATGGGATCGCGGTGCTGGTTTTGTAGGTGGTTTTCCTACAGTTTTTCGTAGATAAGATTTATATACGGAAATAATTAAATTCAGTAAATGACAAAAGAGATACGTGGCATGTAGGTCTGTGATGTTTACATCTGGTTTTGGAGCTCTAACTAGCAAAACTAAAAGTCCAGCCTTTCCCTCGTTGTTCTGCACTAGCTAACTAAGGTGAATCTAGTCATTTCCATCACAAAGTGTTGAGTTATATGATTTTTTTCTCCTAATCAGGTGTCATTCACTTTTTAAAAATCTGTCTTGTCTGTTTAAATGAGGAATGATGTAGGCTTGACATCACAACAAACACATGTACAATTAGCCAATCAGCTGCCTCCCCACTAAAACGTCCCACTTCCAACAAAACAGAAAGATTACCTGCGAAGTCTCTATCCTCTTTTGTCCTCTCACATGCTCCGAAGTCATCGGAGGAGAATCACTGAGCTTGAGTGTGCATTCGTGTATTAAAACATTCATAAAGTATCTAAAAAACTTCATCTGCATTAAAGTGAATTCAATAAACGTCAGCTTGAGAGACACTCAATTTTATAAGTAGGTTTTAGTCTCCCTCTTGTGGAGAAACATAAAACGTTTTTGCAGACAAAAGCAAACTTTTGCTGTCTCTTGCCCCCTTTCTTGTCTTCTAGCCTCCTAGTGTGACTTAAGTGTTGTCTTTTCCTGGTTTTAAAGTAAAATGATGTAATTTTCTGAATTTACCAGACTGTTCTAGCTGTTCTATTATTTGTCTTTACCAACTTAGTCATTATATCCACATTACTGATGATTATTTTATCAAAAGTCTCATTGTGTAAATATGTTGTGAAAGCACCAATAGTCATCACTACAATATTGTTGCAAGATCCATATCAAAGTATTTGGTCAAAAATATATAGTGATATTTGATTTTGTCAGCTATTGTATATAATTGAGAATGAGTCAATGTAACACTCTGACGTTTATTATTGGTTGATAATATCATCAAAGAAACTGTGTGGTTCTGTTTATTTAGGCTGATGGCAGACCTCAGATTTCATATCATTTTCAACTTAGCTTTATAAAGTATGTTTACACTGCAGCATATTAACAACAAAAATATAATAAAAAAGCTTTATTTCCAAATGTGTTGACACTGGTTTTCTTGTTGTTACACATATTACACATAATACCCATACTGGAGGATTGGTAAGATACATACTACAGGAAATGATCAGGATCATAACAAGCATATAATCATTCTTTTAATATTTATTTTTTGAGCGTGACTTAATTTGCCTCTGAGTGAAAGATTATAAAGATAACACATTTCAGCAGTCCTTCCCACTCAGAGCCATCTAATTATTTATTTATTATTTTGTGTTGTCATGTTTTTAAATTAATTTGCTTTTTGTTGTTGATATCTTTGATGTCATAAGTTTAAAATATTTTTTCAACCCCAAAATTCATAATTTTGGACACTTTTTCTGGAGGGAGCAACTCAGACATTGGTGTTCTTTGACTATGCACTGCAATACTTGAATATGAGTTTATATAACCTAATGATATTTCTTCTTTATTTTATGATACAGATAGGCCATAATGCACTTGAGGCATAGATTATTTTCCCCCCAATTTTTATTATTCTTGGGTTTGAAGGTGTGAATAGGCATATGCGTGTACTGTGGCTCTTGGTACAGGACGTTTGTGACTAACAATCCCACACACACACACACACACACACACACACACACACACACACACACACACACACACACACACACACACACACACACTTCAAAAGCCAGCAGCTGACTCCTGGCTGTAGTTTCACGAGTGGATAATAATGTTGCGTTCAGGACCGCGGGGTTTCACGGTAATTAGTCTGCTTCAATGGGTTTAACCATGAGCCTCTAACCCGTGACGGTCATGAGGGTTTTATGCCCCTCTCTGCTCTCCGGCACACTGAAGAAAGATATTTGGGCAGTGAAATAACACAGAGCTCCGAGGACCCGCACTTTTTGAGAAGCCATCCTAACCAGAGGAACTGTCTGCAATCTAATTATCCAATTTGGTAAGATGATAGGTCTCTTTGTCTTTTTTCCCAGCAGAGTTGCCTTATTATAGGGATACTGAAGACTATTTTGTTTTTTTCAAAGAGTTAGCCAAGTTTTCATTGTCAGCTGAACTCCAAATTGCCTTTTATTACCTCATCAAACTGGAAAAATAGATTATGTTGCACAAGGTTTCCTAGCATGTTGCTATAGCAACGGGTGATACTGTCACCAATCAGGATTCGGACTACATTTGCTTGATACTATTCCGACTGGTTTGGCAAAAAAAAAATTTATATATATGTATTCATTTGCCTATTTGCTATCAAAAATGTACATGTACTCACATATTTTTCAAGCATTAGTCAGCCAGTTATAATTGACATATTACTCATTAGTGCCACTATAGCACCGGGCGAGAGAGGTAAATCCTTAGTTTACCTCTATAGCAAATAAGATTGGATGAAAAAACAAAAGGACAAGCGTGAGGGCAGTGATTCATAAAACAAAAGAATACGATTTCATTTGAACAAACAGGACAAGTTGAACTTTATTTGAATTATCAAATTTCTACCCAGCAATTATTGTACGACACTCATAAAACATGGTTTGGATAAAACGTTGGGGTTAAGGTTATTATGTGGTAGGTGAAGTAGCCAGATACACGATACTAAAAGAAACTACTAATTATGAAGAGCAACAACTGTTTTCAGCTTCATGGTGGTTAAGTGTGTCTAAATTGACAATGGGCCTGCATTTGGTTGCTGTATGAATAATTTTGAGTGTTGTTCTTGACAAAGGTCTATTTAGAGCCTTTAGTGTTCAGTACTAGAATTAATTAGTAATTCTAGTGGGCTGTGGGATATTATTTGATCCACTGAAAGAAAATGTGGGCTTGTCAAATAGTTTTAAATACTTGTTGCATTTTCATTTTCAAGTGATTTACCGTTGATTTTCAGTTTGATGAGGTGTAATCGTACAGACGGGATGCCTCGTGGAGACTTCAACATCTATTTTGCCAGCAGCAGGAGGGGATATGTCAGAGTTGAGGAGTATGTGTATCTATTTTATTTTAAATTCAGCAAAGTATATAAAGCTTTGTGTATTCTGACATAAGTCATGAATCTATATAATGCTATACTGTGGTGAATACCATAACTGATATGTCTACATAAGACATAAAGTCATAAACTAATGTGTTTCTCTATGTGTAACTATATTAATTCTACAATCACTATCACTCTATAGCTGACCCTCATATTTTTTTCAGTACAATATGATACGTTCCAACACATTCATTCTGAAAAGTAGTGAAATATGGTCATGCATCCTGAATTTATGATTGAATTAAGTGTATTGCTCAGTGATTGTTAGTTTAAGTGAATTGTGCTGTGCACCACAGGGCGGTGGGCATAGCTCTGCTGATGGTCATCCTGGCAGCTCTTCTCCTCCTGGGCTGCTGGTATTTCAAGAAAAGGAGCGGCTACAGAATAATCAGGGTGAGACCGTCCTTCCTTTAATGAAGCGAAAGTTTAGCAATCTGACTAATAAAAGCAGGTATTGAATGTTTCTGCAAAATTCCTTGCTCATCTTTGTCTCCCCTGCAGAGCCCCAGGTCTGGGTCACCAGGTTACACAGGAGGCCAGTACTCAGAGGCTGGACCCTCAGCAGATAACAAGATGGCTCTCACTGACTTCGGCAGCTTCCGACCAGTGGTGAGGGACAAGCAGTTACCTGATGACTGACTTTACTGATTTTCCATACCCTCCCTGTCCCTGAGTCAAATTGTTTTAATGTCAGGAAAGAGATAGCAAATTAGACAGATGTGATGTAATTCTTTTTTACTTGTATATATATATATATATATATATATATATATATATATATATATATATATATACATATATATATCATTTCAATACATCACCAGTCAACAAACTCGTGGGCAGACTCATAGTCTGTACAACCCAAAGTCCATGACAGAGGATATTTGTTTAGTACAAAGCCTCAGGGCTCTGAACACAGTGTCGAGCACGTGAAGCTGATGCAATAGATTCCTGAAGGAGAGATTATGATGTCACCAGACCAAGGGAAGGTATTAAAAATGTTTCATTCCCAAGGGAGGTATGCGTCTGTGAGTGCGGGAAAAGTGAGGGAAATGGGATCAGATCAACAGCCTCTCATATGACATGAAGTTGCAAAAGCACAATGTCCTTTAAAAATGCCCATCCTTTCCTAATGCAGCAATTACCAGGGTTCAAAGAAAAGAGCCTTTCAACCATGCTAGACCCATTGTTCACCTCACTGTTACAGAGACCAAGATTGTTTAAACCCACGGAGCTTTAATTTCAATTCTAGTCAAGTGCTTCAAGTTTCCAGATATGACGATGAATGTGTTAAAATGTATGACAACATTCATTTTCAGTTGTATAATCGTGATGGAAGTCAGTGTGTGGGAATTTTTGCACATTTTCAGCTGTTTATATCTGGATGTTTGTCCCACTCTTCACCAGGTTCCTAATGCTCCTCCAGCCTATGAAAAGATCTCCTCAGGGCCGCTGCCTCCTCCTTATTCCCCCTAAAGGACTTCTGTAAAGCACAGACATCTGGAGAAGAAAGGAAAATACTGGATAACATACTCTAAACTTCATCTGTTGTTTGATGATAATCTGATGCCACTGTCAATATGGTCCCTAATACTTTGTAGCCAAGTATACCCGTAGGTGAAAGTACTGTATCTCTCACTTTGTAAAATTATTCACATGCATGAACACAATGTACATAGGTTGTTTCAATAAACAATAAAAAGTGATTTCACAAGGACCCTGTGTACAAGGAAGCAGCTCAAACACATTGTTG
This sequence comes from Thunnus maccoyii, assembly GCF_910596095.1. Lineage (NCBI taxonomy): Eukaryota > Metazoa > Chordata > Actinopteri > Scombriformes > Scombridae > Thunnus > Thunnus maccoyii. The sequence goes on from NC_056551.1 coordinate 15,299,029, forward strand.
GGGACAGTTGCATTGTTTATTTCCATGCAGTAACGTCCACATTTGTTCAATGAAAATGTACCTAGTAAATATTTTTGAAAAATCTATATGGTAAAAATAAATAAATGACTTCAAAACATTTTATATGGGCTCAAACATGTAGTACAAATTCATCTATTAGTTTTTTTATATTTCTAAAAAGTAAGATGTAGTTTTCAAACTGTTACTAGTTGAAAAAAGGACAATGTCATACAGCTGTATTGTTCAAACAGACAGTTAAGTAAAGCAAGGTGTACCAATGAATAGTATCCCAATAATTACCATCTGAAGTAGTATCTAGTAGCATTGAAAAGTATTACAAAAACTTGAGTTGAAATCCATTTTTTTCCTACCCTCTCATTCTTCTGATTTTTATAACAGTTGTCAATACTGGCCATGAAGTAAAAAAGGAAAGTTGAGAGTCTACAACATTCATCTGAGGGCAACCTCAATAGTTTTCAATTTAGAAAACCATCATCACAGTATACATTTCCAGTCTGTTTGAGCATACAGTTTACTTATAAGATCATCTAACCAGAGGGTATGACCTACTGTATCTTAAATTTAGGTTATGAGTCAAACTGCAGCTGGAAAGCAGCAACACCAAGATTACTACAAGTGATGGATATGAGCCCTGCCAAAACTAACCAGCTGAGCAGTGGTGTCTCAGTCCTCACATAGCTGTCTCATGGTCTTGGTTAATTGGTTCATTTTGTGTCTGCCTGTGAAGGCTGTAAAGAGGAATCATGTGCGTGTAGTGCTCCAGTGGAACTGTTGGGTGAAACCACCAGTGCAGCCAGCGGTTTGGGGCAGGTGGTCAACTCTGCTGGATTGACCTGGCACTGAACTGTACTCAAAACAGCACCATCAGGACTAATGAGTAGCTTGGATGCTACATTGGTATGCATACCTAAAGCTGAGGTCTGCAGAGAGTGCTTTCCCAGTGCTTGATTGGTCGGAACGACAGGTTGGTGGATGGTGTTGTTTGTCTTCAGTGATGTGATTGGTTGAGCTGGAGTTATTATTACAGTGTTGCTGGATGGAGGTGTGGTCATCACAGGTGCTGTTTCAAAGCTGTTGACAGTGCTTCCGATTGGTGGAACTGTAGCAATGGGCAGCGTCTGCATCCTCGACGCTGTGCTTACAATTGGAGGGACAGCCACAGTTGGCAATACTTGTGTCCGTGTGCCAGCAAACACTGGTTGCATGACTGCCTGTTTTTTGACTGATGCGTTGCCAAGGCCCATATTCGCCAAAAACTGTGATGGAGCAGTGGGGGGTGCTGCAATTTTTACTGCTGTCTGCTGGGGCTGTATGCCTGGACCCAGGGTTGTCACTGAAACCTCCTGCTGAGCAGGAAGAGAATGCAAATATGGTGTGCTTGCTATCACAGGGGCTGGGGCTGAGGAAACGGGTGCTGGAATTGGTATGACGGGATTCGGCAGGGCAACAGCTGATGGGCTGGGTAAAACAGGCAAGGATGATAGAGGTGCTGACAATCTGGGTAAAGGGGGTGCTACTGCAGGTGAAATGGTGGATGAACATTCAGCTTGCCTGGGTGTACCAGCAGCTAACCTGATTGTAGCCAGCGCTGAGCCAAGAACAGAGGCACTGGTTACCACTGGGGAAACTAGGGCTGGAACACTACCTAACCTAGGTGATGATGAGACCAGAGTGGGTGTGCCTACAGGTGGTGATGCAAAGTTACTAGCCTGCGAAACTGGCAACCTTGGCAGAGCAGACACTACACTTGTTTTACTGGGTAACAACGCTGAGCCCAAGCCAGGTGTTCCTGTTAGTTGGACTGGCATGACATTGGGATTGGTTGCTAGCAATGATGGACCAACAGCAGGTGTGCATGCTACAAAAGGAGAACTTAAGGCTGGCACACTAGGCAGCTTGGCTGGCGATAGGGGTAAAACAGGTGCTCGAGGGGCTACAGTGACAGGGCTTGCCCCTTGGGGAGGTACTGCTGCTCCAATGCTAGTAGCACTGGCACTAGGCACTTGTTGTGGTGCAGGGCTAGAGATAATAAGGACATGGCTGCCTGGACCCAAACCCTGGGGAGGGACTACAAACCGTGCATTGTTAAGGAGGATCTGTGTGCCAGCAGCAAGGGGCGTAGAAGTGTTGATGACTATCCTCTGCTGAATTGTGCCAGTAGAAGAAGTGGTGAATGGGGTACTGGTGGTTGTTGCCAAGGAGATTTGTGTTTGGGTTTTATTGAGAGCAAGGTGAGGGGAAGATAAGATGGAGGTGGTTTCCTCACCAATGCCACTTTGGATATTCGGGGGCTGACGGACAAGGTTGGTTGTGGAGGTTTGGGCTGGGCTACTCTGCGTGGTAGTGGTTACCTGAGCAGGAGAGTTGCTGGACAGTATATTTGTGGGCAGACCAAGATCCTTCTTGATCATGTTTCCTGCAGATGTAGCAGCAGTAGATGTGGAAGAGCCTGGTTGGGAGATCATGGGGAAGGGAGGGATACCCTGGAGCTGAGAGTTGCTGGTTAGAGAAGTGTGAGAAGTAAGCTGAGCAGGACAGCTTGTTATGGTATTTGAACTTGTGACCGGGAACAGTTGTGTGGTGGTGGCTGGTGAACAGCCTGTATCTGAGACAGACACTGGTGTGCTTTTGGAAGGGGAACGTGACAGTGCACCGATGGTCTGTCCGATGGTTGTTGTCTTGCCTGACAACTGGATTTGAAGCCCTGGAGACACACAAGATTGAGATATTTATTTGTGCAATGTTTTTTTTTGAGCAGACTGCATAATATCAGTTTTATTCAACTGATCAACATTGATAATGGGGGTGTATTTGGGGTATTTTTAATACAATATTTAAATTTGGTATGGGTTCTATGGTCCTCCAATGGTCAAGTCTTTGCATCACTTGTTTTATGTTGACAAGCAGAACGGCCTGCACAAACTTTAAACCCTACAGATGCTGCACACCAAAAAAAGGTTGACACAGACCCTGACTTATATATAGCTTGATGTGTTAATGCTACTAATATATTTATAAATTTACTTTAATGTCAAACATTGGGTACTGTAGCATCAAAAAAACAAAGCTCCACATTTCTTCAACTTCAGTATTAAGTCCACATGTACAATGAATAGCTGTGGCCAACTGTTGCAAAATTTACAGACTGAATCAAACACGAGAAACCGGTCACATACGAGAATTCAAGTAAAACATCACACCAAATAAAACCAACCTGTGGGCAAGGTGATGTTCTTGACTTTGGACATCGCTTCTGAGTTGACACTGCCAACAGTTTGTCCTAGGCTTAATCCCATGTTCTGAGTTTGACTTGATAATGAAGTGGTCAGTAGCTGTCCACCAGCTGCTGTCCCTATCCCTTGCTTTGGAATGCTTCCCACAAAGGTGGAGGATGACGTTGTTGTGGGCTGGCTGATGAACATGACTCTTGAACTTGGAAGTGGTTTTGTGGAAGAGGGTGTGTCTTTTGATACAGCTACATTTGAGGCAGAGGAAGAAGAGGGAGTGACCAGAATAAATTTAGTAACTTGGGATCTCTCATCTGTGCTGGCTCGTTTCATACCAGGCTTGCAGATGAACTCAGATTGTGTGAGAACTTGGGGAACACTAGAACTACTCAGTGATGGGACAACAACAGTGTTTTTTACTAATGAAGCTTGAAAATGAGAACCAGATGCTGCTGTCTGTGCAAGCTGGCCAATCTTTGTTACAAACTTAGAAGCAGATGAACTGTTGGAGCCTTGACTTAAGGCAACAGTAGTTCCTGCAGTCTGGCTTCCTGGGCCTGCAACAGGAATGCCACCAGTGAGGGTAGTGACCATGGGAGTGGTGACAGTGGAAGGGGACTTTAATACTGAAGGAACCTGCTTCTGAGGTTGGGCTACTGAGGTACTTGTCACTGCTGGGATGGTACAAGGGGAAGTCTGAGAAGGAGCAGAAGGAGAAGCTGATGACGTCTTGGATACGAGGAAGGCTTTAAACTGAGGTGAGATGGTGATAACTGGACTGCTGGGCAAACATCCAAGGGCATTCTGGTCTGAGGATGTCTGGACTTTGACGATGCCTGTGTTGCCTCCTCTAGTCGTTACCAGGATGGACTGTGAGTCACGAATACACACAGTCTTAAGCTCCTGTTTAGGGTCTGTAGACTTAACAGGCTCAGTAGAAACTGCACTGGCAGGAGTTGTGATAGATGAGGAGTTTGGCATACCACCTTGTGGTGTGCTTGCTTCGGGACTACAGACTTGCATTCCCTTGAACCCTGCTGTGTTTAGAGCCCCATGCTGCAGCCTAGGGGAAACAGAAGGAGAAGGGGTCCTCACTGTCCTGGCATCTTTTAGGGGGGCCACTTGCTGAACAGGGATTCTGTTTTCAGGAATGGTAAACCCAGGCACATTGGTGGACATACATAAGGGGCTGGCCACTTTAGAAACGGGGACCTGAATGCCCTTAGTCTGTTGTTGATGTAAAGAAGTGACCTTTTCTTCATTTTTGTGAATGAGAAGTTTAGAAGGCAGAATCACCACTTGCTGCATGATCTTCTCCCCAGTGTTCTGGTCCAGGACAGGATGAACAGAGATCTTGACTGGGCTGCTGCTGTCTTTCCTTACAAGGTGACCCAGCCCCTCAGGAACCTTGTACACCACTTGGACAGGACTTTTTGGTACAGTCTGGGTTGGTTTGGCCTGTGGTGATTTAGGAAGAGCTGTCGTCACTGTGGCCATTCCTGGCTGTCTAAGTACTTGTGTCTGTTGTAGTCCTTGTGCCTGCAGTTGTTGTGAGTTCTGCTGGGAGCTGGATGGAGAACTTTGTGCTTTTGAAAGTTTTGTGGTAGACAGGGAGACTAAAGACCCTTTGCTCTGTCTATCTATGTTGTTGACTCCTGGAAAATCAACAGGCCGTTTCATTAAGGTCACTTTGTTTCCCACACTCTTAGCCAGTAGGGTGGGAATGGGCGTGTAGCCCTTAGGTAGTCCAGTGGTGGGGTGGAGAATGGGGGGTCTGTGTGACAATGAAGTCTCCGTTGACACCCTTGCTGCCCATGCTGAGTTTGAATCCCTGGATTGATTTGATGGGATCATTTCCGATCTAGACTGTGGTCCAGAGTCAGGAGTAGAAGTAATGCTACTGCTGCCAGTCCGAACTCTTGGCAGTAGACTGATGCCTTTCTCTGTGCTGGCCAGAGGGTGTCTTTGATGGTTGGGAGTTACACAGGTCACTGTTCTCTCTCCAGCAGATTCAGCCACAAACTCCCTGGTACTTGCTGAAAACAAATTAGAGATGTCTATTAGAGATGCACTAGTCAATTAGTCATCTATGCAGGCCAACAGATAAGTAGTGACATTCATTTAAAATTCCTTTAAAACAGTCAAATAAGCTCAGAACTGTGGCATTTAACTGCATTGCAGACTTTAGAAGCGGGAAAACACAATTTCAAGCTTTATCATAATATTACACTTTAGATTCTAGGTTAATTACCTCCGCTCCATAGACCTCTGGGAACTACATGTTCCAGGTCTTCTTCCTCAGATCTTCTGTAATGATCCAACAGTGAACACGCCTCCTTCCCTGAACCTCTCTCTTCATCATCATCTGATGATGATGACGATGACATACACTCCTCACGCACAAAGTTATTGTACTCTGGATGATTCTTGAAATCATGAAATTCCTTCTTCAAACGAAGCCTGATATGGAAGCAAAAGTAGAAATAAAGAAGCAGGGATTTCATTTCTAGTGCAGCAATAATGATACGAGAGCTGTTAAAACAAAGTTGGGGTCATTCTGCTTTATGCTGGTCAGCTGAGCCCCGACTGCTAAGACTATGTAATATAATCAGCACAAAATTTTGATAAAAATATAATAATTATGAAGGTTGGATCCAATCATCCTTTAAATGTCAAATGAGTACCTGTTCCTTTGGTAGGCCTTAACAAGTTTGGGTTCCCACGGTGAAAGCTCATTCAGTAGTCTGATTAGAGTGCTGTGGAGGTCTTTCACTGCTTCTCTCCTATAATACCACCGACCCTGTCAGTTCAAACATGCACAGGAAACCTTAGTCAAATCACCAACATTCAAATGTGTGAAAATGCATGAGCACATTATATTCTCCACCAAAGCAGAGGGCTCTGGAACACATGAATTGTGATTGTCACCTACCAGCCTCTTTTTGGTGCTCTCCAGGTCATCAAGTTCATCTTCTGTTTTACTGATCAGCTCCCGCAACTCTTCAAGACTGGTGCATACCAACTACAGAGGAGAAACAATATATCAAGTAAGAAAATCAGAATAATGAGACAGACAAGAAAAATGAAGGGCAGAAGAATGTTAAGGCTTAAATCAAGACAATAAAATAGTTAAAAGATAGCAAAACTTATTACTAGATTAATTAACAGTAACAACTAAATACACAACTAAACACATAATGGTGTACCATGAATGTGACTACCTTAAATGATGGCTCAACTGGGGGTTCATCTTTAATTTTCTTTGAAGATTCAAGCTTTTTTCCTGTCAACAATATAAGTTATACCAATTGAATCAACAAATTGTTATGGAGAAAATAAACTGAAAAACATTACAACTTCAGAAAGTATCTCATACAGCATTGTGGCTATGAATGCACATTTACCACATGACTGATGCAGTTCCAAAAGAAACCACTGGCACATACATCATCACTCAGCTTTTTCTCACCTGTTTTATGTTTTTTCTTCTTGTCTTTTCTCTTGATCGTTGTGGTGACTCTCCGCACTGCAGACTTGGCAGCCTCAGCTGGGCACAGGCTCATCCTGTCCACGTGCTGCAGCTGCTTGTGCTCTCCTTTCACCCCTGGCAGCTGTTCCCTCCCTCGCTTTTTCTTCCGCTTTTTTTTTTTCGTCCAGATTCTGTCAGTCACCCTCTCTTCACTTGAGTTTTGAGTGCTCTCAGAAGACAGCTGTGTTGCTAGCCCTGATGTGCCACAGCAGCAGCCATGCTGCTCAGATTTAACATTACTAGTTTTGTTTCTACAACATTCCAAACAGAAAGACCTTTGGTGTCCCTGATTGGGACTCCCCACCGGTTTGGTAGGGGAGGCCAGATTCACAGAGCGAGCAGGGGACCTTCCTGTGTAGCTGTGCTCCCCTACACTCAGACAGGGATCTTGTGTCGCTGCTTTAATGGTGCGCACTGAGCCCAATGAGAAACCCTGCTCTTGCTTTACTGTAGGTCTTTTAGACTGATGCTCTATAGTCTCTTCCTTCAATTTCACACTACTTTCTCCAACAGGACTTGTTTGTGAAAGGGACAAGGAGTTATTGTGTATTTTAAAGTCCAATTTAGAGTCTTCACAGGAGTCTCCATCAGAGGACCCTGATTCAGACCCCTCTTCCTTCTTCAGTGACCACGATTTATACCTTTCTCCATCTTCCTCTCTGTTCCCATTTTCCCTTTTTAAAAATCCAAATGTCTCTGCTTTCCCCTTACCAAAATCATCAGGCTCTCCTGTGTCCATGGAGCCTCCGCAACATCCGCTGTCACTTTTATCCCCCTCTTCCTTCATTCCATCCGACTCTTCACCCTCTGTCCCTGGCTCTATTTCAACCCTTTTCACCCATATAGAAGGGAAAGGAAAAGTTGGGGGTGTGCTGGGGCTCTGGCAGTAGATCCTCAGGTCTGCCCCACAGAAATGTGGGAAGTGTATATAGGCATTGTCCTTGCTGTCATAACCCAAAATAGACTCCCTACATTCATGGATGGGCTGGGCCAGTACAGCATCCTGCACATCCTTCTGTGTCTCATACACGTGATCGCAAAGCCCCTTCAGAAGCCACACTCTCTGGTAGAAGGGCAGCAAGTGAAAGGGTTTCTCCTCCAAAGGACTCACCTCCCCCAGGGAGCTGAAAAACTGGTGGCAGAGTCCCAGCTGCTCAGCCCGACCTGGCTGATCACGAGCGCCACCAACAGCTCGATACCATCCCATGACCCGCTGCCTGAGCTCTGACTCCCAGCGACGGTAAGGCAGGGCAGGCCGGCGGTGCAGAGTGGCCCTCCTCTGTGATGGGGACAGTAGGGAAGACATGATTTTGGAGAGGAGGAGGCTGCAGCGGGGCATCAGCAAACAGCGCTCCAGCTCAAAAAATACAATCTCAGGAAGGTTAAGGGCAGTCTGAGCCAGGCAGAGGAAATGCCCTATAGCAGGGAGTTCCCAAAGGGTGTCCACAGTGTGGGGCGAAGCCTGTGATAACAAGCTCTGCTCCCACTCTTCCACCTCCTTGGCTGACATTTCTTCTGCTTCTTTTTTCTCAAGCTCACGTTGCCTAAAAGATCAGAAAACACAGACTGGTTTACTTTCAAACCCAGTTCTAACAAATTAATAAATTTCTTGTGAGTTGTATTTCTTTTTATTTGGCAAAATATTACAACAGCAACTTTTAATCTTTTCTTTAAAAGATTCACTTACCTCTTCTCCTCCTTGACCCTCTGTTGCTCCTCCAGCCGTAGGGTCTGGACCATGATAGACTCATGTCCACCAACAGTGATGGTAGCCAAGCTACGAGGTGCCAGTCTCCTCCTTGTGGAGGTGCCCCCTGACCCTCGTTCCTCCTCTACACCAAAACGCCCTTTAGAAGTCACTGCCAAGGTCGTCTTCTCTCGAAGTGTCCTAGTTTGACAGATTGAAAGAAAGAAAGAGATATTTCATTGTGATGAAAGTGAAAAACAGATGTTTCAATGTGATAAAAGTCTTTAATGAAGCTGTCAACATTGTGCAAAATAAACAGTATATCTATGCTACTGATACAATCCAAGTAGGGTTACAACTAACATTTATATTCATTATTAATTAATCTCCTGATTATTTTCTCAATCAATCCATTAATTGTTTTGTCTACAAAATGTCTAAAATGTCTTGTTTTGTAAAACATGTCAAAACCCAAAGACAGTCATTTAACAATGAGATAAAACAGAGGAAAAACAGAAAATCCTCACACTGGAGAAGCTGGAACAAGCAAATATTTGGCATTTTTGCTTGAAAAAATACTCGAGTGAATAATCAATGATGACAATAGATGCTGATTAATTTTCAGCCGATCAACTAATAGATTAATCGACTAGTCATTTTAGCTCTAAATCCAACAACCAAACAATTGTTCAACATGCATAAAAATGTATTTCTGGTTGTTTTAAAACATGTAACAGTAATTTTTTATCATTAATTACAATCAATATGATGATTGTGAGATCATCATTTGGTGTGCAACAGCGTCAAATTCTCTTATTAATTAGGATTGCAACTAATAATTGTTTTGATTAATGAATCTGCTAATTAATTTTTGAGAAATTGATTAATCATTTGGCCAATAAGATGTCACAAAAAAGTGAAATACACCTCATTCACTATTCCCAAAGTTCACACCTTCAAATTGATTGTCTTGTCCAACCAACAGTCCAAATTTAATTTACTATTATAGTGGATTAAGCAAACTAGCCAATATCAAGTTTTCAGTAGTTCAGTAGTAGTATTTTTTTTTTCAGCTCTATCATTAATGATGATGACGATAGTAATAATAATAATCATATTAATAACAATAACAATAATAATAATAATGATAATATACCCTTTACGTTTGTGCAATGTACAAATACTGGCTGGCAATATAGGTACTCTTACTCTACTATTCTATTTCAAAAAGTGCATATCAAAAGTGCTATCAAATGAGTGTGAGCCTCCTTTGCCAGACAAACATTTGCTGAATACTGAATACACCCTTTGGGTTCTCTAGGACTGCAGTTGTATATTGGTTTTGAACATTTGTTAGCTAAGCGATTTGTTCAACTGTGTATTTACATAATTTTCACCTGGATAGCAATGTGAGCTTCTGCTCCAGCATGATTTCCAGCTTTTGAGCCTGTTTGGAGATCCAGTGGTCCACCCCATGGTAGCGATAGCAGTTCTCCAACATCAGCCTGAAGTCTGCAACAAACTCTGTTATGGTCTCATACTCCTGGCTGATAAACCTCTCCTCCATCCTCCGCAAGCACATCGACTGCTTGAGCTGTGACTGACCTCGACCCCGGACCCCTCCAATACCATGTTGGGCCTCCTGGTGGCCGATGGGTTGAAGGAATGGGCTGGTGATCCCTTTGTACTTGTCCAAAAGAAAGCCAGTGAATATCCTATAAGCTTGCTGGACCTCATAGTTCATATTCTCCTCATAGCTATTGCTGTTGGTGGAGATGCAGACCTCAGGCAGTGACAGGTCACTGTTAGAAAACTCTGACATGCCATCATTGCTTATTGAAAGGTGGTCACCTTCAGCAGCTGCATCTCCGCTGTCACCAGGACAGTGTAATGCTACCATAGTCTCAACTTCACAGCCATTGCTGAACCCATCCTCAGTCATGACGAGGTCAATGTCTTCGGTGCTACTGCTCACCCATCTGGAATCTGAAGACATGATGTTGGAGCAGGACTGCTGGGGCGTTGACGCTGGGTCTTGGTTGTGGAACATCTGTTGGCTACAACCTGCTGTGATTTGGTCTGTCTTATCCTCCTGATCCATGGTGCAGGCACCTGAGGTGGGTAACAGGTGTCACCTACAGTGAACTATGATGTTGCAAACAACACTCCTGCATAGTTTTTGTGTGAGGGAAAACTACACCAAGACAAATTAAAAGTCCTTACTAAGCATTTACAGTTTCAAATAATCTTACAGCAGAAAGATAATCACTCTTAACATACCTAAAATCACAAGGTTAGGTTTCCTGACATTTAATCCCTGTCATGACAGGTGGTCACATGATTAAACACTGGAATGTTTACCTCGTGTGATTGTGTCAAAAACACCAGCAGCTAAACTCTCATTATCTACCTGCCGGATCTTTGCAAACTTTTCGTTTCCCTGGATCAATGGCTACCTAGCCAGAAGTTAGCATTTAGCGAGCTAGCTAACAGTAGTTAAAACAACAAAAAGTACACCAAGTTTGTTCAGCTTGCTCATAGATTGAATCTACCGTGCACTCCATTATCACGTCTCCTGACCACGTGCAAAATAAGACCAAAACAATCTGACCAGAGCTTGGTTAGTGAAACAACATACCTCGACGTTTTCAGTGTGGCTCCAGACATACAGGCAAGACAGCCTTTAGCAAGCTTAGCAACGACGACAGCTTGCTAGCTGGGCTAGCTTGCTATTGTCTCCAATCTGGGGCCTGCAATTGCTGCGTTCGCTTTCCATAGTTAGATTTTATGGCAATTAAATGTCCATTAGTAAAAAAGTTATGCAGACATCTCATGTCGTCAGCGCACAGAGTGATGTCAGTGGCAGCAAGATGGCTAAAAGGAGCATTAGCCGGAGTAACACTAACTGATTGTCCGACAATGCATAACAGTTCATTTTCATTAGCCATCCGGCTAACCAGCTAGGTTTACAAGTTGACAGCTACACACCGCTAAGTTCACGTTAGAGACACATTTGCGGCATGTGTCAAATATCTTCTGAAGCCTGTAGGGTTTACAGAAAGCTAGTAACGGACTATTCCGGCTTGCATGACGAACAGTGAACCGTCCACTTCACTTCCACCCTGCGTGCGCCCGATGCAAATGTGCGCAGCCTGACGTAGCTAGCAGGTCGCGTGTCGCACCAAATTGTTATTTTGGTTTTGGAGCCAATCCTGACACACTCACTTTACACCGTATTAATAACCTTTATTGTGATTATATCAAACCATCGGATTGAACGAGACAGTTGTCATTCCGTTTTAAATCATTGCACACCTGTCGACAAAGCTGTTGTGCACAACAAAAAGTCAACAGCATTGCACAGTTAAAATACTCATTCATAACTTCAGCGCTGAAGTGTCCTCCAGTGAGTTACTGAAGACACAGCAGACACTGTTCCGTGTACAGTGGAAACTTGAGCAACACGCATGTCTCACTTCTAACCGCTAGATGTGGCTAGTCACTAGTGTACGACAGATGAGCATCCTTACCTACATGATGATGTATAAGGAGTCTTTCTTCCCTTTTTTTAGCCTTCAGGTAGTTCTTAACCCCTAGGCTGTGTACAACCCTTTCATTGAGGAAGGCTTTTTTCTCATTTTAACCCTTGTTATTTCCTTCATATTATATATTTTTAACCTGTTATGGGTCACAGTCCCACCCGTGGGGCACTTTATCATTGGTGGCATTATTTTCAGGATCACTTATACTCATTCTGACTTTTTGGTTATAAAATTGAAAGATTTACCTTTTAAATGAGACCAGGATCATGACTGTTATCAAAAGGGTTGAAGAACAGTCACCTTCTTATTTTGGGTTCATTATTTTCAGGCTTGTGTACAAAAATGGAGTGCCTGGTAAGAGGTCAACGCTGGAGCACTTTGAGATTCACTTCCAAATGAAAAGTGCAGTTCAATTTAAAAGCATTATTATATTAACACCAGCCCCAACAAGCTCCACTACATGTTTATTCTGGTTATGGGTATGGCTGATGCTACCGTACACCAACCCCAGTGTAGGAGGCAGGATTTGTGCACCGACTGAGATTAAACTACCTGTAAGACAAATATCAGGGCAAGACAATCCAATACTTTGTGACTGACTGTGTAAAGCCCCAAACTATTGTAGGCTGATTCAGGGATGTGCAGAGATGAGTTGTTTACAGACTGCTGTGTTATGACAGTATCCTTGAATATATTTAGCACCAGACTGCTGTGTTATAACAGTATCCTTGAATATATTTAGCACCAGTCATTGTTTTATTAAAACTACCAAGTATTGTTAGTCACATTAGCAAAGGACATAAATGCAGCATTAGGACAGTGAGCAGATATATTATTCTCTACTGACAGTGTAGATTTGCCAGTGGCAGATTGAAAAAGTCTCCAGCTGGGACAATTGTTAATTAAGCAATTTTGCCACGAGAGGCCTGTGCTTTACAGTGATTTTAGGTATTGTATGCTAAGAGAGGTATTTCAATTCAGTACAGGCCACTCTTTTTGATACACAATGATTTCCTCTCTCAAATCACAGTTTCACTGCTGTGCACAATTACTTTCAGGGGAACGGAGAGAGCTAGATGAGGCTTCAAGAGTCTTCTATTATGTGTTCTGGGAATTTAGAGGTTTCATGCGAAAGAAAGTTTTCCAACTGCTATTTGAAATTTGATTGATGTGTTTGTGTGATTTGCTATTTGAAAGCCTGTGTTATATTTCATCATCATACCATTGTGGTAACAATGTAATATGGATCAACTCGTGGCAAATTGCATAATTGAGACACCATATTTCATTAATTAAGACTAAAGTCTGCATTAAAAGTTTTTTTTTCCTTCTTAATTCATTTAAACCATATGAAAAGAAATTTTGAAGTAAGGCTGGATTACCCACTGGGCAAAGCAGCAAGCTGCCCGGGGCCCCAGACCCTCAGGGGGCCCAAAGGCTCCAGGTTCAATGTTATTTAGTTTTGGTAATTAGTTTGTGGTTATTGCAAATAAGTTTGTAAAACACATAACTGAAAAGGTAGGGGCCCCGAGATAGCTCCTGCATTGTTACCTGCACAAAGAGTTGGGGTCAATATGGGCCTGCAACTTATTTTTGCCCCAATGCCCTCTAGTAGGTTAATCCAACCATGGGAAAGCCAGAGGCAATTCTAAGTTCTTAATACTAGGCACAAAATGCATGACAACATTTAAAGTCACAATAAAGAGAAAACTAAATAAAATAAAATAGAATACAATTAAATAACGGAGGTAAGATACAAATAGACAAAATATATTAGACAAAAAAAAAACAGTTCCAGTGCAGTAATATGTTGCCCCTTTAAATAAATAAAAGTGCAGTGAAGAAATTAATGACAGGTACAGGAGTGTTTTTAGAATAGATTTTTTAAAGAATGATTTAGAATAGTCAAGAAGTGGGATGGATGGATATCTATGTGCAGCATAGCTAAAGGCAGTCTCACAGTGTTTGGATCTGACTTAAAATACGACTAGTTGACTTCCTGGAAAGATCTGAGGGACCTATAAAACACATATCAAGCGTGTATTTTGGCCTTCGGCTGCTAAGTGATTTGAAAACAAGCAGCAGCACTTTAAAATCAATTCTTTTAATAAGCCAGTGTAAAGATTTAAGAATAGGAGCAATTGGCTCTGCTCTACTGTTTCTTAGTAGTATGGTAGCAGCATTCTGCATGTGCAGGTCTTTTTCTAGGCTTGAAACCTCTAATTCTTGCTATTTTTTTAATGATAAAAAGCTGATAATGAATTGATGTTGCTGAGACCAAGATCTGAGTCTATTAAAATGCCAGTATTGATCTTTAGTGGGCTAATCCTATAATATACTACTATTTAATAAAAAAAACAAAAAAACAATGAAAATTGGATTTCTAACCCGGCATGGTGGGCAACTGCCCCGCGGCCCCATATTCCCAGGGGTCCACACAGCTCCAGGTTGTTTTGTGGTAATTTGGTGAATTGTAATATTGTTTGGGAACATGATAGTGAGTTCTGCCTCATTAGCGGATGTTGAGGCCCTGTTTTAAAGTCTAGTTTTAAGCCAAGTGATACTGTGTTAACCTTATCAGCAGTATTTCTTGTGTTTACACAAATTACTATACGATATTCTAGCATAGGAATACACTGCTGGAGGAGGAACAAGGGGTTAATAGGGGCCCGACAGGTCATTTTTGCCCTAGGGCCCCAACCAGGTCAACCGTCCTACTTCGACTACTGTAGCTGCTGTAAAGGCCTTCTTGTGTCAATAAACTCACTACGTCTCAGTGGTATAAATCTGCATAATCATGTAATGGAAATGTAAAATGAACACGCCCCTTCTTGTTACTACGCAGCTATTGATTTATAGTATAGTTTGAGTTATATTTTTCAAATGTATACATGGCTTGATGTGTTTTTTGAAGCGCATTTAGGAGGGAGCTGCGCCTTTAACTGCAAACTGTGCTCGCTTAAACGTTATTTCGCGAGATTTGCTTGGCGCCGCGACCTCATGTGAAACACCTCCTGCGCGACCCAGTCCGACGTTACCTCTGCAGAGGAAAACGCAATGGAGCCCTGAACATTTCTCTTTTTTTATATCTCCTTTGACCCCTGGAAAACAATATTAGTAGGCAAATCCCCCGCTTTATCTGCTATTTATTTGAGGCGCAACAGGGCGGTGCAACGATGTGGATCCAGATTCGTACTATAGACGGGAAGGAGACGCGAACCGTTGAGGATCTTTCTAGATTGACCAAAATTGAGTCTTTACGGTTGAAAATACAGGACATCTTCAATGTAAGCCCACAACAACAGCGCCTGTTCTACCGAGGGAAGCAGGTAAACGCAATTTCTGTGTCAGCCCGTCATGCAGCGCTCGGTTTTCTGTTGCTTTGGCAGGGTTTTGGTGCTGGTTTTGGAGAGTGAGTGAGTGGTCCTCTTGGTGTTGTAGCCGTTTCGGACCCATGCAAGCTTCCTGTTTTGATAGGAATTCGCCAATAGTTCTTGCGCAAGAGCCCGGGGTACGCGGTGTGCCAGCCCCCGGTGAAAACGGCAATATGGCATGAATGTGTGCTCATATTATGGATCCGTGTCACATTGTTTGGGTCGGTGCTTTGGAGACTTGCATGCAACAAATGTCTCACCGCCGTAGACGTGTTTGTTTACATTGCCGCGAGAGAGAAAAGGAGAACATCGCCCTCTGTTTCCACATGTAAGAGCAAAGTAGTGCAGCGCAAACAAACGCCGATGTCTTCTCTCTTTAACCGGAGCAACGACAGCCTGGTTTATACATGTAACAAACCTTAAATATCCGTCTAATTACGCCTTTCTGTTTTGTATTTGTAACATGTGGCTCCAGTAGCTCTGAACTGTACTCGAGCCCATCAGGGAGGCTCGTGCATGTGGCGTGTTATGATGATGATGTTAATGATAATTCGAGGGGGAGGAGGGGACTCCTGGCTCCACGTGCCCTGGCATCCAAAAGCAAGTGTAGTTGTGTTTACACCCTGGCGTCACTATGGTATACACACAGCGTAAAGTGAGGGCAGGACTGTCAGCTGATGGCCTTTCCGCTCCGTACACATCACTCATGCAGATTCATGTGGATGAGTCTCATGTTTCCAAGACACGGTTTGCATACAAGCCGGGACATTTTTTTTCTTGCCCCAATCAGGCCTTGATTTATTGAACATGGCATATATATGATTTTGATTTGTGTTATAGTAGGGCTGGGCAATATATTGATATGGTGATGTGAGACTAGATATCGTTTTAGACATTGGATATCGTAATATCGTGATAAGGCTGATAAGGTTGTCTTTACCTGGTTTTAAATAATAACTTTATTTGTATAGCATCTTTCATACAAAGAAAATGCAGCTCAAAGTGCTTTACAACGAAAGAAATTACATGCATCAAGTGCTTCACATCAAGAAAGACATAAGATGAACATAAAAACATGTTAATGTTAATAAACATAAGATACAATAAAGTGAAAATGTGAAACAGAACGCGTACTTCAGTGGTGGTAATTTGAGACTAAATAAGCGAGAGCTCAGAAAGTAACACAAGACGGAAGATAAAACCCACTGGCACATAAAATACATAGTAATAATAATAAAATAAATTTAAAACATAGAATGTATAAAATCAGTAAAATTCAACATTTTAAAGTAAGTGCAGTAGTGCGAAGCATTTTAAAATAAGTGCAGTTGTGCGAAGCAGACTGAGGGAAAATCTAGTTAAAGGCTAAGGTGAAGAGATAAGCTTTTAGCTTTCTTTCAAAAATATTTAGCGAGCTGGCTTCCCTGATATCTATCGGTAGTGTCTTCCATAGTTTTGGGAAGTAATTGACAAAGGCGGAATCCCCTGATTTTCCTTCGGCTGTTGCTGGGAATCTCCAATAAACCAGAAGCAGATGATCGCAGTGTTCTTCAAGGCAAATAGCTTATCAAGGGAGTTAGTAATGTAGCTTTATCGTAGCTCATTAAGGACTTTGTATAGCTGCCACATTACAGTAAAATGATGTAATTTTCTGAACTTACCAGACTGTTCTAGCTGTTCTATTATTTGCCTTTACCCACTTAGTCATTATATCCACATTACTCATGATTATTCATCAAAAATCTCATTGTGTAAATATTTTGTGAAAGCACCAATAGTCATTCTTACAATATTGCCTCAATATTGATATTGAGGTCTTTAGTCAGAAATATCGTGATATTTGATTTTGTCTATATCGCCCAGCCATATTTTATAGTAATGTACAGCACAAAAAAACATGTTTTATCTCTCTGTCAGGTTACATTAAGCTCCACCAAAGTGGAACAGATGGTAAACATTTCTTAGATATCTCACATAATTCCGTACTACCATTAACTCTGTATTTCTTGTGGTTTATTCTGCTTTACTATCCTGTCTGACTGCATTAACAATGCAGCTTGTAAAAATGCTCAAAGAGTTCTTAAACACTTTTCACAATTACTCCTCTCATTGACTGATTTACAGTTTCTATACATCATGCCTATACAAAGAAATACAGCTACTGTTTATTTCAGAAAACGTGTTCTTGCAAAACACTAAAAAACATTGATTTCATGTGAGCCATACAAATGTAACTTTCAAGCATGGTAGTTTTGAATACAGTGGTAAATATGTTAATATTGATATCACGGTGATCCCGTGGTAATCATCGCTGTGCTATCAATCAATATTTTTAAGCTTGAATCTATCATTAATGGTGGATTCAGGACATCTACCACAGTTTCAACATAAATACAATTCTACATTCTACAAAATGACTATTGAATTTGTAATACGAAACACCAACAGAACAAAATATCTTCGAGCCAGTGCTACAATGCAACTTCATCTTTGGGAGGAAACAAGTGCAGAAACCAGAATAATTGTTTAAGACCCATTTGAGCCTAAGCCCAGTCTTGAATATTTGGTCACTGGCCTGCTGGGATTTCAATTCCCCATACTGTGTAGACATGTTGTTAGATTTATATACTGTAATACTGTGTGTGAACAGATGTTAGTGTATTTTTTTCTTTGCCTCGCAGTGATTGAAGCAAGTTTAATGCCAGCAGTTAGGAAAGACAATGGTGTAAAAGCCGTCAGCTGCTACCCTGAGATGGACACGTGTATTTGTGTGTGTCATGGCGGATGGTCGCATACAGCGTGCAGCCTCAGAGCCTGTGGTTTGCTTTTCAAACACACACACACAGGCATATTTTATGAGGTACCACATATACCAACACACATACAGTACGTTGTAACTGCCACCGTTGAAGTAGCAGATGCAAACAGTGTTTGGAAAATGTACGTCCTGCACCCTTTGGTGTAGTGATGTAATATGATAAAAGAGTTCAGTGTAAACAGAGTCTGTATCTTTAACTATTTATGTGCTATTTTTTTTTAAATGTGTGAATATACGGTATAGAAGCTGGCCCACAGTGTCACAATGTGTGTATGACGTGTGAAAGGTTATTGAAAAGCTTCATCCTGGCAGCTGTTGTTTTATCAGTAAAAAGCAGAAGATGCTCACTACTGGCAAGATGCTGGTGTCATGATATCTTTAGCATTTTAGCATAACATCACAAAGCTGATATTAACACAGTTTGACTCAGCCAGGCAGATAAGCCCTCGGGGAAGCAAGCAGCCTACATGATGTGTTGATCTCACATTGTTTGCATTTAGTCACACTTGCCTTTTTATTTACTTCATATGTGTCGTACGGTACCAAAGGCCAAGAAATTCCTTTTCGAATTGTTTTCCGCATTTTTAAATGGCCTAAGCTACTTCATGTTGTGTAATTATGATAATGGAGTCTAACAGACGTCGTATTCTGAGGTATGCAGTGGGCTGATTCTCTGTTCGTGTGAGGTTTATGTTGTTGGACAGAAAGAAAGAAAATACTTTAACTGTTTGGAATGGACAAGGAAAGATTTCAAGGCCCAGAGTGTGATTGCTCTTCGATAGTGAGGTGAAAGGCGTCTCTGTGGGCTACTGCATGTGTTTGTCCTCAGAAAAAAAAAAACAATGGCAAAGTAAAGTTGGCAAACCTTGCAGACTAAGGAAAGCTTTATGAACACAAAAGTTATGAAAAGAAACAAGCAATATTGGGTTGAGTAGCTGTGTTACACCTTCTGCACCAGTGCCCTTGGGTGCAGATATTTTTACTAGTAAACTAATTTGATTCTTCTGGGCAGTGATTTCGAAGATAAAGCACAAAACAAGACTTCCATTGTTTCAGTTCAAGAATTTTATAAACTGTGCTTGATTCAATGTGCTTCATTAACTATTAATTAGCTGTTATGCTGGAGTTGTCATGGAGTGTCGGTGCTGAAGTGGCAAAGGCCAAGACTGTGTAGTAAATCCTGTGCTTCCTTCATCTCGCTGGAAAATAAGCGGGGAGGGTTGATTAGGGGATTTCCATGTGTTAAGTAATGCATGGAATGAGCCAGTGACACGCAGCGTACACTAGCTAGTGGCCTTACATGCACGCAGTGGTGCCTGCGCTCTGTTAGGATTTAGACTCGTAGCAGAATAACTCAGTCTAATTCCTTTTTCAAAATGGCGTCTTGTTTTTCCCTCCAGCTCACTGCGCACGTTGCCTCACCAGTTCAAAGTCATGCTTGCCCTTGAGTCGGAAGGGTCTCAAGCCAGCAGCCGCACAACTTAGCCTCAGTGTTTTGTTTTTGTTTTTTTGTTTTTTTATGAGGTTTTCAATTTGCTCTGTGCACTCCTCGTCCTCGGTGTCTCTCTTTCACTTTGAATGTCTCGTGCCACTCACATTCACGAGCAGGCTCACCACACACACCTTCCACTGTCCATGCGGCCTTTCTGCTCAACGCCCACACTCTACTTCTACTGTAGGCCTCTCATTTACTAATTAAAAGAAAACGGTTTGGCTTGTTTATTAAGTGGCTTAAAGCTCAGCTTGTAATGCGTCAGTGTGCTTTAAGTATAATGCCGTAGCTCACTTGTGTGTTTTTTTTTTTTTAAACCGAGGCAGCAACATGTTTCATGTCTAAATAGTTGGGCTGTCTTCCACTGTTAGCTGTTGCCTATTGTTGAGCTGTAGGAAAGCTTTATTGGCATGCCCCCTTACACACAGACAGTTGCTGTGACCTAGATATCACTACAATTTGATTATACATGCATTGATGTTGTGGCTCTTCGTATGATGTGTTTTTTTTAGGGGGGGGGGGGCGTATTGCTGAGCTGTAGACTTTGATAGAGAATTTCAGGGGAAGCGGAGTTGGCTGCAGCCATGCATGTACACAGTCACACCCTTCTTCGACAGATTGGCTGGACAAAGAGCAAAGACAAAGGAACTACAACTGCAGCTTTTCCAACACTCCCACATGTTTTCATAGTTTTGCCACTCCTTCTCATAGTAGCTTTAGCTTGCATGGTTGCCAAATGTCCTACCTGTGAAGTATCAGCTCGTACACTGTGAATAGCTCAGATTTCAAGAGGACTGCCAGATTGTTATACCTACTGATTGTCTCATATTTCTCGGGTCAATAATTGCACATATTTGCATACAGTAAACCTATAAAACATACAAAAGGGTCATCTCATAACCAAATTTAAAAACGCAAGATTGCAACCTGTTATCATAGGTTAACACATAACGCAGCAACTAAATCTACAGTATGTTGTTAATGCTTAATGGTATTGAGAAAGGGTTATATACATCAGTAATACTCAAGGATTAAAAACTTTTCAATCATCATCTGTTTAAAAAAAGTAGTTTCATCTATTTGCCAAACTCAATAAACAAAAAAAGACTGGGCCTATAACTCAAAGTCATTTAGTTCTTGAATAATGTTATGGCCTTAATCTAAATACATTCACCCTGCAAACCCAGGAATATGCTTACAGTAAATATACTCAATATTTTTGTCTTACTCCTTTTTTAATGTGTCACACAATTTATACTTACATACACAGGTAGAAATACCTTGAACTGAGTGTGTATAGATCCTTTCTATAGCACTTTGTTGGGGTCTTAGGTCACCAAGAGATCTTGAATGTATTTTGTAACACAGTTTTAATGCTATAAAAGAATTTATCCCCAAATTAGCTGAGAAGTCAGATAACTTTACATAGCCACAAATTTGAACAAATTGGCAAATTGACAAAACTGAGCCCTGCTGGTTCAACATGTCTTGTTTGTGCAGGGGCTAAAACCAGCCTTTGTTACCGTTCCAAGTAATTTTTCCTAATTATCAGTGGAATTTTTTTTTTTTTTTTGAAAACGATCGAATGTCCTTGGGCATAATGTAGACCAAAGATTGAAGCTCGGTAGATGGCAGGCACACAGACACACCCCATGTCATTGTTTTTGGAAATATGACCTATTTTGCTCAGCTCTTTGCCAAGACGAGCTGTGGGCGGAGACAAGGGCGAGGAAGAATCGTGTAGGAGTAGGGGGTTTGGACGGCCTGTCTGAGCAAAGAGGCTAATTTCTTTCCCCGCTATGAAATCTCCTCTCCACCAGCAGTGTGGGTCTGGCTTGGGTTTCACGCCTTTAAACCTCCTTTTAGAAC
Source organism: Thunnus maccoyii (assembly GCF_910596095.1). Taxonomy (NCBI): domain Eukaryota; kingdom Metazoa; phylum Chordata; class Actinopteri; order Scombriformes; family Scombridae; genus Thunnus; species Thunnus maccoyii. The sequence goes on from NC_056551.1 coordinate 15,320,588, forward strand.
TTGGCACTGATAGTGAATGGGCCATCATGATTTCTTAGTCTATTAAAGGTGCAGTGTGTAGAATTCAGTGGCATCTAGCGGAACGGACTTGGCAGAAATGGAATATAATATTCATGTTTTAATTAGTGTATGATAGAACTGAACGATTTTTGAAAAAATATCTGATAGTGATTATTTTGACTGATATTGCAATTGTGATATGGTTTGTGATATTGGAGAGAATGATAATTTTTACATCATTATCCTCTTTTTCATGGTTCAAAAATGGTTATGGTGTGATTTTTGCAGAGATCTGTACCAAACAAAGATTTTTTCTTAAGTCTGTAGAATATGATGTGAAGGCCAGGACATCTCTGTAGTGCCACAATATTTAATTAAAAATGGTATTTTGACACACATATTTCCTTTAACAAGTATTGTGCCTCCTGTGACTTGAAAATTGCAGAAGGTCATATTGTAATTTCGATAAAATTTCAATTAATTTTTCAGACCTAGTGTATTTACTTACTTTTACTTAAAGCCTGTGGCCCCACTTTGAGTATAGGCCGCCAACAAAGGCTCCCCAGGCATCCCGGTCCTGGGCCAATTTCTCCAGCTGTCTCCATGTATGGCCAGTTCTCTTCACGTCTGCCTCCAGGTCACGACGCCAGGTGTTACTTGGTCTGCCTCATAGACTGTATATAAATATGGACTTCATGACAGCTCCCCAAAAGTGAAGCCAAAACATTTTGATCGCCCCCTGGTGACTGGCTGCAGTATAGGTCATAAGTCCCGCTCTGTCCATGTTAGTGAATGGGACATGGGCCAAACTAAAAAATCAAAGGGCACGTCAAATAACTTTTTTCCCAAAGATGGTCTCTGTCATTTTAGATTGTTCTTAACACGCTGATGCTTGCTCAAGTGCTCATTTCTCTGATAAGCTTGTTTGTAATTAGTTATTTGACGATATAAAAAGGGGGTGTGATGTCATGATTGACAGCTGTGACAGCCGATCTCAAACCTCTGTCAGACAGTGGGATGGCTGAGGGGGTGTGACCCAAGGGCCGTCATCCCGCCTCCTGACTCTACTGTGCAGACTCTGGCTCCGAATGACGTTACACAAGCAAGATGGCAGCTCCCGGAAAGGAAATATTTTTGCCTCACTTTTGCATAGCGGTAGGAAATGGAGACGCGTCGGCCATATTTATATACAGTCTATGCTCTGCCTCTTTTTCTTTTCCCTTGTGGATTTTAAAGGAGGGCATGTCTTGTGTTGAATGCAGGTTTGCGAAGAGTGTGACCAATCCATCCTCAGCGTCCCCATCCCATCCAATGAGAGCTCTTTGGGCCATCAACACCAGGGAGCGTTGCCCTGATGTTGAACAAGACGGCCCAGAGAGCTCTCATTGGACGGGAGGCACCACAGCCTCCAGCCCTACTGTTTAATCACCTGAAAATAAGAATCATAAAGTGTTTTCGTTACCTTAGAATGAGCCCTTCATATATCTACATAGGCAGCAGGACCTTTCCCACGGTGGCCGCCAGTTGCAGTGCCATGTTTCTACAGTAGCCCAGAATAGACAAACCAAACACTGACTCTAGAGAGGGCTTTTTTTGCATTTTTCGCAAGTTTCGCGTCCACCATAGGTTCTCCTACATGCTTGGAAGATGGTTGTTGCCAGATGCCACAAAATCCTACACACTGCACCTTTAATTTGGGTCCACCTTCACTCGATGGCTTAATGTATTCTATCATTGTTATGCAGGCATAGATACTAAGCAGGTGTTGCTTAGTTACTTAAATTTCAGAATTATTTCTCCATTAAGAGCTTTCAAAGCCCTACAATAAGAAACCATGTGGCAGCATTTTGGCACAATAATGAAGCGTAATGCAGTATTACAGCCAAATCTCTCCCCAGTGCCAGATTCTACTCTATGATAGCTATTATAATCTGTAGATTTAAAATGATATTAACAGATTTGTTCAATGACAGATATTATCTGATACAGAAAAGGCAGCGTGAGTTAAATCCTGACAAGATTTGTCTTAGATGTTTGAGTGTATTTTTACAGCAGCCACAGGTCCTTCTTTTGTCTTTGTTTGAGGCTCTGTCTGACATTGTTCTTTGGTGCCTGTTACAATAAGAAATGAGTCTTTGTGAGACCGCCTGTTGAAATACAGCAGATAAATTAGCCTTGTGGAAAGGTGTTAATGTTATTCCACTCAACAATTTGATACACTCATATGCACATGTAAGCACACACACACACACACACACACACATAGGCACACCGTTGCCATGCCAAGGATTTCTGACTCTGATTTTGTTCGAGCCTTTAGAGAATTCTTCAAGTCAAGTGTCTCCGTTTTGTCGAAAGCTTTGTTATGATGTGTGCCCGGGACTGAAGCGAAGTCTCCCACTGGAATGCAGAACTGAGTCATATAATGAAGATACCAGAAGCAATGTGTGTGTTGTTTTTTTTTTTTTTTTTAATTTTTATATTATGCTGCATTATTTATGATGAAGGAGAAAATGTCTTATCCTTGATGATGTTATTACACAGTAGAGATAGTCAACATGGCAATATTTCTCTCAAAGAGATCTTGTAGCCCGCAAATATAGGAAGTATGTTTCTAATATTTCCTGTTTTAGATGGTGAGTCTTTGTTTTGAGCGGGTTATATTACTGAAGTCAGGGCTGTAACACCTCGCAGCGAGAGGCTGATCACACTGACGGTAATGAAGTCGCTGTGGAAAGCGGGTACAGCTTTAGATATCATTTATGTGTTTTGATGCGGCGCATGAAATTTCTACTGTATGTGGTTTTGCTACTCATGTCTGTCTGTGTGATTCTCCGTCCATCTAAACCAGTACATCTCTACAGTGAGGCTGCCTGCAGCAGACCCTACCAGCAATCTTAATTGTCTGTTTTGGATGCTCTCTGTTTGTCTGTTTGCCAGTCTTTCTTAATGCAGTATCAAGTAACAAAAAAGCAGACAGACAGTGGAGGATAAACAATTACTGAGAGTAAATTGAAGACCGAGCTAAGGCAGGGAGACAGACAAAGAAATGCTCAGATAGACTGCCACAGGAAGCCAGACAGATAGACAGACAGGTGAGTATAGCAACCACTGTATGGCTGTGTTTGCACCACTGCTCCTCTGATCTAAATTTCATGAGACTATTAAAAACAGGGAGGGCTGGGGAAATTGCGCTCCACTCCCTCTACTGCTCTCCTGCTACGCCTCCAACCGCTCTCCTCCTCGCTGTCAATAACGAAGAAGAGAAGGGGAGCGCAAGCGAGCGAGCGAGAGAGCGGCGGCCATGCCCGTCTCTCCAGCACAATGGGCTTGTGGGGTTGAGGGCTGAAATGAATAGCTGATGTCTGTAATGAGTTGGCGCGTCCGCCATAAGCTCTCCATTCCTAAGGCAGTAGCTGTTCTGTACTTAACAGTAGATCGGATGTGGTACAGGAGTAAATACGGGTTTCCAGTGGGCCCTCATCTGTTGTTTTTTTTTTTTTTTTTCCTTTTTCTTTTTCAAGAGCTTGTTTATTGAAAGAACCATTTTCTGATGCCTGAAAGGGTCGCGCTGATGATAGCGATGGTAGTGGTGGTGGGTCGGTGTCGACAGAGATTATATACATGATTCAGGTTCATGGGGGTGAGGGTGGAGAGGGTGGGGTGGGGTGGTGGTGGTGGGGGGGGGGGGGATTGCTCTCTTTTGGTTGTCATAGCAACCTAGTCATTTCTTTCCCCCAGCTACATCTCCTATCACTTTAATTCATGCATTCATTTCTTTTATTTATTTTCTCTTCTATTTCTTGTAGAAAACCAGTGTGGGATATGTGCGGGTGGAGTGGAGCTGGCATCCATTTCTATTGCATTGGACATGTAAATGAATACCGACATGGCTAATTAGTACTAGTGCCAGGTAGCTGCTGCTTACCAGTCATAGGTGTCAATGTAACAAATGTTAGTCTTATGCTTACTCCTCAGTTAAATGCATTTAATCACTAGCTGGACATTGGCTTATTTGAGAACAGATGTTGTCGCTCCAAAGCAACATTCTTAAATGGCACCGGTGTATTTAATGGTGTGTAGATTTACTGAAGTGCTGTGTGTTTATTTTTAACGTCTGTATGCTGTCGAGTGTGGTATCAATACATAGTTACTTTCTGTCACTGTGCTCAATGTTTTCTCTGTCTAACATGTTCTTTGTTTGTCCTTGACAAGCAGCCTGATGTATTGGTCTGAGGGCAATCCACGGTGCAGCAGTGTTCATTTGATATCAAGCGGATGTCTATTAGGAAAGAACTTTGGGACAAGATTTAATAAAGGATGTCTTTACTGAAGTTTGTGCAATTGTTCAAATACACTATCTTTTGGCATGTTGATGCCTGGTAAAATATTACACAATTATTAACTAATGAGTAACTAGTTGAACTAGTAGAATTATTATCAAAAACAAAACACATTTCCTCATCAGAGCTTCTCAAATGTATTTTTTTGCTTTTTTTTATTTCAATTTAAACCAGAGCTGCAAAATTAGTCGATTAATCAATTAGTCGATCAACAGAAAATTAATCTGCAACTATTCTGATTATTTTAGTCACTTTTTAAACAAATATGCCAAAACATTTGTTGTGATGATCATAGTAAATTGAATATCTTTTGGTTCTGGACTGTCGGACAAAATTAGACATTTAAAGATGTCACCACAGACTCTGTTGTCAGACGTTTTATAGACAAAATGATTACTAGATTAATCGAGAAAATAATCAGCTCCATTGTAAACTGAATCCCTTTGGGGTTTACGACTAGCCAGCTCTAAGCTCTTGTCATTATTTTTCAATGATAGATTAAGAAATAATGAATATATATTAATGAATAATGAAAATAATTGTTAGTTGCAGCCCCTATAATTATGGCTTTTTGCATCTGTACATCTGTGCCTGTTCACATAGTATGTCTCAAGTGTTTGTTTTTTTTTTACTTTCACATTTTTAGATGGAAGATGGCCAGACGCTGTTTGACTACAACGTGGGTCTCAATGACATCGTCCAGCTGCTGATCCGCTCACAGACCGACCCTCCCGACAGCCCCGTCGCCAAGGACTCCTCGACCGTCGCCTGTAGTTCAGCTCCTCCCCCCGACTCCAGATCTGAAAGCCACAACTCCCCAGCTCCCGTCTCACCCGCTGCTATGGAAACCTCCACCAATATAGACAATGACAGCAGCGACACCACCAGCACCATTAAAGAAGCCAAGCCGGACACCAGCGCTACCAGTAACTCAACCAGTACCAAAAATGGGTTCAAGTCCTCCAGTCCGGCGTGGGACACCCAGCCACCAACATCCAGCAAAAACGCACTAGTCGACCCGGGAATTGGGGTGTACAAGGTAGGAATGAATGAAAGTGTAAATATTTGGAAACTATTTGCAAGATTTTGCAAGAACCTGGCTGATCTGTCTTTTTGCTAAATTACAGAGCATTTAATGTCCACATAATGTCAGTATTTAATTTGTTAGTGGCATAATTTAGCATGCATGAAGGGTTTTTTCATGTAAGCTCCAATTCGCCTCTCTAGAACTGTATTTGATACTATACAGCAGTTTGTAATAATGCTATTTGCCAAGACAGTAAAAGTACAAACCTGATTATCAGTGTAGTTTCCTTTCTACATGTGTTTTTTTTTTTTTTCTCAGCAGTCATCCATTTCTTTCCCTGCTGTTTTGTGCTGTAGAACTCCAGCCTGCTTACATACAGTCTTCCAGCCAAAATGACCTGAGCCTGCTTGTATTATGTGTGTGAAAGCGTGTGTATTGGTGCCAAATGTACTTTCCCACTCTCACTATTTAAGCACCCTTTTTACAGGTTTGATCCCCCAAATGCCTTTTTCATTTATAAGTAGTAATGACATGCACGTACAAGCACATGGCTCACCTTGCAAGGCGGGCACAATGCCAAACCTCATGTAAGAAGTAGGTCGTTACAACCCAGTCACTCACCGATTTTACAGATTATGGACAGACTACAGTCAAAGCCTTTGTGTGTGTGTGCGTGTGTGTGTGTGTTAGTCAACTCTGCTCTACTGTGTTCTACCATGCTTTTCTGGCTTGCTGACTCACATGTCTGCAAATTATATGTGTATGACAGGATTCCTTTTTGATGCCAAAAGTCCAAGCGAGCGTCCAGGAAGATCAATAACTAAGCCGGATATTGTGCAACTTCAATGGATGTTATGCCTTTACCAGCTTTAAGCGTTCATTACAGACTCGGTGCATATTTTATTTGGTTTTTACAAAGAAACACATGGTCAACCGTGAAATTTATTTCAAGAATGGATCTCAAACATGATAAGATTGACATCACTGAACTCACCAGGACATTTAATGTTAAAGATTTAATTAATACAAGTAGTATTGAATGTTTTTTGCATGTCTCAAACCATTTACTACAAATTGCCCTTAACTGATATTACTCACATTACTCTTTCTAATTAGAAATTTGATGAATTCCTCTTAACTCCCAGGATGCAGTTGTTAATAGTTCATGTATGTAGTCTAACAAATCAATTTGCGGAGACATTCTTGAGATGGGATCACCACCTGTTATTGATATATGGTAATGTAGTTGGTAATGCACTCCATCTTGGACTGTTGAAGTGCTTAATGTGAATGCTACTATATGAATCACTGACTCGCAAAAGGTTTCTGAGTCGTCCACGCTTTACAATGCACTACTTAACACAAATAAAGACAAAGGAGTGTTGACTACTGCACTGAAAACTATAGGAACTGGCTGCCCAAGGTAGGAAAAAAATCCAATAGTCTGTGTAATGCTTTCAGTTAAGTATATAGTGTGTAACAAATAAGCCGAAACATACAAAAACACTAGCGTGTTTCTTCAAACAACAGACAGATGGGATCAAACGAGACCAGCGGTTAATTCTGTCTCTGTGTCTCCTCAGATTAACGAGCTGGTGGACTGCAGAGACGTGAGCATCGGCGCCTGGTTTGAGGCCTGCATCGAAAGTGTGACACGCACTCCCAAAGGACAGATAACGTCCACCAAGGGCAAGGTGGGCCGGCCCCCGAAAAGGACTAATGGAAAGCTGGAGGCCGAGCAGGGACAGGCCCACGGCCAGGGCCAAACCACAGACAGTAACAGGAATAATGTTGTGTTAAACTCGGAGAGTAATGGAGCCTCCACCTCTCAGACAGACTCTACAGCAGCTACAGAGACCAAGGAGAGAGAAGAGGACGTAATTTACCACATTAAATATGACGAGTAAGTGACGGCTCATTATGCGGGGGAACGTTCTTGCTGCGACTGAGCTGATTTTGGGTTGAGGTGATAACAAGCACATCATCTTCAGTTCTAATAAAAGTGTATGGTGCAGATCGGAATTTAGCATTTTAGCAAAATGCTGCTGTACTGACACTGTGATTTTGGTTTGGCATACTGAGATCATTCTAGGCTGTAAAATGCTGCTTAGGATTGGAATTTGCAATGCTGCTCCTCAGAGAGGATAGCGAGTGTTTCGTCCTGCTTGCATATCTCATGCAGGGCTCCTGTGTTACAGCAGAGCAGAAAATAGGGTTTGGTTCTTACTAGTTACATGTTAAAAATGTATCTGCTTGTGCTGCTGGTGTGTGGCATACTAGATAAAAATGTCCATAGACATAAATATATGGTGTGTGTGTGTGTGTGTGTGTGTGTGTGTGTGGGGCAAGTGGCTGCAAGCACCGGTAACGGCGGTTCGGCGCTTTGGGAATTTCAGCCTCTGCTTTCTCCCGGCAGTTCAGGGGATGGAGAAGAGGGGGTTTGTGTTAGTTGATGCTACAATTTGGACTCTATCTCTTGCGCTCCCCTTTTTTCCAGCAAATTCATTCAGAAGCTGACGTTTCCATGGTAACCCATGAGTTCTCAGGAGCATTACTTCTTTGCTTGCCTCCTTCAGCTTTGTCTGTAATTGCTGTGAACATGCCACCGGTGAGACATAGCGTCCTCGCTGTGTGTGTGTGTCGTAGTTGTGCGCATATATGTGTGTGTGTGTGTGTGTGTGTTTCTGTCATGGGATGTTGTGTTAGAGGAACTACATCAAGGGTTGCTGAGCACTAAATGTGTGTTTTCTTTTAGGCAAACATCATTCCCATTTGACACTTCCGAATTTTCCAATTCCCTGGTATTCTGCTTTTATTTGTTGTTTCATCATTTGCAACGGGACAGGAGTGTGCCAGCAGGGACGATCCAATATTGCAAACCATCTTGTTTTCCCCTTTTTATTTAAATTTAATGGTTTTAATTATTTATCTGTCTGTTTGATTGTTTGTTCAGGTTATTGTTTTAGCCTCACATGCCTCTTTTGGTTTATTTGATCGGTAACAGCGGGGAAGGGAGAGAAAGGGAGAGATGCATGACTACGCAGGTCCCAAGCTAGTTTTAAACCTAGGACGTCACAGCAGTATGTGATTTGCGTCCTCACCAACTGTGCCACGAATAAAATTCCAATTTGCGTGCTGTTGAGAAGCCACAGCAGCAAACGCAAAAGGTCTAAATCATCAGGTTTCTGTTTTGGTGAAAGCTTTTCTTATAGTCTCTCTTTTATTTTTTTTTTTGCTGTCTATTAAATGCGTAGTATCCCTCTCTGTCTTGAGCGCCATTCCAGGTTTCTTCCATCATCTTGTTTGCCAGAGAAAAGTGGAGGGTGGGTAAGATCTCTTCGCCTTCCCACGCTTAGACACACACACACACACACACACACATTCCCCCTAGTAAACACCTGCCTGCATAGTCTTGAGAAAGAAAACCAGCCCTAAAAAAAATGAACCGCCATGTTTTTGCATGAATCCAGTCTGGACAGCATTTCTACAGAATGTAATGAGCCACAAAATCAAAGCGATATGTTGGGAGAATCTTCTCTCCACTGCTCCCAGGAACTGGGATGACGTGTATGTGTATGTGTGTGTGTGTGTGTGTGTGTGTGTCTTGCTCTAAAACAAGACTCTCAGATATGGTTTCATGGTTAAATCTTGGCTGAGTTCAGCATATGTTTAAGATTCTCTGTAGAGAGAGTAACAAATATAGACATTAAATTGACAAACATAATTTAAGTTCATGTAGTTTCCAAGCAGACTGTTATATTTGTCATATGCAGATAGAATTTGGCATCTCGGTTTTTAATAATGCCTTATAATGTCGTAAATTTAAGCATCTTAAAGCAAATTAATGTGCCTAAACTGCACCACAAACTGAATGTCTGAACAAAAAACATATCCTGTGACATCATTTGACCCCAATGAAATGATTTAAACCCAGACAAGTTTAAGAATCCACATGTTGACAGGGTTATTATGAGCACTGTCACCCACTGCTTTGAGATCTCTGCCCCACAGAAGACATTTGTACTTGTCACAGTAGGAAAGGCACAGGTGTAACTAGTAAAATTAATGACGGTTGAATTCCATTAAGCTGCTTCAATTTCAGGTTCCTGGTATTACGCTTGCTGGCTCACTGTCACACTGTCATGGCTCACTGGGACACTTGAATATAACGGAGCCATCGTTAATGTTATTAATCACACCTTTGCTTTTCCTATTTTGACAAGTCGAAAATGTCTGCTGTGAAAAAAGGCCTATTGACATGCCGAGCCCCGCACTGCATGTGAGAAATCTGGATAGTTTGTAATCACGCTTGATATGTCGAACTGAAAATGGTGTTCTGGGATGGTTTTGCTTAAAAGAGAGGCTTTATCTTCTAATTAGCAAGGATCCACACATAGTATGCAGTGAAGATGTCTTACACAGTCCCTCCAGGATTTCACAGTTTTTCTGTGATTATTGTGGCCAAAAATACTTTATTTTCTCAAAAATTGTGATGCATTTTTTAATGTTTCATGTGTACTTATTGCAGAAAAACTGTGGGAATTGGGGAAAAATTGCAAGCAAAGGAAAATAATGCACTTTTTAAAAATCTACTACTGGTGAAGAGTCATATGTAATCACTTCCTTTTATTAAAAAAAAAAAAACATGCTGCTTATCACAAGAAACAACTCGCAAGCTCTAGCGAGTATATTCGTCAATTTGTGTTAATTATTGCGATCGCTATTGCCTGGAGAGACTGCTTACAAGTATCTAAAGCTGTGGCAGTTTGCCTGAGAGAGCTTTATATGTTTCACTTTCTAATGAAGTTAGTCACAATGAAATAAGAGCGAAACAAAAGTGTAGTTTCAGTTTAGTTTCTCTTTCTCACACGCCCACTCCTCCATCTCCTTTTTCTGCACAGACTAGTCATTGTTTGATTGTTGAGTAGTATCTAGATCCCGACTAAAATACAGGATGACTGATATCTTATTACAGATCTGCTGATAGATATACTAGATTTTGGGGTCATGTTTACCGTGCCTATAATCTTTGACAGTATGGTTTACGTCTTTTTTCGCTGCAGACATTTATTTTCACGGTAGGAAAAGCACAGGTGTTAGTAATAAAATAAATGATAGCTTTGGTTTCAGTATTGTATAATTGTGCATGCTGGCTCACTGTCACGCTGTCATGGCATACTGTGACACTTAAAGTCCAACTGAAATTAATTTGCCTTTTTTTGTCTGCTACGGCATAGAATATGCTTTATAAATAATCCGTCCTTTGTCAGAAACCAAAAGGAGGAAATGTATGTTTTATATTTTTTTGGTTTCTTAATGGCGCCCCCTAGCTTAGCATTAATTCAACAGAATACTGTTCGTTCTCCGTCTATGTTGATGGATAACATCAACAGTAACGTCAGTGTTCTATCACAAGCAGAGCAGAGACTGTTTACACTGAGCCTGATAGCATCCTGCTACACAAAAAAAGAGCCACAGACTTTGAAGACTTTGAAGAACAATCCACATTTCCACATTTAAGTCTCCTTTTTTTTTTTATCAAACTCACAAACATGAACACACATCTTCTTGTCCTGCACATTAGCTTGTTGAACGAGCCACCAAACAAACATTCACTGGGGAAAAGTACACCGCTAACGTCAGCTAGCAGGCCAGATAGCTAATTAGCTGCTCAGCTGCAGCACATTAAACAGCATGTAAACATACAGCAAATGTCACTTTGGTCCAGTTCTCTTTAATGTTACTGCTAACAACACGCTCTCTGCCCATGACATGCAGGCTACAGCACATGTTTGTTTACTTTGTCTCATGTTTCCTACAGCCTGCCAGCTGCTGTCAGTCAGACACAGACACCGTCACGCCACTACAGTCAGCTGAGAGGACAAAAGGAGCATTTCTGATATTATCCTTCTTACTTTTAGTAGTAATTTTAAAAAACTTAAATGAATATATTTAAAAAAAAAAACACTGCAAAAGGGATGACTAAATGTGATTTCAGTTGGTCTTTAAATAGAACGGGGCCATCATTAATGTGCTTTTCCTGCCATAAAAAAATCACAATGTCTGCTATGAAAAAGGCCTAAGTTCCTCAGTACGTACATATGTATCTTTGTCAAAACTGTTGAAAGTCACTTTGTGTAGTTACTGTGCAATTATAGCATCTGTTAGTAATCCGTTATCTGCACACTCTTAACCTGTGCAGGATTGTGTGAGACTAGATTTTCATCACAGTGTCTGATACACTGTGACACCCACTGGGGGGTTATCAAAATCAGAAATCTTGAAATCCTACACATTATGAACCAAATGTGAGGAATCATTATATCAAAAAATACTTTAAATCAAATATGTCTATGTTAAGTGCTTTTGAAAGGATTATAAAACTTAATCTTGATTTTTTTTTTTTACTGTAAAATAGTGTGTATAACATCTGTAGAAAGATATTGGTCAGGCTACAGTGTTAGTGCGCATTATATGATAGTATACCACAATCAGCTATTGTCTGAGTTATGTTAGCTTTCACTGATTTTCCAGAAACCCAGGTGCTCTATTAGAGCTTAAAACGAGGAAGCTGATGAAGATGTGTGCTGTTACATTGAAATGATGGGATGAATCCCTTTAAAGTACTTTTTTTTTTTTTTTTTTTTAATAAAGTTGCAGCTTCACATTTTGGCTTCAATTACTCACAGAGCCGAGGTTAAGAGAGACTGCGGTCACTCTGCTTCACTTCTGTCAAGTAATTATATTCAGATAGCTTGTTTAGCGTCAGTGTATTTCAAACTGAGCTGCTTATCAGTAAATTGAGGACTTCTCATTTCATTTTCTTCCTCTTTACAGGGACTTCAGCTACATAATTATGGTTTCTGAACAGACTGTAAGAGCCCTTCTGCTGATAATTCATATTGTCTCCACTTCATAACTGATCAAATATGTTTATACATTTCATTCAGACACACTTTGTATTGATAGAAATGATTCGGTTCCTTTCTTTCTTCCTCCTTCCCACAACTCCAGGGAAAGTTGCATTTTATTTAATACCAGGCTTTGGGTCTAGCCACTGTGAGAGCGTAGGCGGACAGTCAAGTTAACTCTGTGTAGGCATTTAAACCTGACGCTGCACATGTTAGAATTCAGACCCTCAGACTAGTTGGGACAATCAGGTCAAATCAGATAAATGATCTGGCGACAACGTATCACAAAATTTGGAATGAACTTGAAAGCAGCGTCCGTTGAGAGTAGCCTCCACCCATCAACCATGGGCAGTTGCACGAAGTACTGATGTCACCGCCAAAATGTTTGGCAGCTGTTGTTAAGGGCTAAAATGATCCAACACAATGCAGACCAGTGCTTTCTGTTCTGGTGGTTGTTGTATATCTCAGATCTGGACAGAAATGTTTTCTAGTGTTTTTGTGAGTCATTACAAGGAATTTTGCTTGCCGTCATATGCTGGTCGACTCTTAATTAGAGGCATTAGTTGGCAGTTTTGGGTCAGCAAGTACATCCTCAGAAAAAAAGAAGTCTAAGGAATCTGAAGTAATAATATCACGGTTATTGTATGTTTTTTTATGTATAGAATTTATGATAAAGCATCAAATGCAGGGAAATATAACCTAGACAAAACTAGCAGGGGCTCTCTAATGAATGTATCACATTGCAGGGCCAGCAGCCTCACTTCAATTGATCCAAGTCATGTTTCCCCATTAAGATAATTGTAGTGCATCCATTATATGATTTTGTTGCCTTTTACATGTGTATGAAAGGAATTAAATTGTATTTTACCATTCCAGTCATTGTAAGTAAGTCCCTAAATGTCCACACTGATAAAATGAAATGTCATTTTATATCAGATCTGGCTTTGTAAGATATTTAAGCTTGCAATATTATTCTTTTATACCGTTATTCATTTTTATGGTGCCTGCGTAGCTGGCACGATGTGAATGAGGGCGAGTGTACAACAGTACAGACAGTTGGAGCTTGTGTGGTCTGTTCATGCTGAGTCCTATTGTGCTCCAAGGTTGATATTCCTCTCCTCTGTGTGTGTGTGCGTGTGTGTGAGTGTGTGTTCACATGTACATGTTAGCTTGTGTCTGTGTGTGTTGCTTTTATTCACCCCCCCACCACCACCACCACCACCTCACCTCACCCCACCCCACCCTACCCAAAACTGCAGTAATCCCTCGGGCCTAAAAAAAGGAAATCCCTGCACTGTGCCCCGGCCTATTCTTCCTGGGAGTACGCTACTTGTGTGCTACAACTCTTACAGTCTTACATCTGTGCACTTTCTCCCGTCAATTTATAATGGCTCCAAATATGCAGCGTAGTCTTCTCAGTAAGAAAGCAAAAGCATAAGTGCACAGTCTGCACGGATAACATCTTAAAATGTCGGGCATTGTAAGTTAGCATTTGTGATTTTTAGCCAGAGCCCAACAGGCCGTCGTTGGTTCTGCGTCAGTGCAGACTGTCTGAGAAAGTACCCGGTTTATGCTCAGCCACCACCCCTCCTCCCCAAAAAAATGCAAACATGCACTGCTTGCTCATGCACGCAATTCCCTGCCCCCCCCCCCCCCCCCCCCCCCCCTTCAACCTCCCACTGTGCGAGCGGACCTGAGTGTGCAGGCTGTTGTGCAGTTAAACTTCACTGCTAACACATTGTTCGTCTGTAAGCATAATTCGAGCTATTGGCAAGCAAACCAGCTGTCAATTCATTCCAGAGTCAGGCCTGATCCTCGCAGCTTAATGATGATTGGCAGGCAGGAAACCTGTGCAGTTAACCTCACTACATCTCCACTCCAAGTTTGCTAGACAAGAAGACACATCACACTTGTTCCGATTTTCTTTTTGGCAGAGGAGGAACATTTCAAACTGTACAGAGTGTCCTAGTGGTTTAGTGATATTCTAAAAAACAAAACCTTTTTTAGCATCAGAAAACATCAAGTTCTGTGGACATTTTATTCAGCTTAATCCTGTAATTACTACACATTTGTTTATCTTGGCTGTTGGTCATTTTTTAGTCACCTCACCTTTCCTCACTCTGCTGCTGCTGTCGAGTGGGGCAGATTGTACAGCGGTTTCCAGAAATTGTGCTCAGGATGTAGATGACTCAAAAGCCCGATCAGACTTTAGTCTGTCTCTTCTCGTTGAGTCACGTTAGGCCTGAATTTTCTTGGCATCTAAAACATGCCTTTGGTTGGAGAGCACAAGCAATATTACACAGTGAATATAATGATGCTGCTATGGAGCAAGATGATCATTTTCTGTTCTTTCTTGCTTCCAATACCTCCAGTTGGGGACTTAGTCCTGTCTATATGTTAGTTTTACATGATATCTCAGAAACAACAGGTCCAATTTTGTTCCAGTGTTTTGCTGACGGCAGTAAGGTTGCCATATTCAGTTATTTTCCGTGTAGATTAATGGGGAGAGGTGGAGGGAGGCCATAGTTGTAAAAATCCTCCACAGTTATTAGCTCCAAAATCCAAGTCCAACTGTTTTTCTGAGTTTCATTGTATGTAGATGCAAATGAACAATCTACAGTATGTGAATGGGTATTGTTTTGTAGAAAAAGTTAATGTTTAATTACAGTAATTATTTTTTCTATCAGAAGTCCTTATAGACTGTGTAAGAGCTGCTGTATCTGTGGAATATGTCGTGTAGACATACTGTGTAAAAGTAGTCCAGTCTGAAATTAAATCCACAAGTTTATTGGTAATGGTTTTTTTTGGCTTAGTTTCACTTCTAGTCAAGTTTTTATAGCTGCTTTGTCCTTAAATAGACCTGTGCTTGAACCTTTTAGCATATGACATTGATAAAGAAAAAATAACATTATTTTGTTTTCTAAACTGATGATGAACATGTTTCAGGGGCCTGAAATACACGCTTGAATAACCTAATAATTAATTTTGATCTGTAGGTCATACTACAATTACATGCTGTGGCTCTGGACAGCAACTGGTTTCAACATTTCGACTTTCTGTGCAAAAATCCACGTGTATTACAGATAGTTTTTGTCTCTCTGTGCCTGTGTGGGCTTCTGTTGACTGATTTTTCCTGTACAGAAAGATATACTGCTTATTAATGGAGCAGTCGCTCACTTAATGCATTGAGATGTTAAATAGTTTCTGAAGAGTTGCTTTTGCTAGCTAGAAAATTGTAAAAAAATCTTCCTGAGGATTTTACACTGTTGAAGTTTTTCTTCCAACCTTCCAACAGGATACTGTTGATCGAGTGCTCAGCGGGAGCCTCGTTGTCTCTTTGTGTAGATAAGACAGGAATGTAAAAATCAGGCTGATTTCAAACACCTAAACCCCCCCCCCCTCCTTTCCTTTCTGCCTGCCTCCCCTCTTCTCCCTATCCCAGCTACCCAGAGAACGGTGTTGTGGAGATGCGACCAGTGGATGTGCGGCCTCGCGCCAGGACCCTGCTGCGGTGGGACCAGCTACTGGTGGGCATGCATGTGATGGTCAACTACAACTTGGAGACCCCAGAGGAGAGAGGTTTCTGGTTCGACGCAGAGGTTCAGTCCCTCAACCAAACCACCCGCACCAACAAAGAGCTCCGAGTCAAGATTCTCCTGGGGTGAGGATCCTCCCTCCTAGTTGGGAGGGTTGCGGGACTCTTTTCGTCTCCCTCTTCGGCTTCCTGTTATTGTCTCTTCATCTCCTGCTCTCTCTTCCTATCTCCCCCCCCCTTTTTTTTTTCTGTCCATGTCTCTCGCCCTCCCTGCAGGGGTCCCGGAGATGTGATCGGAGATTGTAAAGTTCAGTTTCTGGATGAAATCTACCAGGTGGAAAAACCCGGAGCTTGTCCGCTCTCGGCTGCGGATGGACAATTTAAACGTATGCAACAGAGTCTTTATTGCTTTTAGTACAACCGTTCGTGTGTGCGTGTGCATGCGTGTATGAATTTGTCCTCCTTGTCCTCGGATCCAGGGAAGAGCGGGCCCGAGTGTAAGCACTGCAAGGCCGACCCGGACGCAGAGTGTCGCTTCTGTTCCTGCTGCGTGTGCGGCGGGAAGCAGGACGCTCACATGCAGCTGCTGTGCGACGAGTGCAACATGGCGTTCCACATCTACTGCCTCAACCCGCCACTTACCACCATCCCGGATGACGAGGACTGGTGAGAGAGTGCAGCTCACTAATTAGCTCCAAGATCTGACACTAGTCAATTTAAGAAGGCTGATTAATGGTGTTTAGTAGGAGCTTAAGTGCATTTAAGATGTAATTAAGTGGTGATTGATGTTAAAATCAATATGAAATAATGACATAATGCAGTCGCAGGTGTGAGTTTATCTAATGCAGTGGCTTTGAGGATCTCTGCCAAACAGAAACTAGGTGTTAGTGTTTTGGCAGTTATGGAGAGGAAGATCCCCACCCTCTGTTTCTATTTCTGGCGTGTGTTGCTTTTGGGAGATGAAATGGCGAAAAGCTTAACATAAAATTGTCAGACAGCATTCCCTAACCAACTTCCTGGTACACTTTTTATGTAAAAGACAGTGCAACATTTCTCTTTAAGGTACTTATTAACAAATGTCTTTGCCTTCTGGGTATTTTGGGGAAGTGGTGCTCCTCATTATATTTTACAGTGACTTGTGTTTGCCAGGAAATGGCCAATAAATCTTTTTCTTTGTTGAATCTCCACCAAGGAAAGTGGTTATGTCAAAATATGCTGATTCAAACACTGAAGTTATCTTAAGCTTCGATAAAATCTTTTGTTGGATGTTAGCTGAAGAGAGATTATATCAAACTTAATGACACTGATTGTCAACAGCTGGATTTTCTGTGTTAAAACAGCGTCTCCATCTTTTTATCTAGAGCTTTGTTACTTACACACACACACACACACACACACACACGCTTACGTCAGCAGGAAATGATTTCCTTTTGTTCTACAGGTATTGTCCCACCTGTAAGAACGACACCAGCGAGGTTGTCAAGGCAGGAGAGAAGCTCAAAGCCAGCAAGAAGAAGGCCAAGATGCCTTCAGCAACGACTGAGAGTCAAAGGGACTGGGGAAAGGTGAGACCTTTAAAAGTACTCACACACACACACACACACACACACACACACCAGGTGTCCCTGTAAGATTGAAAGAAAATGTGAACAGCGAGCCTGAGGGAAGACCTGTGGTTCTTCTTCAAATTGCCTGGAAGGAGCAAAAGGCTATGTGGAAAAATATGAAAAAGCAGTTTGAGTGTCAAAAGTTTTTCTGCAACATTAACTTTTCCAGATTGTTTTCTGCTTCAGTCTCTTGAACTGGGCACACGCAGGCTCAAGTGGCGTGCACATGCTCAGTACAAGAGGCTGAAGACGGATTTTGCTTTTCCACCCGTCAACTTTACACCGTAACACTTATTGCAAGAAATCAATTTTAAAAAGAATGACAACCAAGATTATCAGTGTTTCTGAAAAGTCACGCTCTCCTTTCTGAGGCCAGCATTTTCCAAATGCATCCACTTCTTTTTTCATTTTTTTGTCCGTCTGAAAGACGACAAGAAGAGCACCAAATGAAATGAATTTCTGAGTGTGTAACACTTCATGAATTCAAAATAGTCTAAAAAGTGATTTTAAAAGGAGAAGAAATGGACCTCCTCAGAGCAGAATTCATTTCATTTTTAAGTTTAAACCACAAGTTTGCCTATTTTACATGTTGTTGTCGTTGTTTTTTTTTCCCTGTGGGAAGGTTTGGGGTGTTATCCGTTCATCACAGCCATTTTACTCCATTAACTTACTGTAAACTGGTTTGTGTATCAGTGACAGTATGTGTTTAATATTTTCTGTAGGTGACTGTCTGCTCCGAGTTTTGTGTTGTGCTTGATGAGAGAGATAAATGGTTGTGTGTTTTTCTTTGAAGCTCAGTCAAATATTGTCTCAGCACGCCGCAGATTATTCTCTCAAATCAGATGATCAGATCAGACGTCTTTGATCCCCCAAACAATTCTTAATATCTACTCAACAGGCTTCTGGAGTTGATTAATGATGTTGGTTTGAGTTATATAATGTGCTTGAAACTGATTAAATGTTTTGCTCATTATCAAGCTCTTCTCATATAATTATAACACGACTACCTGAACACCTCCTGCACCTCCTCCTTCAATTTTTTGTGGTTTTGTAGGGCACAAAGCAGAAAATTACATTGGCAAAAACTAGAATCATCTCATTTTAGCTGCTGATGCAGAAAATGAGACAGAAGCAGACAGCTGACATGTATTTAAATTTGTTTTTTTTTTTTTTTTTTTTTTTTTTTTTTAAGCATCTGTTTTAAGCATACTGTTAAATATTTTCCCCCAAATCTCCTAAGAGTCTTTTTTTAATGGCAACACTTGGAGATATTGTGTGGCTCCTTTCCATCCTGGGCTCGCTGTCTCCCTGACGCTCCGCTCCGTGGTGTAATGTGAACAATGCCATTAAGCATGACTTAGCCACTTTCCTGGAACTGCCAACGGAAAACAACTCCTTTCTTTACCAGAATGCTCCCTTTCTCTGCGGACTAATTGAAAACAGCCTGGCTTGTGTGTTTGGGCACATTTAAGCGCTGTGAGTCACACAGCGTTTATTCTTGACTTTCACATTATCGCAATTTTATAACCCTCAAAATACTTTGCGAAAAGTTGCTTTTGTACTTTCAGTTTTTATACCCTCTGTGAATGGTATGCTCATAATTTCTTGAAAGTATAACATTTTTTTTGTACATAAATATTCACTGAAAGCTTTTGCTAGATTTGACCTACAAATCAGCAATCCCGCTCCTTAACACTACTTTTTCACTCAGGTGGACATTAGATGGTATATTTGTGCATGTAGCTTAGATTCTTTGCTGTCTTTCTTGATGTAATTGCAGGGTATGGCCTGCGTGGGGCGTACCAAGGAGTGCACAATTGTTCCTTCAAACCACTATGGACCCATACCCGGTATTCCTGTTGGAACCACATGGAAATTCAGAGTTCAGGTTAGCCAAATACTCTGATAATTGATTTAAAATTCCCAGAAAATCGAGCAGTTGTCTCATCCTCAAATACTGTCAGTATCATTTCAGTATGAAGTATATTATCATATATTTCTATATTATATATTAAATCTGTCTCCTCCGCACATTATAATTACGTTCCTCTGCTTTTCTTGTTTCTCTCTTTGTGCTTTCAGGTGAGCGAGGCAGGTGTTCACAGGCCACATGTCGGTGGTATCCACGGGCGCAGTAACGACGGCTCCTATTCGCTGGTGTTGGCCGGGGGCTTCGAGGATGAAGTGGTGGGTTATTTCTATTATTTACAAGATGAATTTCTCAGAAGTATATTCTCACAGGTAGTTTACTGAGTCACGTGTGAAGTAGCGGCATTTTACCTCAATTACTCAATTATGTTACCGTGACCTGTAGGACCGGGGAGATGAGTTCACCTACACAGGCAGCGGGGGCCGTGACCTCTCAGGAAACAAACGGATCGGAGAGCACTCTTTTGACCAGACCCTGACCCACATGAACAGGTATGATTGTCCATCTACGTAGGTTTTGTTC
Organism: Thunnus maccoyii; assembly: GCF_910596095.1. Taxonomy (NCBI): domain Eukaryota; kingdom Metazoa; phylum Chordata; class Actinopteri; order Scombriformes; family Scombridae; genus Thunnus; species Thunnus maccoyii. The sequence goes on from NC_056551.1 coordinate 15,340,463, forward strand.
TCAACTTTACAGGTAATAAAAATGTCCACTCAGCCACCGCAAGTTCAAGTTTGCAAATAAATGCACTAAATGCGGTTCTTTTGGAAAAAAATCTCATTTAAAAAGCTCACCGATTGTTCATTTTTTTTTTATTTACAGGGTGTCTTTTTCAAATAACAAGCTTGAGTGATTAACTTCTTAATAGCAATTAATCATTGATTATTCATTAACATCCCAAATCCTCAGTCAGACTTGATTAACATCATCCTGTCTCATCTATAATTCTTTCCCTTGGCTCCCCTCGACTCCTGCAGGGCTTTGGCTTTAAACTGCGATGCACCTCTGAACGACAAAGATGGGGCAGAGTCCAGGAACTGGCGGGCGGGAAAACCGGTGAGAGTGGTGCGCAGCTCCAAAGGCCGACGCATCAGCAAATACGCTCCCGAGGAGGGAAACCGCTATGATGGTATCTACAAGGTACAGACAGGTTTTGCTTTAGGTTGTAAAACAAGATCTTCTTATTGCTTAAGATAAATAAAAATGATATAAATCACAAATATGGACCAGAACTGTTATCATAACAGACAGGAAATGTAGGGAAGCATGATAGTGAGAAAGACTCTTATATAACCATCTGTGGACAAGCCACTTAATCCCCACCTGTTCTTTGACCTTCTCACTTAATATGACCTATTTTGGAAGCTGTACTTGTAACAATAATTTGATTCTTTACTTCATAGACCAGGCAGGACTCATAGTTTGATACTTTGATTATAGAGATTTGAGATGTTACTTGATCCTGCTCCTGAAGATCTCTGAATTTTATGTTTAAAATGTGTTGCTGTTTGTTTTCGGGGTGAAATTTAGGTGGTAAAATACTGGCCAGAGATAGGAAAGTGTGGTTATCTGGTGTGGCGGTACCTGCTGAGACGGGACGATCTGGAACCGGCGCCATGGACACCTGAAGGGCTGGACAGGATAAAAAAACTGGACCTTAATGTTCAGGTTAGACCGCAAGTGTGCCTGCATCTATGTGTGAACTTCACTGCGTAGACACTAACATACATTGCTTGGTTGTTTGTACTTTCTTCTTCCAAATAAGCAGTCTTCTTAGTGATTGTGTGTTACTCTGCAGTACCCGCCTGGCTACTTGGCAGCCATGGCTAACAAGACAAGGAAAGAGGCCAATGCCAGACCCGGTCGCAGCGGCAGGGGGAAGCACCATCCCGGCAGGGGGAGGCCGCGGAGACAACGCAAGATCAAGGAGAAAGAGGAGAACGATGAGGATGAGGAGGACGAGCAGCCGATGGCCAGTGTGGACGAGGATGAGCCCCAAAGTAACGGAGAGCAGAAGACAACCAGGGATAGTGGTGGGTGCTTTCAGAGATGAAGCTCAAAGCAGGTCAGACACTGTCTTTAGAGGTGTTGTGAGAAGAGGACAGGTGAGAACAGCGCGAGCAGCGGAACTTCTCCTAAGATAGCTTGTAAATATTTCATATTTGTCATCGAATTTTCCCCCAGGCATGCACCACTGTGAGATGAGTTTGCTTAACAGCTTAGTTTTCATTTTTTATACTCCAAGAGTAGCTGCTTTGTTAAAGTCTTAGTTGTGTTTCTTTACCAGAATCGTCACCAGCGGTGGAGCCTCCCTCTAAACGGTTGAAGATCGAGGAGACATTCAAGCTGTCAGAGCAGCAGCAGCAGTTGATCCGAGAGGACACAGCCAACAAGAAACTCTGGGACGAAGCCATGGGACACCTTGCAGAGGGACCAGTATGCATCTCAGCACACTCTTAACACCATAACACATCTCAGGCTCCTCGACACTTGCGTTCACAAAGCGACTCATTGGATGTCTGCAGATTTTTGGTTTGCCTGTTTTTCAGTTTTAACATGTATTTTCCTTCTTTCCCTCCTCCTTTCACGTGTTTCTATCTGTGTGCATATGAAGAACTTCCTGCGCAAGATGGAGCAGATCTTCATGTGCGTGTGCTGCCAGGAGCTGGCCTTCCAACCCATCACCACCGTCTGCACACACAATGTTTGCAAGGTATGTAGCGTCCATTTGAGTGCGTATATTTATAACCACCACAAAAAAAAAAAATCCCAATTATTTGTATCTGTGTCTGAATTTCTCCTGCCGCGCCCCTCCTCCTCAGACCTGTCTCCAGCGGTCATTCCGAGCGAAGGTGTACACCTGCCCCGCCTGCCGTCACGACCTGGGCAAAGACTACATCATGACCCAAAACAAGACGCTTCAGATGCTGCTCGACCAGTTCTTTCCCGGCTACAGCAAGGGCCGATGAGGTTGAAAAAAAAATCCCATTTCTACGTAGAATACATACACGCACATAAGCATCCATTCTGTGCACCCACGTATACCGTCAAGTACCTAGAGCTCCACTTTAAAACGCATCACGCACACATACTGTACTTACCCACGGGCAAATGTATATTGCATATACAGCCATTTATGTATACAATCATTCATACACAAACAACCTCAGTAGGAACTGACCTCATCTGTTGAACTTGGACTGTCTCCATTAACGTCACCAGCCTGAAATTCAAATAAGGACGTTTGTTTTTTTTGTTTGTTTTTTTACCTTCCCCACAAACGCACAAAAAGACACACATAAGGAGCCTTGACTCATACGCCCACAAGCAATCTCAAGATATTAACTAATTTTTTAATTTGCCCCCCCCACCCCCACCCCCACCTTGTTGACCACTGGTTCCATAAAATTGACACAGTACAGTCCAGATGTCCCTTCTGGTCATATCATGAAATCAGCCATTAGATTCCTGCCAACCTGTAAGCATTTTGTGTACCATGTGTACAGTTTTACACCAAAAAAAAAAACTCAGCTGAACTGCTTTATATATGTTCAGTGTTTGAAAAACGGTGCTAGGTTAATACAGCAATTTAGGCTCAGCAGGACTGGCAATTTCACAAGGTTACTAATGACACATAGAGGAGACAACGTCCCGCACAATTGGAGCAAGCAGATCACGTGAGACGCCCGCAGACTTGTTAAAGTAAAATTAAGAAAGTCACATTTATATATGAAGAGAAGCACACACTGTTTATGCCTTTGAAGCACTTTATCAATGACATGTGCAGCAGACTTGTTTTATAGTTTTAACCAGGAGCACCTGGTAGCATCCTGCTAGCTGCTCATGTCACTTGGGATAATGCCATTGCCATGCCTCGAGCTAATGAGAATAGCAAATGTCTCGCCGGTGGTAACTTAACATAAATTGGCAGCTGTGTCCGGTTTGTTTGGAGTGTCAGGAGATTTCTGGCCCCAACAGAGCAGCAACCGCACATACCTAGCGAATGCAACAGTCATCAACAGGCACAACTCTCTCCTTAGATTTTATGTGGAGTTTAAATAAAAAAAGGCATTTTGAACCTCATAAACATACCAAAGACATGAGGCAGGGCAGGGGTAAAAAAAAAAATCTTCAGGAATCTGCTTTAAAAAAGTAGAGGAGTCACGACTAAGAATAAAATGCAATGTATACTTGTGAAGTATCAAACAGGATCTTACCAAATTTGGAAAAAAGGGCACTTTTTGTTTCCACTTCTAAGCAGCTATAAAAAAAAAAAAAAAAAGTACAAGATAAACATGCACGCACCAGTGAATCTGTCTCATAAGCGCTGTGGAAACGTCTAACATTATTGAAATGATTTGTGAAACATTATTAATGTTCATATGTGTAACCTCTCATTCGTGGTTTCCACTTTGTCAGTCAGATTTCATGGACTAGCAGAGAAATACTGGTAATGATGTAATGAAAGTGAAAGAGTTATGTGCTGCACCCTGAAACGCTTGAACAGCACGATGGCGCGCTGCTTGCATCCACTCTTCAATGACGCTTGGAAGGGCACACTGTGGTCGTACATGGTGTTACCAAGCAACCGAAATCAAGCAGTACTTCACACAAAGATGGTTAGCATATATCGTGCTCAGCGGATATTCATCTGCTATTGTTCCTTCTGTTAGATTCAGTATAACCTTCTGAGTTATCTGCTTCTCCTTCATTGTTAGGATTGCACAGCCATGACCCTGTGAGTTATTTGTCATCATATTACATCCGTGAATCGGAGTTACATCCGTCTCAGTTTGCTATGAATGCAAAAGGCTGCTGATTTTCAGTCCTTGACAAAGCTTCCTGATGAACATGATGATGCACACCATCAGAGGCTCAGGGACACCACATCAATATACAGTATATAAGCCAAACATACTGACTCTGTAGGACAAGAAGACAGGAGATGGATAAGAGTGCATTTGTAGCACTGACAGTCACTAACTGTACCGAAAGTTGGCATCCAATGCCCGGTCAGATAAGTTGTTAACTTATTCTTTGAATCAGAAATTTACTGGTTTAAAAATCTGAATTTTATACTATTTTTAGTTCGGCAAAGTTCTCTATGGCTGCTTGTGTTTAGGCGACGTTAAACATTTGAGAACTGATTTTGTTAAACGAAGGGGGAAAAAACGGTTTTGTAGAAAAAAAAAAAAAAAGGTCCAGGTGTCATATTGACACTAGTACTGAAAAATGTAAACAATACTCAGTCCTACATGCCACAAGTGAGAGCTTTTGAATATTGCGAGGGGGTTTTCAACAGTGCATATGTGAGAATTCATTGGTGCATAAGGACATAACACATTTACATTACAGTACGGAATATTTCAACAGGTAGTATGTTTAATTACACTTGCATGATAACACATAAAATATAACATAACTGTGAATATAGAGTTGGTAAAATGCATGTATATGCAAGGTAAAGATTGAATTATGTCCCTACAACTTCAACACTGGGCCTGAGTTAATCATTTAATGTACAAGCCCTTGTTAGCCAATAGTAGATCATTAGATGATCAGTGTCAGCAACTTCCCCTGATTTCATCATTACATACACACACTGTGTGTATATTAAGGAGAGAGAGAGAGATGCCGGGAATACAAGAGTAGACTTAACAGGAAAAGAACACTTATCAAGCTGAAAAAACATTTTTTGGAAGTTACTGATAGAGTATTAGATTATTGCCTGTGCTGAATATGTAAATACATAAACTGTTTGGTTTCTTGGCGCAGAAAGAGACATGAGACAGCAAAGTCTGTCAAAAAACAAAACAGAAACATTCATCGGTTTCACCAGATTATCAGACTCAAACACACTACGGTCTATGGCCAAAAATACAGTGTTAAGTGGCAGCTGTGAACAAAAAATGAACATAAATTTGGACCAAAAGACCCACAACGTCTTTCGACTGTTTCTTAACTATTCTTTAAGCTACTTTTATTTGGATACAATCCTGAAAAAGACATGTTTTTGTATTTATTGCTCTTCTTATATGTTACCATCCAGTGGATTCAGCAATACCAGTAAAGAACTGCCCCTTTCATATCTTTGAAACACACTTACATAAGCTTTACATAAATCATTACGTTGTTTTCATACCAGGAAGACCAATGACAGTTATAATCTTACAGTATATGCCTACATGTCCTTTTTATCTCTCCTTTTTGCCCTTTTGTAGGACATTATTCCCCAATTAGTTTGATCATTTTAAACCTTTTTGATTATTATTTTTTTTTTAGCTGCATAGTGCCACATGGTAACAGTCATGTGACGACTGCACAGAAAGATGCATGGCCTTATTATTACACTGCACCCACGCATGTTCAGTTCTCGGTTACTATTTTTATCTGTTTGACCTGACACATCATCTTCTACTACGATCAAATATTGTGTTGACAATCCAAGCAAGTCCATCCCCCCCCCCTCAGAGTTAAAAATGTTGTTTTTTTTTCTATTGTGAGCAGCTGACGCAGATTGGCATCTTTTCCAGTGCTGATATGGTACTTTAAAATGTCAAGGGTTGGCAGGTCTGATAGGAACTCAAACAACAACGTCCCGCGGAGATAACATTAGTCGCGCAAGCAGAGCCGGTGCACTGATCTGAGATCTGGACAGAGGTCACCTGGAGAGCTGACACACTCACGAGAAGTTCAGATTAAAGTATTCAAAGTAGTTTTAACACAGGAGTTGGGTTTTTTTGCGGGAAAAATGTAGCCCCTGTTCATCAACATCGTTATACTGTAACAAGGTAAAGCCATGTTTTGTTTAAAGCTGTAGACGACGACAGCTTAGAGAACTAAACGTGGAAACTCTTCAGATCAGAGATGAAGCTGTGTGTCTCACCCAACACTTCCTCCCCTTTCATTGGCGGGCTGTTTGTTTGTTTGTGGTGACGTCCTTGTTTCTGTTCAATCATTCAGGGTTTTGTTTTTTTGCTTTCTTTCTTTTTTTTTTTTTTTTTTTTTTTGAAATCAACAACATGCAAGTACAAATGGTCTTTAAAAGCTAACTGTGATGTGCATTACTTCCGCTGTTGCTCAATCTTGTTCAAAGATTATTTTCTTCCCCCCGCGTTGACTGGCAAGTTAATAACCCTCCTTTCTTTCTCTGCTGTGACCTTCGCTCCCTTTTCTCTCTCTCTCTCTCTCTCTCTCTCTCTCTCTCTTTCTCTCCTTCCGCTGTCTTCTTCCCTCCGTGAAACCTACAGTACTAACAAATTTTTAGACGTCTTGTGGACGCTTGGCTTCAGTGCTGTGTTGTTGTTTTTTTTTATTGCACTCTTGAAGAAAAATGTTTGAAAAAGTCACATTTGATTTTCCTAGAATGCTTACTATTATCTATGTCCGTGCGCCATTTTTCTATCGTTTTTAGTTGCTTCTCTTCCATTTTAATCATTAGTCATTTTTATGTGGCGACCTCAAACATTTGCAGCATACGCCAGTCTGAGGAGTTTCATTGCTTCATATTGTGATCTGAAATTTTATACATGTCATAATAATACTTGATATGTACCTAATAAATATTTGGATTCCAGAAAACTGTTTTCTTTTCTTTTTTTTAATGTGTTTTACACATTTCACAGTGACTTTTGAGATCAGTGTAAAGTGTGAAGTCAGATTATAGTGACATATATAGTATAGTGCAGGGGTGTTAATCACAGTTCTTACATTAAACCAGTTTATCATCAGCTTTTATGTGGTAGAAGGAAAACACATCTTTTAAGACTTTTTATTTTGCAGAAATACACAAGTTGTTCTCTCTTTTTCCTTTGTGCCTTGCACAGTAAAATCAGAACAGGCAGTGTTTTCTTTATCATAAAGAAGAGGAGGTGGATTTTTAAATCTTTAGGGCTTCAAATGAACACTTAATCACTACTGTCTGCTGGTAAGTAACTCAAATAACATTTAAAATGAGGCAGATCTACAGCTGACTACAGTATATGTATATACCACATATGATGGTTTCTGAGTAAATTATTGGTGCTGCCTGCTGAATATTGAAAACCTTTCAAATGATATTTTTTGTCCTACAGTTTTAACATAATACAAGAAGTAAGGTATCAGTAAGAATATGAGCTGCTGCTATGATATCAAACAAGAACGTAATCTCATATTTTGCCTTTAACGATGACAATTTATCATCTCAATCTATTTTAATTAGACACCAACAGACAAATTTAATCGATTTTACCCAGTTAAGAGCACCAGATGTCACTGAAAGCCCTGCCCAGGTGTGCTGAGTTATTCCTCCTGATTACATCTCTGCTCAGGTTGAAGGTAGGTAGAGCCACTTTAGAGGTTACATAAGGTCACCAGACTGCTGTATAACAGACTTTATACAGTAAAACACAGTTAAAATGTGTTTTACATGGTGAAACTCAAAATTAAAGCGCTTCAAAACTACAATTAAATAAAATTAAGCAAATAATGGCACAGAAAATGAAATAGAATAAAATTCCTGACAATGATATGAACAAATAAAGCAGATAAAACTGGGAAAATTGAACTGAAGGATAACATAATATAATCAAAGCCTTTTAAAAAAGCAGGTGAGTGAGTACAATACCAATTCAACACAGTCTGTACATGCAAACACACTCAGGTCTGATAATCAGCTTCATGACGTGAAGTGTGATGTGTCATCTGCAGGACTCTATAATGATCAATGAATTATCAATATGTGCAGCTAATAGAGATACCAGTGCACTTATATACACGGTTATAGATATGAAAAAGCCTCAAAAGAGGATTAAGTAACATTTGTTTGTATAAGTACACATCTTACACTGATGGTTACAGCAGATGAAACCTTAACATCAGTTGTTGGACGCTCATGTTTAGTTTCCTGTGGAGCCTCCTGGTGGTATGAAGACACATGACAGGCTCTGGATGTTTGCCCTGCTGCTCTTTTGTAACTGACCTGATTTTCTTCCCTTATGTTGGATACAAGTTATAGTTATTATTATCACTAGAAGCTCAAGGGGGTGTTGAGTGTGACTTGGTGTGCGTTGTACTTTGTTAGCTAAAAGGAAGCTTATAATTAAAATGAAATCATTAATAAAATCCCTGATTACGTATAAATTTGATGCATCTCCAGTGATTACGTCAGGTAGAAAAACTCAGGCTTCACGCTGGAAAACTGTCAATTCATAGTTTAGGATATTTAATTTAAAAAAAAAAAAAGAAATAAAAGAAAGAAATCATCAGATAGTAGACAAAGGATTGTTTTTTTGTTTTATTATCACAGAAGCACAACGGTACCACTATGTAGGTGAACAACAAACTCAATACTATCATGAAAAAAAAAAGTTAAAGGAATGCTAATCCAAAAAAAAAAAAATAAAAAAAATCCAATCATAACATCACAGCATTTTTTTTTCTCCAATCTCCAAAACTACAATATAGTCAGATATAAATTGCAGAAAGAAGCAAAAGCACTTTGGATTATTCACTTTCCTTTCGCTTTGTACCAAAAACACTCATCACAGGATTTCTCACTTGAAACTGAAGCGCCTACATCAGACACATGCAACAGCGTTCACCTTTTTCTCTCCACCTCTAAATGGATTCACTACGTAGCTATTGAGTACCAATTATTGGGGCTGTCGCTTATTTCAAAAAGAATCATAATACTTTTAAGAGGGATGTTAGTGCTAAAAAAAATAACTGGTCCCGCTGAAATGTATTTGTAATTCAATTCAGAGACAAATTTTAAGTCATATTTAGCCAATCAACAGAAAGCTGGAGTACCCGAGTGTAAACCTGATGACCTTTTTTGTTGTACATTCAAGAAAAAGAAGAATCCTCCACCTTAATCTATCATTAAAAAGGAAATAAACAAAACTTCGCAACATATGGAAATTAAACTGAACTTTTAACTATAACAACTGCAATATGATTGTAAGTCCAAAAAAAAAACAAAAACAAAAAGGTTCCCTCCTTTTAAGGTGACAACACCAATTAATCGTCAATGAAAACAGTAATAACAAAAACACACAAACAGACGGTGGAAATCAGATGCACATCTTAAGTATTCCCTTCGACACAAAAAGCACGGGGAGGTGAATACTTGCATACAGACAGCTACCGCCAAGGATATAACGAAGACGGTGGTGTATGAGAAAGCTGGGACGAGATGGACGAACACACAATGGGAAGAAAAGGGAAGGGAGGGGAGGGAGGGGGGTAAAAGCGGGGCGGAGAGGCTGTCCAGAGGGCTACTCCTCGTCCGAGGAGTCCCTGTCGAAATTGTAGGCCATGAAGAGAACGTCGGGTCGAGGTGGGACGAGGGCATGGCCCGGTTTCACAATCTCAAAGCCCAGGAAACTGAATGTACGCACCAGTTTAGCTGAAAGAAGAAGGTAGACGTTCGAGAGTCAGAAAACAGAAAGCTAAATAATCATGTTATCAAAAAAAGTCGTGTGAATATGCTGAATGTGCGCTGGGAAAAAACGGGGTTGTTAGCACATACCACGATCGTCTCTGTTCTTGTAAAAGCAGACAAACACGCTAACGACTTTCAGATGTTCTTCAGCATACTCCAGGAGAGCCGCAAAACTGGAGGGAGAACAGAGGGGCAGTTTAGGTTAGAAAATGGAAAACAACCTCTTAACATGCAGGCACAAACATGTTGCCTGAATCTCATGCATATATATATATATATATATATATATATACATATATATATATATATATATATATATATATATATATATATATATATATATATATATATATATATATATATATATATATATATATATATATATATATATATATGTGTGTGTGTATCCGACAAACATGGGATGTGTTTTTACGGATTATTTTAAAAGCCTCTGCGTTGGCTTCTCTTCAGATGCTTTGAAATGTGCCAGCCTGAGACACTAAAAATCAGGCTAAAATTGAGATTAACAGGGAATCAAGGCCTGCTGCCTGCCAGGGTCTTATCATCTTTTACAAAAACATTTTCTATGCCAACATTTTCATAATGTTTTCACTCATTCCCTCTAATCTGGCCTCACCTCTCCTTGCTGCCTTCAGGAAGCGGGTCAAGAGGTATCTCCACGTAGAGAGCGCTGCTGCTTAGGACAGCATCCCACTGTATCGTCTTGGTAACAGTGGGACGACTTTGGAAGTGGAGTATCCCGGGGCGACCATTACCTGCTGGCTCCTCCGTTACAGTCAACTTTCGGTCCTGGAAAATGAATATAAATAATGCATCGGAAAACAGCAAAGGAAGTTTAATGTATCAAGTGTCATGAAAATATTACGTTTCTCTCTAACTAGGATGGAAATGTAGCCACAACATCCTGCAACTGAGCCTGTAAAATGACCTGAAATCTGAAGAGAAAAAATTTTGGATGTTTGACTGCTGAGCGTAGATAACTGGCTCAGGTAAAACCCTGGTGTGCCTTCCTCTGCTTTGCAAACAAACACCAGATCATGTGACAGGAAATGGTTGTAGTGAAACAAGAGAAGTTCCTATTCTTAACATGTTTGTTCAGCACACGCTTGTTTCTGTATCGCAGCTCCTCCTCTCGCTAAATCTGAAATGAGTGTTTGCTTTCAGACTTACTGAGTAGATTGGCCGAGCTGAAGGAGTGTGATCCCGTGTGCCATTCCCTCGCCCACCTGGGATCTTCAGGGGTGGGAGAGGGGCATCAGGAGCACCACAGAGGCCCCGGGCCGCGGGTACTACTACAGTGCAGGGACAGGCTGGAGAAGAAGGGGGACAGAGGGGAGACATGATTACGACTCTGACCAATAAATATTACAATCCACAACACACTTATTGAAAGGTTTTTCTGATATTCAGCACATATCTTCTGTTACTGTGTGTACACATGTCAAAAATGCACATTCAGGAATTTTCTATAATTATTTTTATATAATTTTGTATATGATTACCATGAGAAACACATGTAATGGGACTCGACACAGACAAATGATGACTTTACCCAACTTTGCATTGTGTGAAAACTACAGGCTGTTATTCCTATAACTAAACTAACTTAATCTGTAAATTATTTTCTCAAACAAATATCTAATAGCACAAAATATCCATCACAGTATCCCAGAGCACAAGATGGTTTTATTAAATGTCTTTTTGTCCAATAAACAATCGAAACCTGAGATATCTTCAATTTACTATCATGTAAAACCAGCAAATTCTCATATTTAATTACCTGGAACCATCAAATCTTTGGCATTGTTGCTTTAAAAAAAATTACCTGAACGATTAAGTGATCATCAAAATAGTTGCTGATTACGTTTCTTTAGCTCGACTAACCGTCGCAGCTCTAAATTATGGAGGATGTTTGCGTCACACTGCCCACACAGGCAAGACAATTATTGATCCTTTGTAATATTGTTTGCTTGTGTTTTTTGGCAAACACTGTCAGTAGTATAACATTGTTCTGGACACTCAAAAGTACACGACCACTCCAAATACAAACATTTCCATGCAGCTCACTGTGATGTTTTGGGCTGTTTATCAGCTGTAAACTGAGCCGACACCTTTTCAAACTATGTCAATACCCTGTGATACTGCGAATTTGCATATCTCATTTCTAAAACAAAACAAAAAAAACCCCTCCTACGCACTGGTACTGTAGCGGTGTTCTTGCTTTCACTTGTCTGTCTGAGAGGTGTGTGTTTCCAACTTGTGCTGACATTTACCTCTTTTTCCTACTCAGGTTGAAAGCACTTATTGTGAGTCACTTAGGACAAAAAGAACCTGCAAATGTAACTTAAGCTCAAAAAAAACATCTGTGCTCTGGCAATAAAAATGTCTCCTTTGTTCATCTTTATTGACAATAAAACACGAGATTATCCAAACTCTGCCTACCAAAAATAACTTGTAAAGTTAACCTGTAAAGTTAAATTTTAATAAATACTGCAGCTACTAACTACGTGCTCCAACCAGATCCGGATGATCTTTCACTTTCTGCTTACAGTTCCCTAAAACAATCGCATTGTGTTTACAGAGCTGTTAACATAACTTTTAAAAGAGCGGTGTACCAACACAGCAGGATGCGGTGGGAGGCAACCGACCAAAAATATTTGCTGCTACAAGCACAAACCCAGACCCCCATTCTTCAAGTCAAATTCTTAGTGTGGTTACTTGAGACAACCAGTTCAAGTTAAGCTGTTATGTCCACAAAGCTCTTTTCAAATAAATTAAACAGGCTAACATACAGTATCTTGTGACCATTGTTCTTCGTACACACTGTAACAAAGGTCCTGTCAACCTAAAAGATATTCTGTTTACTTTGTCATAGGGCAAAGAAAAGCTGCAAATTCTCACAAATGAGAAGCTTTAATGAGGGAATATGATTATGATTACTTTCTTGATTTATTGTTGTCAGCAAAATGTCTAAAAATAGTGAAAAAAAGCCATTATAATCTCTGACAGTACATGGTGATGTAATCAATTAGTCTGTATTATTAAGTCAACAATCAAAACTCAAAAGAGCTTCAGTTTCTAATCAGATAAAGAAAAAGTCAAATCCTCACGTTTCAGAAAGCAATGACTAGTGAATTTTTCTCATATTTGCTTTAAAAAATATAACGAAAGCCATTTATTATCACATAGCTGCAGATTAACTTTCTGTAAATCAACAAATATATCAATCCTAACAGGTAGAATGTAAATTGTTGGAGACTAACTTACCCTTAGAGCTTCAATGATTAATCAATTAGTCTATCGACAGAAAATTAATTGCCAACTATTTTGATATTCAATTCATTGTTGAGTCAATTTAAAAGAAAACATGTTGATATTCTGTTTCTTAAATATGTAGTATGTAGTATTAAGTATGTAGTATTTTCTGGTTTCTTTAGTCCTCTATGATAGCAACTGAATATCTTTGCATTGTGGACTGTTGGGTTGGGACAAAAGACACTTTAGGTTGCATCTTGGGATTGGGCAACAGTGACCGCCATTTTTCACTATTTTCTGACCTTTCATAGACCAAATAACTAATTGATAAATCCAGAGAATAATCATCAGATTAAACGATAATGAAAATGATCATTAGTTACATCCCTGCTTACCCCGTGATTAGTATATATCTAAATAACTTTTCATGTTTTTTTTTACTATTCTTAAGGTTTTGTTTTCTTTTACTTTTTAAGTCTTTATTTTATGTGTAAAAAATTTGAAAACCAATAAAAATATATATATTTTTAAAAGATTATCAAATAGATGCTGATTATCTTTCTGTCAATCAACAAATATACTAATCCTAGCAGGTCTAATCCAAAATGTTGGAGACTAATTTTCTGTTGATCACGTAATCCACTAATTGCTTCAGCTCTAATATAAAACAACACAGCTCTGATTATCAGAACTGTCATTTAGTACTTTGTTCAGCTCATTTTTCTCACTTTAATACTGAAAACAGAGTGAATGAAACTCCATTAACATAGCTGAGTTGAAAATCAATATTTCGAGTGACTTGGCACATGTTATAAGTGTTCAGGATCTTCTATATTCAACACCAAAGTCCATTCACTCTCTTTTTCCTTTATTGTTCAAATGACGTGTCCTGTAGACCATCTACGAATAGGCCACTCATCGGTTAAACTGCACCACAGGAAAATCAACACCCAGTATTACACGAATAATCTCTCCCTTCTCCGTCCTTGAGATGAGCTGGCGATCAAAACATGCACCAGTGCATCATCGTCCTGCCGTCACCAGGCCTGCGGCAGTAAACTGACAGTTGCGTAATTATCGACCTGACTCTCACGAGATCAACGTGACCAGAAAACATGTGCTCACCTGGCGAATTCTGTCATTTTTTTTCCTCCTTTACCTTACTGGAGACACCAGATGTTACAGTTAATTACGTGAGCTGAGGCTACGTACGTTGTCTCTTTATAGACTGCGTATTTATTATGTAAAGAGTACGTACAACGTCAAACACGACACTTTCTCGGCAATAATATCGTGAATATGTAATATTTTACGTTACGTTTGAAGAAAATAACTCTGTCTACGTTGTTGTAAACAATAATTTTCTTCAACGAGGAAGTCGCTTTGGTCTTTAAATACACTAACGCGATATCCTAATGTAGAGGTCAATCCCTTTTCTGTAATTAGTTTACTTTTTCAAATACCTTTAACTAGCTATTTGTTAATATTCTCCCCCACAACACCATTAGCTATAGCTAATCTGAAACGTAGCTAGCTGGCGCAGTTACCCACAGTGACGTAGATTAACAGAAGTTCGACGATGTTCGTAGCTAACGTTAGCTAATGTTGCTCAAATTGTCTCTCGGGCCAGCACGATAAGGCCCATGACACGTACATAATTTACAGCTAGGCCTGCCACATACCACTGAGGCTTTGATAGTACAGCACATTATGAATAAACAGTTTTACTTCCGCTATTACGGCTGCTAGCTAGGTTAGCTTAGCCACCCCTCCCCCACACCACGGATAGCATAGACGGCTAGGTATTTTTTCATCGTTTACTTACTTCCCAATCATGTCACAAATGCCACTACTTAAATCCGCCATGGTAGTAAAAGACTGCTGTTTTCCCTCTTTCTCGCGAGCAAAGCAATGACTGTTCAGGATCCGCTGGAGGTTGGATTTTACCATCCGGCCTCGGGTAGAGACACGACGGGCTGACTTCTCTCTGCTTATGCTCGGCTGAGTAGTGATCGGGCAAAGCTGGAAGCTGGTAGAAAAAACACAAGTCAAGTTACCGAAAGTTACCTGGCGAGAGAGTCACACACTTCCTATATACTTCAAAAATAAAACTCGAGTGGATAAAAGCTTTACTTTTCCAATGTAATAACCTTTTTTTTTTAAAAGTGTATGATAATAACAAGACACCGCATTGATAACATTTACAAAATTTGCATTGCAGATCTGACAAAAGAATAAGATGTGGATCACAAATGACCAATAACATCAATAGCTGTAGCTGTGTTAATACCACATTGCACAGGATTTTAGCCCAAGGCCCTTCTCTTTTTATTATTCACATTTTTAAATTTTATATTCATTATTATATTCTTTCAGTTAACTTTTTTTTTGCCTAAAAGTAGTCAAATTTAGACATATCAAGTCTAAAGAAATACTGGAATCAGCCTATAAAGGATCCACCAAGTGTTACTTTTTGATTGTAGACCGTAATTCCCCCAGTTTGCCCCAAATCCTTACAGAAAATACAGAAGATACAACTTTGTGCACTAGAGATAGACATTTTTCAAGCATTTTTCTGCTGGTGTTGTGGATTCAATGTGATCCCTTTTTTTGTGACCAGCACAACTGGAAGCTGTTGTATTGTAAACATGGATGCTTGTTAAAGGTAACTATTATAATCCCATGAGGGATGGGCCATGAGATGGCAGGACACTTTAATAAAAACATTCATTCATTCATTCATTCACTAGGAAAATTAAGTCAAAATGTCCATATTTTCTCCATTCAAATAAAACTCTAACCCTTTATTTTGAAAGAGGAAGACATTGTCACGGCTGCGTTATTTTTTCCACACCCGCATTCTGCGAAGACCCGCCCCTACTCTGCCTTTGATTGGCTCTGACCTTGATATTCTTACTGTAACCCAAACAGCTCACTCTTTACGACTAAATCTAACCAATCTAACCAGCGAAGACAATGAGTACTAGCCAATCAGAGTCAGACTAGGGCGGGTCTTCACGGAAAGCGGGTGGGAAAAAAGTGAGGCGTCACAACTACGCCTGAAATAAGCTTGTATCTAGCTTAACACCTCCTGCTAACGCTAACTAACTAGGAAGCTAAACGATGCTAGTAACATGACCGTAACTTCCCCTATAGATAACCAAGTGACCCTGACCCATGACCACAGTTTGAGATAGCAACAGAAAAGTCTAACTGTATCCCAAAATTTGTCATTAAAATATATATATTATCCATGTATTTCATTTAATGTCAAAAACAACGCGTCCTTCCTTAGCCGAGCAAACAACTAATGTTAGCTTACGTCAGGTTAGCAGCCGTTAGCCTAACGTCTGTGTGTTTACATGGGGGTGTCTAATGGAAAAGTACCAACAGCAGCAGGCAAATGATTTCCATATGATTATTGAACTCCCATTGCCGACAGATGTCATACAAGTTTAATTATTTACCAGTTAAAAAATCTATTAGTTCATTACTGCCATTGTCAACAAAACCTACGTTTTTAATCTTTGTTTTTCAGACTTTTTTTTTTTTATCGTGTAAACTACTTAATCCTGAAATAACTTTGTTCAAACACTTCAAAACTGATGACACGACTCTTAATGTTGCTTGTATATCAGTTGACAGGCAACTAAAAATTATAAATGTATTGCTAATGACAATTAAAAATGTTTCTGGGCTTGTCTTATTAAACATTAAACATTTATTTTACATCATACTTTATGTAATATTAATTTAAACGTGATTTTAAAAATATTAAGCTTTTTAAATTGAGAAAGGAGTCACTAAGCAATGATCTTAGGATAAATTGTGATGTGTAGCTAAAAACGTTGATACGATGACGTCTGCAATTTCATCACCCGTCCACAAGATGACGACAGAGAAACAGCGCCAGTGTTGGACACTAGTATTATTTCAGTTCAAATGCCGAATCACTGTGTAGCACGGAAAATCACATAAGCTAAATAAATAAATGCACAAATAAATCATTAAATGCACAAATGAATTAAAAAAAAAGTACATTTTGGTAATGAAAAGGGACTTAGGGGTTCATATTCCAAGAACCAGGGAAATAATGGATGGACAAAATGTGCAAAAGAAAAAAGCAGTATTTCTAATATTTTGACAAAATAATAGAAATTTCTTTCAATGCAATGCGTTCCCATACAACAACAACAATAATTGCAGCCTCAGAAAATACTGTAGTAACTGTCAACTCCAAAAAAATAGAAGGTTACAAACAGCGGAGTAAGGTGCTTTACATGAGTATTTCCATTTTCTACTTCTACTCCACTATATATACTGTATTTGACAGATTTAGATATTCACATATTATTATTTCATAACATACGTAAATATATTATATATAGGCTGCTTACAGATAAAACAGACTGGGTTACATAATTAAATTAGCTTTAACTTTAAAATGTAGCTTACATATTAATGCATCAGTGATAGTAATCCAATAGTAAAATGTTTTAACAAATTTATAACTCTCTGAAAGGGAGCATTCTGTCTGTATAAATGTTTATTTTATATCCTGTCTTAGCTCTAATTGTTGAATTGCCTTGTTGCTGAACGGTGCTACAAATAAACTTTCTTTTACTTTTGATATTTGTTGATAACACTTTCAGACTTTTCCTTGAGTAGAATTGTGAATGCAGGGCTTGTATTTGCATTAAGTATTTCCGTAAAGACTCACACATGTAGGATTTATTGCAGGGCTTTTCTGTGGGGCTGCGTTGCACAGGGGGGTTCATTGAGTTCATGTTAAAGGAACAGTTTGACATTTTAGGACACACATTCGCTTTTTTTTTGCCAAGAGATGAGCGATCCCACTGTAATGCCCCTACGGTAGATTAATTATAAGCAAGAATAAGGATATTTTCTTAAATATTGATATAAACATTGATTGCTTCGCACTTATGCACTGCTGCTTCTTTTAAAATGTATTTTACTTGATTTTATGCATTCTATGTATTCTATTTTTTATCTTTATTTTTATTCTACTTTATTATTGTTGTCATTCTGTGGGTTTTATTTTCCATTTTATGTTATGCATTCTATGTATTCTATTTTCACTCTTCATTTTATTATTATTATTATTATTATTAAGTGGGTTTATTTTCTATCTTATGTTACATTAATTATGGAATTCTGTCCCTGTTTTATATTCATTTTATGTCTATTTTCATGTGAAGCACTCGGTGCATGTAATTTCTTTATTGTAAAGCACTTTGAGCTGGATTTCTTGTATGAAAGGTGCTATATAAAGTGGATTATTATTATATTATTATTGAGGCATAGTGTCAGTGAAATCAGCCAAACTGCTGACTAAACGCTGCTTTATTTTTGTTTGCTGCTTACATGGCAGTATCTCCTCCTGCACTGCTGCCGTTTTATTTTACATTTTCTTCATGCGCCTCGGCTCTACGTCAGTTCATTCTGAAGTTTGTCCCTCAGCGCGATCCGTCGGTCTGGAAAAAAAAAGAAAAAAAAAAAAAAGCGACGCCTGAGAGCGACGCTTGCGGAGGTTGCAGCTGATGTACCGCTGGCTCGAAAATGGAGAGCGACACCACTGTCAGGAGAATAAAACAATTCGGGACACAGAATTGTGTAGCGGAAGATAACGACGGCTCCCGGGACCTGTGCGGGAATAACGGCTACAGCAGTGACGCGAAGAGGAAGCCCGAAGTGAGCCTGTACTTGCTGCGGGAAGGGCTCGCTGCTTCCCTGGTGTCTGTGTTTATTTTGGTGCTGTGGGGACTCGTTCATTTGTCGTTACAGCAGCTCGTCATTGGAAAGCCGACCGGCGAGTTCAACGCAGTGAGAGCCAGGTGAGTTTAGATAACTGTACCGTACATGTTGGCTAACGGTCTTGAGAGCAGAGCCCCGGCTAACCTTTCCTCTAGTTTGGCAACAGACCCGCCTAGAAACCACTACCGGGTGTCCCCTCCACCTCCACCTCCCAGGTAACCTGCAGGGCTGACAGGTGTTTCAGCCGCGTGTGTAACAGCAGCCTCTAGCACTCATCTGCTAACGATGCAGCCTCCAGCAAATCAAGATCTCCAGTACAGAAACCAGTTAAATGACCCCGAGAGACACCAACGGACATTATTATTTATTTAAAGTCGACAAACAAACGTGTAAAATACTAAAAATAAATAAACAAATAAATAAATGAAACGGACCTTTGGAAGGTAAGGTAACACAATACAAACGTTTATTTGAATAATACATTTCATACAAAAAACAATTAAAACGCCTTACACAATGCATTTAAACATCAAACAAGAAAGGCATCAAAAGACACTGAAACACAAATTAAAAGGACATGGAACCAAGATAAAAACATAAAAACAAAGAAATACAAGTATTTAAAAAGAAAACTAATCTATAGGATTGGACCGTCAATCATTTCAGTCATTTCACAAAACTAAAATGGTAAAAGCCTACTAGAAACTCACTGTAAACACAACTGTTGGATCTCCAGTCATATATATATAATCAATTGCTTAAGTTAATTATGTTAATATCAAAGAAAAGTGACACTTATGAGCATTTCCTGTTTGTCTTTGATTTATATAATTATAAACTGAATATCTTTGGATTGTGAACCCTTTGAAGGGAGACAAGCCAACTCATGCTCTGGGAACTTGTGATGCGTGGGCATTTTTCACTAGTTTCTGACACTGTATAAACTAAAAGATGAATTGATTATTCAAAAAAAAAAAAAATCGTCAATTGCAGCCCTACTCAGATTTTGAAAATCAGCTGTTCTGTAAAAGTTCATCTATGTCATCTCGCAGGTTGAGGAAACTCAAGATCAAGGTTGCAAAGCTGTTGAAAACAGAGAAGTCACAAAAAGAAAAGACACTTAATAAAAAAAAATTGAAAACCCACTTTGAAACACCAGCCTAAACTGAACCACACTATTTTCAACCAAACACATGTTCAGTGTTAAAATGATAAAAAATGCTAAAACATGCATAAAACAACCACTCAGCCACACTGAGCAGCAGCTTTTCTTTATCAGAGCAGGAGAGACGGTCAGGGATTATGGCATTGAATCTGAGGTCAGCAGGGCTGTGGTTGAGCTCTTGAAAGTGCTGGGTGGTGGTGGGATTTGCCATCATTTGGCTGGTTTCTCCATAAATGAGTCAGGCATGCTGCATTTGAACTGATTAGGGCTCTGAGCTTCTTTGGTCACAATCATGGCTTTCATGAGTCCATGCCCTGCAAATCCAGATTTGAGTTATGAGCATAAAACGGTGCCTCAGAGGCTGGAGTAAAGAATGAGAGAAAGCAGCGGTCTTCAAAGTCATCTGCTGCCACTTTGTCATTTCTAGAGAAATGACATGCAGGGGAGGACACGGTGATTTAGGAGTCTAAAGCAAAAGAAAAAGGGGGGAAAACAATACATTAGCTGTTTTTAATCCCTTGTTGTAACATCTGGACTACAACACATGGCTTCACCCACCACGGTTTCAGGGCAGATATTATTCTCTCACCACTTCTGAAGATAATTTATTGGTGGCTCCAAGCATCAGCTATCACAGCAGCTCCTCTGCTGGTGTGGGCAGCGGAGCTAACATTGGCGTTTTCATGAGCAGCTGCAGCAAACACGACCAGCAGCTGCTTTTTTTAAAGAAAATTTCGGGAGGAAAAGCATCTGTTTTTCTTTTTTTTTTCCTGTTGCACCCTGGAATCTTCACAGACATTTTAGATTTATTTCCTGTTCTTCTCTTAAGGGAGCCTGTGCAGTGGCGATAAGATAAGGTAGATAGATAAGGTCAAAGTAAAACATGGCTCACTATAACCTAAGTCATGGCAGTGGGTAAACTCCAGGACTCAGCTTACATAACAATGGCAGGTTGTATCCTGTTTGTTTTTAAAGATAAATGTATTTGAAATGAATGAAAAATAGGTTCATTTTACTTCTAATCCTAAATCCTAACCTCAGGACATGCATCATGTGTTTATGAAGTTGCTCCACTTTCTCCTTTAAACATTTGGTGTTACTTGTAACCACTGATTTATTTTTTTCATTCATCTTTTGGTTCTTAGAAAATAGTGAACAAGGCCTGTTTAGAGTTTTCTAGAAAGCAAGTTAAAGTATTCAAACAGTTTTTTTTTCTGACCAAACACTCAGAAACAAAAAGATAATCAACTGACTTGTCATAGAAGACAAAATAAAGCTGCACGTTTTTTTACGTTTTAGAAGTCGGAAACAACTTTAAAAATGACTCATGATGTTTAATCGAGTATCAAGTTGATGATTAATTTTCTGTCAGTCACTTAGTTAATCAATCAATAGTCAATGGAATTAAAGCAGAAGTTCCTCCATAGACAATGTGTGTCTTTTTGGAGCCACCAATAAAACTGTCAAATTAAACAATATGTTCTCGCGTTGCTAACACATGTAAAGTCTAATTTAAACTTAGTATCGGTCAAAACATGCAGGACTGGACTTGAACTTTGTTTCACTTCACCTGTTGATGCATCTGATAGATATTTAGAAGAGCTGGTTATCAGACAAGACATGCAAACTTAAACTGTGTGTTTATTTATTTATTTTATTTATTAGGTTTATTTGTCAGGAATGATGCAAAAAAAACCATTGTAACGGGTTAAAATAACATAAAACAGATGTATAGGATTTCTAGCTGAGGCTTGTGATTTTATCAGCAGGTTCACCACATATTCAGGAAATGTAACTTGTGAAACCTAATGGTGGTTTCAAGAGGAAATATATGAACTGTGACCACACCTAGATACATACAGTGATTAATTGTCTTTTACAATAACATTGAACTGCAGTGTAATTATTAATATACTCTGTGATGTTGTGATGGAACAAGTAGGCTTGGTTTACTGCCGCAAAGAGTGAACAACACCACAATATTCTCTGTCTCTCTCCTCACTCCTGCCTCACTTCACAATCCAGACGACACTTAGAGCAGATCACCAGCGTCGGCCCTCGGCCAGTGGGCAGCCAGGAGAATGAAGTACTGACAGTGGGCTACTTGTTGGAGCAGATTGAGAACATCCGGGTTGAGACCGCAGCGGGCGCCCATCAGCTCACAGTGGACGTGCAGCGACCCACTGGCACTTTCTCTATTGACTTTCTTGGAGGCTTCACCAGCTTCTATGACCGTGTCACTAACATCGCTGTCAGGCTGGAGCCCAAGGGCGGGGCGCAGCATCTCATGCTGGCCAACTGCCACTTTGACACAGTGGCCAACAGTCCAGGTATTAAAGCTTTCCTCCTTCTCTTGAACAAAGCAGCCTCTTCTCTTTGTGAGCTCTTACTGAAACCAGTGAAAGTGAGTGAGCTTGCTAATTAAAAAGGTGTATAGAAGAACCGGTGTAGCTAGCATGCATCTTGCATGTCGGTACATGCCACCGTGTGCCACATTTCAACAACAACTTCTGTATATTTTATCTAATCTTTTTTTAATTTCAACTTCTCAAATATGCTGTTTCAACCCCTCAAAACCCTGCAAGTCTGTGCACTCTCATGATCGGTTTGTTTGTTGTGGAGGTTGTTGTGCAAAAGTGATGAGTGATTTGTAGACCTTGCCCTTTAGGATGCTATAAGGAAACATTTCAAGCAGTGGAAAATGTTACTGATCTGAAGAGCAGTTTACAGCAACTTTCTTTGTTTTTTTTTAATATTTCCTATTAACATTTATAACCATCACACCCTCACAAATACTGCAGCTCTTGTCTTCATAGTGTATAGAAGTCTTTGGTTTCCAATATGCAAGTCCTCAAGTGTTCTTATGATCATAATGCCTTCACTTGTGTCCCATGTTGTGCACCATAGTCATGTGGACTGCATTTAAACAGCCATAACGAGCCAATCCAGAAAGTGAGGATCTAAAATGCTCCTTGTAAATGATTTAAAAACTAGTCGCATTGTGCTTTAACAGGAATCTGCTTAGAGCGATCAGGTGATCATATCTAGACTGCGCAGTAGTAACGGTGTTTGTTGATGATAGGCAGCACACTGCTGTGCCTAGTCTAACCCTCCTTGTTTGGTTTTAATTCAGTTTTTTTTCTCCACACCCTAGAGCCTGTTGGAGGGACACACACACATACACACACACACGTTTGCACACACAGCGTCACCGGCAAAAGGAAATTGATTCAAGGGGTGTGGATCGGGAAGATACACATACATTTCCATGTCCACTGCTGCCTGCCAACCTTTTGATTTTCGGAAATATAAACACTTGTTCGTGTAAAAATAGTTCTGAAAAAAAAAAGAATAAAGAGGCATTGTCTCGCACATATTTTCACGCATAGATCAGCACCTGTATTGATAATTGTACCTATAATTCCTTTTTCCAAGTACAGGTGAACTCGGGATTTGATTTTTGTACATGCCGTCCTCTGGACTCCCACACTGCTTTTCGGGGACAAGGATTAATATGTCTCTCACATAAGTGGCAGTGACAGCGGTATCAGCAGCATGAACGGTGCCTAGACAGACAGCGAACGAGCCTGCACCTCCACCTCATGATCACATTCAATCCAGAAAGCCGGAGCACATGATGTCTCAGTTTCGCTCTCTGATCTTTGGGTCATTTTTTTTTTTTTTTTTTCTTCTTCTTTGAATTCACTCTCAGCAAATTGTGTTCCTCACCGCGAACCTGTCTAATCTTTCTGCATCACATGCCTTGTTCACATGCTCTTTTTTTCTTTCCCTCTCACTGTTACCCATTTTTCCTTTCTGCTCTCACCATCATAGTGGGAGCTGGATCTTTACCAGGTCGTCGCATTCTTCACATGTTTGCACACACGGCCTGCTCAGCACATTTCCACGTGTTTGCAAATGTGTGTTCAGAGTTATGTGCACTCTCATATGTATTTATTTTATATCTCACACACTGAGCCACAGGGTCAGGAAACTTAGGCGATGTATGGGTATGACTACATGATTCATGTACATGCCAGGCCAAGCCAAACTTTTCTTGCCTGATGCGAATGTGAATGGAGACAAAGAGCTCAGCATTGTGCAGGTTTTTGGTATTTTTGACACACATACAGTACACTGGTTTCCTTGTTTTAGGTGCCAGTGATGATGCAGTGAGCTGTGCAGTAATGCTGGAAGTCCTCCATTCTCTGGCCAACCAGTCTACTCCTCTTCACCATGGTGTTATCTTCCTCTTTAATGGAGCTGAGGAAAATATCCTGCAGGTAAAATGAAGTACTAAGACCACATATTTTACATTTTGGATGTTAGACTATCTTGTCCACAGCACTTTGGATTGTCATTTAATTATAAAACTTCTCCTCTCTTTTTGCTTTCCTTATTTTTTTCTGTTACATTCTCTCTCAATAACTCTTTCTCTCTCTTTTTTCTTCTCTCTCTCAGGCCAGTCATGGTTTTATTACTCAGCATCCATGGGCCAAACAGGTGAGAGCCTTCATTAACTTGGAGGCTGCAGGTGTTGGCGGCAAGGAGGTTGTTTTCCAGACAGGTACTGTACCATTTACTGTAAGTTTGACAAACGGGTGTGGTTTTTTTAGTTTGTGGGCTTTTCCTCTGGTTTGCTTCCTCTGTTGTATGTACAGCCTCTTGACAATATTTCCTTCCTCTATGATTGGAAAGCTTGCAAATAAGGAGTGTATGAAGTTGATACCGTTGCTGTTGGAGTAATCAGAATCACTATCAAGTTTTGCATTACAGACTTACAGTATCTGCCCTTGTTCTGACCATTTATCTTCTGGCTGGCTGCCACCATTCAGTATCCATGGATTGCTAACAGTGCCTGATTATGGTTCCTGAGCTGCCTGTTACGTTGTATTTGTATTTTAGGCATTATCTGATACTCTTAACAACTGATGTGTGCAACACATTAAACAAGCTACAAATGCCTACATTCCCAAAAACCACAAACGACTAGTGGTAAACACTGCAAAGGACAGATTCATAAAACCCTGTTGATATATCTTTGTTGACAGAGTGATTATTTGATGTAACAAAACTGAGGAAACTGAGACATCTGTCAAGCAGCTTTTCCTTCCTGTTCCCCGACAGGTCCAGAGAACCCATGGCTAGTTCAGGCTTACGTTCATGCAGCAAAACACCCCTTTGCCTCTGTGGTCGGCCAGGAGGTCTTTCAGAGCGGCATCATTCCGTCTGACACCGACTTCCGCATTTACAGGGACTTTGGTAACATCCCAGGTAAAGAAATACACAGGACCCAGATGAGCACCCACACAGAAAGTCTGATATGAAGCAAACATGCTTTCATTTAGTGTCTTTTTCTCCCTTCTTTTTAATGTTTTTATCTTATTCTATATATATGTTCTTTTCTTACAGGCATTGATCTGGCTTTCATTGAGAACGGTTTCATCTACCACACCAAGTATGACACTGCCGACAGAATCCTGACAGACTCGATACAGAGAGCCGGTATGCAAAAACCCACACATTCATCCACTCATACTTAAGCAAATAGATTCAGAAGCTGGTAGCTGATGGGTGCATCTGTCTGTCATAATCAGAACAGTCTCTGCAGCAGAAGACTGGTGTGGTTTAAGTGACTGCCAACGCAGTTTTTCTGTCACAAACACATGCAGTGCATTTCTGCTTTATCCTCCAGCCTCCCTTTTCAGACTAGTCAGCACTTTGCTAATCTCATTATTTCCCTGAGAGTTACAAGATGCGCACACACATACATACTGTACATACCAGCCACAGATATTAACTGTTGCACTTGTACTTGTTTACCTCGTGCATCTGCGTTGCTGAATCATTTTGCTTTACTTAGCAGAGAATCCAGTCAGTCAGCACTAAAAACCTGAGACAGTTGGCATCTTTCTTCTCCCTCAGCAGCTACTGGACAATCCCCCTCCTCTTTCTTCTGTACACAGCAACTCGCTGTGAAAGGCATGAATTATTAGAGAGCGAGATTTCAGAGCTCCCTCCGTAGAACGAACGTATTTTTAGTCTGTAAAGAAGGAGGCAGAACAGTTTTGTAAGGCGGAGAGTAGATATAGTACAGGGAAGCTACACCGGTAGCTCTGCTCTGTTGTTGCCTGTGATGGACATAGCAAATTTGTTTCTAATCTGGTTATTGAAAGTCTCCCTCCACTCAAAAATGTGTTCTGCTCATTGTTACTTCAGTCGAATGTTAGAGCTTCACTGTGCAGAGTTTGACACTAGAAGGCTGTTATCTCATTCTTCATTCCTCGCATTTTCCATCTGCTGAAAGGGGAAAGTTTCTCTGTGCTCATTGAAAATCTGAGTCAGATTAAGGGGTGGGCTTCTGAGCATGATTTGTGACATCACAACTAGTTTAGAGGCTGATTGTGGTCCAGTATGCAATATATATAAATAGAGATATAGAAACTTGAAGCATCCAGTGCACTTTTCAGTGAAGTAGGAGAAATCTTTTGTCTAGCCGTTGAACTTTTGAAAAGAACAATATTTGCATATTCATTGATTCTGGATTTGAATGAGTGAGAAAGAATAGATGTAATTTTAAGGTTCTTAATGAGGTCATTTGCCATTTTTTTGAGCAAAAAACATATTAGATACATATTACTATTCCAAGAAGAGTATTTTTTTGTATCTTACAACATGTCTGGAGGGGATCTTTAAACTCTTCAATTTTACAACAAAAAGAGCAAGGTGCAAGGTTAGCATTGCTTTAATGTAGATTCATTGATTTTAAAAAAATCAAATGTAGCCTATTATCTATCTGTAAAGATGATAAATAAGAGAATGGCGTCATAACAATTTCAATGTTACTAAGGAATAAAACTATGTCATATGATTTTTTTGAATGAATCTTAAAATAATTTTGATCAGGGAAGTTGTGGGTAAATCTCAAAGCAGAATCATCTTGCTAAGCAGTGAACCCTACACGAATAAGTAGAAGTTGTACTCTCACTTGTTTACACTGACAACACAGAGCCTACCAGGCGGAAGAACAATGGAGCTTTGTCTCGCCTGTGTGTGTGTGTGTGTGTGTGTGTGTGTGTGTGCGTGCGTGCGTGTGTGTGTGTGCGTGCTGTTAACTGTGCAGACTTACAGGCAGCAATACATAAAAGAAACTTCGCCTCAGGCCACAATAACCCATGGAGCGACCTTTCACTGATCCTTCCTGTAGCCAGTTTTCTGTGCCTCCACATTCAACATCATGATTGTAACCAATCGTGTATGTGTCCAATATACTGGTGTGCAACTGTTGTGTAACAATGAGAGGCCGTTTAGGGCATAAATCAGACTTGCTCATACACACACACACACACTACCATACTCTCACACACACTGCTGTTTGGATCTTGAATCATGTTTACTCACACACACTGTACACCACTGTATTCTCTTTTTACTACGCTATCATTCTGACTCACACACATCATCACACACACACTAATTGTGCATGTAAGACAGAATAATGATGTGTATTAAAAAAAAGAATTAATGAGGATATTAGTGGCCTGAAATGTCTCTCATACATCTATTTATATACTGTAAACTAATAGAAAACATTTTTATCTAATTTCATTTAAATTGTCGGTGATGTAACTGACGATCGAAGAGCGAGATTGTAAGACTCAATACACAGTAGCAGCGCATCATTTTCTAGTGTGTACTGTACCTTTTTTTTTGTTTAATAATTGACGTGGTGGTGTGTGCTCGTGGTTTTATTGCCACAAAAAATACAGTCTAGGTGATCATATAGGAACAATAAAGGCCATTACCTCGGTACACTCTGTTCCTGCTGGTCAGAAGGTTTAGTAAGTCAACAATAAACTCTGTCTACCGCATGTGATGCGTCAGCTGTGTAAAGCATGGTCCTTTTTTGTCATTTTCACATTCAGTCATATCAACAGTTTCCTTCTTTTGATTGAGCAAGCAGTATTACAAATGTTGGAAGAACCCCAATAGAGTAATTAAATATTTATTTTTATAGTTTGTCCATTTCCTTGAATTCCAGCCAGTCCAGGTTTTAAGTCAGGATCCGGCCTTTGTACCTTTTTATTACCTGTAATGTGTTATATTTCATCTTTTGACCACCTCACCTCCTGTTTCTAGGCGACAACATCCTGGCGGTCCTGAAGTACCTGGTAATGTCAGAGAAGTTGGCCGATTCCTCAGAGTACCGTCATGGCAACATGGTATTTTTTGACCTGTTAGGGGTAGTCGTGGTGGCTTACCCAGCGCGCGTTGGCACGATCCTCAACTACATGGTGGCTACAGCAACCTTCCTCTATTTGGCCAAGAAAGCCTCACTGCCTGGCAATGGGGGTAGGTCACAATTTCCTGTGGTGGATGCATGTTATGCCATTTCCTCTACTGGATGTGTGTGTTTTGTCTGTCCCTCTTTGTGAATTATGTAAGTATTTTGTAATGATAGTCTGGTCCAAAATGTTAAGATTGATTTTATTTTTCTATGGAAGGGGTTTGGTCAGCTGTTCATGCGGGTTCATCTCCATCTCTCTCAGGTGGTCGCTATGTGCGAGACTTGGCCTGTGCCACAGGTGTAGCAGTGCTGAGCTGGTTCATCACCCTGCTGTCGGTGCTGATCGTAGCTCTGCTCGTCACTCTGCTTGGCCGCTCCATGTTTTGGTACAACCACTTTTACGCCTCCATCTGCCTGTACGGAGCTGCCTCCACTGGAAAGATGATCCTCGTACATACACTGGCCAAGAACCTTTACTACGGGGTGAGAGAGTTTATAACGTAATTTACATGTCTTTTTACTTTGAACGTTAACTTTAGAGGGCAGATAATGTGCAGAATCATTGGTGTTGGTGAAGCTGACCATAAATAAAATGGAAATATTTTACTGCACAGAGAAGTAAAGCTGAAAGGGAGGTGTGTTTGAGAATATAATGAATTATTAGTGTAAGTTTTACACATAGGTTTTATAGTTATGTGTTTTTGTGCAAAGCTGAACGGGAAGATGATTTTGTATAACCATAAGTCTTGGCCATAAGGTAAGTGTTGAAATATTTGCTGCGTTGAAGCGGAAAGAATGTTGACCAGCTGGATTCAGATTAATATCTCAAACGATACGTCTTGTTCCATGAAATTTGTTTTCACGTTTGAGAGTTTTATCTGACCAGAGTGTGGACTGTTTAGTTTAGTTTAGTTCAGTATAATCAAATGAGTTTTAATTCTCTTTCTCATTCCTGCTTTGTATATACAATAGAGGTCGCATTATTTCCTAGAGCCTAACATCTCATGATGACTCGCTCAGCTCACAGTTGATGTAGACTAAAGTGCAGAGATGAGAAAGCAGACAGTTCCTCTTCCTCCATGGTGATTACAGAATGACTCTTTGTGTGTGTGTGTGTGTATGTGAGTATAAACCGGTAGAGATTTTTGACAGGCAGTTAACTGTCAATCACGTGTACACACAGCTGAGAGCCGACTGACCTGTCTCGCTTTGTTTTTTGATAGTTTGCGCAGGAAGGAGTAGGAGTAGGTTTTCCATCTATCAGCAGATGGCATCTGTGCCTGCTAATAGTCCTAAGTCCTGAATCTTGTATTGCTTGAAATATAATTGACATCAAGATGTTCTTTGGTAAACTTTTTTAGGAGCAAGTAGTTGCAGTTCAGCTTGCTTATAATGAGCATATACCTGAGGTTCAAACTATCACAGAAAGTTGATTTTCATCTGGAGCTGCAGCTAACCACATTATGAACTCTGGCTTATCGTGGCCAGATTCCAGAAAGGACACAATCTAACCTTTGTCCCAGACTACATGGCTTCATCTCCAATGAAACAAAATCTCTATTGAAACACCAGTAAACTGTAACTGTGGCCTCATTTTTTAATGGTATTTTGTTGACAAAAGAGTCTAGATAGGACTGGCAAGTTCTGTTTAACAGAGAAAACTAACAAAGAAATCATTAGTCCTTAAAGAAGATCGAATAAAAGATGTCTGCCTGAGAACTCTTTTTTTTTTAAATTTCTTGGCTTGTAGTCATTTACATTTTGGTATTCTGGTTTAAATAAACTCTGAGTCACGTAACACTAAAATCTGAACTTCTTTGCCCACAAAAGGTCGAGATACACAGAGAGACTTGAATTAGAAACTCTTATCTCAGTGTTTTTTTAGTCTCACATCAATCAAGACCAGAACCTGCTGTACAAAGCTCACCACAGACACTGGGGATGTATTTGCATTTGCACTGATGCAAGACCATACACTGCTGCTTACATTTGTTATGTACGTGTGTGTGTGTGTGTGTGTGTGTGTGTGTGTGTGTGTGTGTGTGTGTGTGTGTGTGTTTGTAAGGGCTTCCTATGTAATAGCTGTTGAGAAATCATTCAACCAAAATGTGGCAATGTGAGAAAAGAGCCAGGCGAGTGCCTCTCAGCGAAGCTGAAATCTTGATGTTCATTTTAATTGAAGAATACTCCGCCTTGTGCACTTGTGGAATGTTATGCTTTGTAACGATACAGTGGTACTTGAAAGTTTGTGAACTCTTGAGAATTTTCTCTATTTCTGCATAAATGTGACCTACAATGTGATCAGATTTTCACACAAGTCCTAAAACCACATAAAGGGAACCCAATTAAATAAATGAGCCAAAAACATCAAACTTATTCATTTAATTATCAGGGAAAATGATCTAATCTTACATATCTGTGTGAGGCAAAAGTATGTGAACCCTTGCTTTCAGTAACTGGTGTGACCCTCCTTTTGAAGCAATAACTTCAACCAAACGTTTCCGGAAACTGTTTATCAGCCCTGCACATCGGCTTGGAGGAATTTTAGCCCATTCGTCCTCACAGAACAGTCTCAACTCAGGGATGTTGGTGGGTTTCCTTGCATGAACTGCCTGCTTCAGGTCCTTCCACAGCATTTCTATAAGATTAAAATCAGGACTTTAACACGGCCATTTGAAAACATTCACTTTCTTCTGCTTTAACCATTCTTTGGTAGGACGACTTCTGTGTTTAGGGTCGTCGTCTTGCTGCATGACCACTTTCTGTTTAGCTTCAGTTCACAAATGGATACCTTGATATGTTCCTGTAGAGTTTGCTGGTACAACTCAGAACTCATAGCTCCATCAATGATTGCAAGGTGTGGTCCAGATGCAGCAAAGCAGCCCAAACCATGATACTGTTACCACCATGTTTCACAGATGGGATAAGGTTCTCATGCTGGAATTCAGTGTTTGCTCGTTGCCAAATAGAACGCTTCTCATTCAAGCCAAAAAGTTCGATTTAGGTCTCATCCATCCACAGAACATTAATCCAACAGCCTTCTGGCTTATCCATGTGGTCTTGATCGAACCGTGGACGGCAGCAATGTTCTTTTTGGAGAGAAGTGGCTTTCTCCTTGCAACTCTGTCATGCACACCATTGATGTTCAATGTTCTCCTGATGGCACTCATGAACATCAACTGTAGCCACTGCAAGACAGGCCTTTAGTTTCCTAGACGTTACCCTGGGGTCCCTCGTGGCCTCCCGGACTATTACTCGCATGCTCTTGGTGTGATTTTTGTTGGTCAACCACTCCTGGGTAGGGTAACAATGGTGCTGATTGTCCTCGATCTGCCTGACAGTCGCCTGGTGGAGTCTAAACTCATTAGAAATGGTTTTGAAACTCTTTCCAGCCTGGTGAGCATCAACAACTCCTCTTCTAAGGTCATCAGAAATCTCCTTTTTTCGAGCCACTTCCAACACACTTCCACAAACCTGTGTTGTAAAGCTGAGACTTTAATAGTGAAGACCCAGATTTCTCTTCTTCAAATAAGGCAGGGCCTCCCAGACTCACCTCTAATTGTCATCCCATTGATTGAAACACCCAATTCTAATTTCCCCTTCAAATTAATTCATAATCCTAGAGGTTCACATACTTTTGCCACACACAAATATGTAACATTGGATAATTTTCCTCAATAAATAAATGAATGAGTGTAAGGTTTTTGTCTCATTTTTTTAATTGATGTCTCTTTATCCAGTTTTAGGACTTGCATGGAAATCTGCTCACATTTTACGTCATGTTTATGCAGAAATAGAGTAAATTCTAAAGAGTTCACAAACTTTCAAGCACCATTGTATATTACAGCAGCTTCTCTATCAGTGTACAGTAATACACACAGAAAATCAAGCCAGTGAATTTCTCTTGCAGTAGTTTTTTTTTTCCAAGCTTTTTTTTTTATCAGTTTTGTGTTCCTTTTATTATTTACAGTTAGTTTCAGAATACAATAGTAGCCTCAGTGAGGAGTTTCTATTGTAGGAACAAGGAGGAACCAGGTGATAACATTGATTCTTTGGTCCTATTTATCTTTTATCCTCATCAGTTCTAAATAAATGATGGTGTACATTGTTATTTTCTTCAAAGAGAAGCCAGTAAAATTATTTGTCATGCATATCTGAGTTTATATAAGAAGTATATAAACTCATGGACAGTTGGATCTCTATTTAAATGAGACAAAACTGAGAGGGAGATTAGGATGGAATAAAAACAACAGATGTAATAAACTGAACATAATCTATTCATGTATGCATATTCCCCATATGTTGAGCTGTTGTGTGTGTTCTCCATGCAGGGTGTCCGTCTGGTGGAGCTTGGTGATCTCTACTTTGACGTGAGCTTGCTGCTGTGGTGCTGCAGCCTGGTGTGGTTGACCCAACGGGGCCTGTGTTCAGCCTACGTACCCATGCTAATGGTGGCCTTCCCCCTGGCCACCAGACTGCTGCTAGCCAAGGAATTTAAACACAGAGGTAGACACTCAACCTCAACTCAACTTTATTTACAATGAATATTTATTGATCAGTAAATTATAAGAACTAGAAATTGGGACACATGTTTAATTTAAAGGAGAACTCAGTTGAATGTAAGGATTCATGCATGAGGACACTGGTCGTCTTCATATTAATTACTACTTTCTGATATAACCAGAACAAAGAGATGAAAGTATTATTACCCCAAACCTGATTCTCAAAACCTTCTCTGAAGTTAGAGCAACTAGATGATTTTATTCATGGCACCGTAGTTTTAGAAACTGGGATTTGCTCTGTAGAAGGGCAGTAGTTAGATGAATCTGTAGCTAATTACAAGGCATAAACTAAGGTTAACTCTCCGCTATTGTCTAATTCTACCAGACCTGAGCCAATTTCAGACACGCATCGCATGATGTAAGGCCAATTTTATATGCTGGCCTCAAGCACAAGTAAACGCCCGGATCACTTTTATATTAAAATCGTACTAGGTTGGACCAAGTAACATTTCTGTAACACAGCAACACAAGATTAAATACATGCAGTAAGATTATAATGCATGTCCTGTTCTACCTAATTAAGAAAACTGTAGTTAATTTCTCGCCAGGCTATCATCTTTTATGCACAAAGAAAATAAAATCAGTTCAATAAACCACAAAACACTGTGAAATATACAGTTCTAAGCTGTTGAAGAGATTCCTCTCATGTTTGATAGGTTTCTAATTTTTTTTCCCCTTAGGGTGCAGAGAAAGAGTTAAAAACAAAACAAAAAAACAACCCTCTTACAACCATAATAATAATCAGACCAGTTGTCTCACTCTTTGTATTTAAAAATATTGTCCATGCCAATGATTTGAAATTATGAATATCTAGCAAAATGCTTTACATACAACATGTGAGCAAATAGGAATTAATTATTTAAGCTTTAAAATAGTTTTTTTTAAAAAATTCCATCTGTGCTGTTGCCTGTGAGAGAACTGATAACACTCTTCCTTCTACTAAAGTTACATATTCCATGTCTGTGAAAAGGGCTTTACTGCAAACCAACACTGTTTGATTGGGTTGAAGATGGATTGTCGTACTGTAGCTGTGGGACCGACAGAAGTTGATAGTCTGATCTCAGGATGATTCAGTGTTGGTCTGATGAACAATAAGCGCTCTGTCTTTGTGCAGGAGCGTCAGTGAAGTACAGTATGCTCTATCTGTTGGGTCTGGCGTTGCCATATATCCACTTCATGTTCCTCATCTGGGTGGTATTTGAGATTTTCACACCCATCATGGGGCGCAGCGGCACAGAGATACCCCCAGAGGTGGTCCTGGCCTCCCTCGTCACCCTGGCAACCATTTTCCTCTCCTCTTTTTTCGTAAGTGTTCCTACATCATGTATAACAATGAAGAAAACTTGGCAAAGCCGGTGGTAATTTCAGAAAGACTGCTGTGTAGATTGTTTATCCAGTAACATATTGTATTTTCTTTTCTGTCTCAGCTTCATTTCATCTATTTGGTACGGAGCACTAAGTGGATCCTGGCGGGTCTGGGCTCAGTTTTCATCATCATGTTCCTGTTGGTGTCCTGCAGCTTCTTCTTTCCTTATTCAGGCAATCCAGACAGCCCACGGCCAAAACGAGTCTTCCTGCAGGTTAAAATTCGCAACACGCACACAGAAGCACAAACATGTTCACATAAACATATGAGTTTATTGTATTTCGCTCTTAGAAAATTCTATCTCTTATACATTTACTTTTTCTTCTTGGAAAGGATGGGACAAAAAAGTCTGAGCATTTCTCTTTGAGAGATTGTAATAATTATATAAAAATCTCATATTGAAAGTAAGAAATAGAAGGAAAGGAAGTGTGTATTTATTTATATTTTTGCATGTTTCATCCACCCCTGCAGCATACGACACGGACCTTCCACAATCTGCAGGGCCAGGTGGAGAATCGAGACTCGGGTCTTTGGATCAACAGTTTTGACTACACAGCCATACAGCACATCACACCCCACATCCCCGAGATCAACGACAGTGTTCGCACCAGCTGCCGTGAGGACAGACCCTTCTGCGGTTACCCCTGGTTCCTGCCAGTGAAGTTCCTCAGCAAGTCAGTAACGCAGACTTGTAGCTCTTTGTTTAACAGTGTCACTTCCTGCATCTTTGCTGTATAAAGGCTGCTTCTTTTTTATAATTTATATCATATTTTGGTGTATTTGTAGGAAGAACTGGTACCTTCCTGCTCCAGAAGTGTCTCCCAGCTCTCCAGTGGAGTTCAGCCTGCTGTCCAAAGAGGAGACCAGCTGGGGAACAATCAAAATGACGTTTAATGTCAAAGGTCAGGAGCGCTTTGTGTTGACAGCGAATTAGAGAAGTTTCCTTTTGAAGAGTTGCAGGCAGAGATACGAGACAAAATCAAAAAATGTTGACTTTGTGACTTCAGATTGGACTTGAGCCATATGACCAGTACGGTGATGCATTATTTTGAAGAGCTTACAATCAGTGTTGAGATTATGAATTCAGAGAATGTTCTCGAACAAGAGGTTGACATTTTTAAACTACATTGAATTATTGAGATTGAAAGTTCATTTGTGATCTTGGAAATAGTAACACGATCTTACCGCTGGGTCCATTTAGGAGGTTTGGATCACATCACATAAGTAGATGGAGTTTATCCAGTTGTCATGGAAATGTCCAACTTTCCATTTTTCTGGGCACTTTCAGGACTTTCTCAGCTTGTCCATGTTGGCTTTAAAAAGATTCAGAAAATTTGGAAATTTGAATACCTACATTTTCATGACAACTGGGCAAACTCCATCTGCTGAGGAAGATTGTATGATACAATCAAAAGCTCCAGAACGGCTACATTGATTTAGAGGAAGAAGTCATTCAAATATGATATCATGAAATATAAATAATACATTCATTTTCCTCTTTCTCTCAGCTCAACTGTCCGATCTGGTTGCATTAGTCTACATGTATGTGCATGTTAATGTGTGTTTTGCTGTCCTGTGCAGGCCCTAGCCACATGTCCCTGTACCTGATGCCTCACCGAGGAGCCAGCCTCTCCACCTGGTCCTTCGGTGACGGGACGCCCCAGTTTGACCTGAGTGGAGAATATTTTGTTTTCTATTCCCACGGCCTCGATGCCCCAACGTGGACCTTCTGGTTTGAAATACAGGTACTGTCTGCAGCTAAAAGGGACCTTCTGCACTTGTTTTCCTTATTAACATTTCATATCCCTGCTCTGTTGTGTATATTCTTCATGTGAATTATTTATCCTCTTAAACTCCCCAAGGACGCTGGTGTCCTTGGCCATCGTTACTGTCCTTCAGAGGCTGTAGTGGAATCAGTTTTAAAGCTAGAGTGAAGATACTATAATCATGAAACTAGACCTAAGGCATCCATTGGTACCAACCATGTCATTCTAGCTTGTCGGGAAAGTGGCTAAATAATGCTCCAAAGTTAGGCTAAATTTTGGCAAGGGAAAAACTGGCATGGCCATTTTCACAGGGGTCCCTTGACTTCTAACTTCAAGATATCTGAATGAAAATGTGTTCTATGGTTACCCATAAGTCTCCCCTTTACAGATAAGCCCATTTTATGCTAATCCCATGCAGTTTGGGGCAAAAACCATGCAGTTTTTTGCATGCAGTATAAATGTGTTATTTTCGCCTATTCTAAAACTGGTGTATTTAAATATTTCTACATACTGGGATCTCTAAACAGTCTTGGAATTGCATAAATTTGGTATGATCACAGCATGAATTTTTCTATGGTGTTCATCAAGGTCTTGGTGTCTTAACCACTTCCACTCCCTGAGGAAGCCGGTGTCTGCGGTTGACATGTATCGGGCTCAGTTTTAAAGCTACAGTGAAGATAGTGGTATCATATGAAACTAGGTGACCTAAGGAATCCATTGGCACCAACCATGTCATGCTAATCCCATGCAGTTTTGGGCAAAAACCATACAGTTTTTTGCACGCAGTATAAATATATTGCCTTCGCCTATTCTAACAATGGTGTATTTTGGAGGGATTTTTGACCATTTTTATAATTTCTCAAATGGTCAAAAGTGGTTAAATTTTGCACAAAATCTATGTAACAAATGGTATCAATCCAAAAATTGCTGCAACAATTTATGAGACATAATTGAGCATGACAATGGCCATAATATACTTCTGTCATAATGTCCTAAGCCCTCATACACTCAACTCATCTTTTTTCAGTGTAAAATCTTGAACGTATCCCTCAAAAAATTGTGGATTTGTTGTAACTTGTGTATTTATGCCTATGGTCCTGGCCACATTAATATATACTGTCGGTCATCAGTTACTGCAGTGCCTTTGACATCGTGGAATCCAGACAGATGTCTGTCTTTCAGACCTTCTTTTCATTCCTGACATTTCTGGGTTTCTGTGATGCCTGCAGGAGATTAGATCCTGCCAGAACACAGCTGGACCGTGTTTGAGTGCAAAGCATTGTTGTCATGAGACAACAATGCTTTGCAATTGCATGAGAGCATGCCCCTCTCAGGGTTTAGATGAACACCTTAAAGACTCTTAGGGTAAAAAACATGCAGCATATAAGCTAAAGACAATGTGATCTTTCTAAGGGACTAGAAACTGCTAGTTCTGGTCCTCTCACATCTCAAATGATGTATATAGTCATGGTTTTCTCTCTCTGTTCGTCAGCCTCCCAGAGACCCGGACCCATCAGGCCCTGAGGGAATAATCTCGGTCGCCATCTCCTCTCACTATTTCTTCGGGGAAGACCAGAGGACTGCTCAGCTGGAGGAGATCCTCCGCAGGTTCCCCACGTGGGCTTTTCCTTCGTCTTGGGTCAGTACGTACGACATGTACCGATACTGAGGTCAGCACACACCGCAGAGGCTGACGCTGAGGAGAGCCGAGGGCCGCAAGGGGGCCCCCCCCCCCCCCAAGACAGACAGACAGACAGACAGAAGAGATTTCAAGGGACAATACCGAGAACCGGCCCTGCTGCCTTTTCACTCTGACACAAATACGCACAACAACACACACTCACACACGCTGCCTCCCAGCCTGCCTGAGAGACCCCCATCACTGTGTCAGTAGGCTTAGTACTGTAGCTAACCAAGCAGGAAGACACGTTGAGGCATACCGGAGTTAAGCTGACCAGCTTACAGACTGACTAACTC
This sequence comes from Thunnus maccoyii, assembly GCF_910596095.1. Taxonomy (NCBI): domain Eukaryota; kingdom Metazoa; phylum Chordata; class Actinopteri; order Scombriformes; family Scombridae; genus Thunnus; species Thunnus maccoyii. The sequence goes on from NC_056551.1 coordinate 15,378,379, forward strand.
ACCGACCGACGCACCGGCCACTACAAGCCTCGTGCTCACTCCTGGGTTACAGAAACAAAGGGGTTAATTTTCTTCTTTTTTTTTGTACTCAATCTTTCGTGCCTTTGCTTTACTCACTCCCATCTCACTCCCCCTCCCCGCTTTCTCTCTCTCTCTCTCTCTCGCTGACTTCCTCCCCCGTCGTTCTTCCTCTCTCATGCTAACACTTTTCCTGAATGAATAACGTCGCATGACTACCTCTCCCTGCTCTCTCTTTCATCAGCAAACCACTCGGGCCGTTCTCAAACTAGATGTTTCTCCGGCTTCCTCTGCAAAAATAACACCACCACTATCTGCACTGTAGTTGTAGTGGAATACCGACGGATCTGCTCGGGAGGGGAAACAAAGAATGGCTTTTGTTTGACCCCTCTTCTGACTTTAACTGGAAACTTTGACACTTTGAAAGTCACCTTTTTTTTGTCAACACCACTTGTTGTATTATGAGCAGATAGTTTTTGTACTAGCTAATCAGTTAACTGTGAAGTTGCTCATCATGATTCCTCACTAAGACCATTGATTTGCAGCACATATGCACACATGCTCCTGTGTTTCGTTGAGGAATGCCAACAATCTGCTGTGATGGTCAGTGATGCAAATGCAGAAAACTGTGCCTGTAAAATTGAAAAAAGCTGGCTAAAATCAAAATGTCAAGGTGTCCGTTTTAAAAGGAATAATCTTCCTGAAGATAGTAAGATTTTGCTCAAAGGGCAATAAGGTCTTTTCTTAAGGCGTTCGTCCTGACGTATTCGGGCAAACCCGATGTGTTTCTTTCAAAGCTTGACAACACCAGAACTGGGAAACAAAAGACTTGTGGCACTCGAAACGTCCTGCGATTTAAAACGATTCCCCGAGCCTTGAGGGTGAACGGGCGGGAAACCAGCAATGCAAATCCACACTCATTCACAAGCGTCAGTGTCCAACACTTTAACGAGAAGCAGAGCGAGCTGACGATTATCTACGTTCACTGTTACTGTAATAGCGTTTGGATCTGTGCTGTGAGCTGTCTCCAGCAGCACCAAGGAATATCTTTTTTTTTTTTTTTTTTTTTTTTTTTTTTGGTAATGAATGAAAATGATCCGGTTCACATGACTCTACATGTTGGCTGCAGATGGAGAGAAGTTAATCAGACTTTGATGCGTTTAGAATCAATTGAATCGAACCACTAAAACAAAACAGGAAATAGCATGTGTGTAGCTACGTGTGAAATTTATCCTGATCAATTAGCAAAATAGATTTTTTAAAATTCAATTTATATATATAAAAAAACAGCTAATGTCATTAAATACCCTTTTATGGGTCCATAATTACCAAGAAGCATGTAAGAAATATGTAATTTTATACTAATTATATGGAAAATACATTGTTTTTAATTGGTTTACTTCCATTTAATTCCAACTGATATTAGTTACATTATTCTACAGGCAAGCCATGTAACACATATGGAGAAAAAGGTTTCTAATAATCAATGGATTAATATTTTCATGGGTTTAAATTGAGCTTAAATTCCTATTTTCCTGATAATTAGCACCACATTACATAGTCCTCTTCAGGATGTTATTAAGTTGCTGAGCCATAGCATAATATGCTGCCATTTACATGCAGATAGTTTTAGGATAAGATCTGAAACGCTGCTGTAGAGAAGAATGAGAAAGCGATGCTACAGATAACAAGGAGAATCCAAGCTAATGTGTCGCTGCACTTTGCTTAAGTTCTGACTTCACTTCTCTCTTCTCTTCAGTTGTCCTGAACTACATACATTATATCTAAAGAATGTAAAACTAGGAGTCGATGCTGCTGAGGACAGCTTATAGTCTTAGCTGTCGTCCACTAATTTTTTCTGGTGCATGTTGCTAATATCTCACTCATCTCATGTGAAGCTGCTGCAGAGCTCAAGTATCGCAGCCCACAGTCCAGTTAGTCTGACCTGTTTCTACACGTGTCCGCTTCACATAAATGGACCCCATTGTTACAGTCAGTGTCACCACTACCTCTATAATGATCAAACTTAGAGATAACCGTTATTAATGATCTTGCAAAGACTGGTTTAAATGTTATAGTTGGAAAGATTTAGATAATATATATGAGGTTGAAGAGCGAGAGAGATTACTTTTGATGGTCTATAAAGCATGTTTGTTTGAGGGCTACCTCTCTTATAGTTAAAGAGGTCTGCTTCTGTAGTGTTTGATAGATGAATCGCATCGCTGTGCATCCAAAAAAAAAAAACATCTGGATGACCGTCCCCTCCCTACCTTCAGTCCCCACACACTGATGAATTCCATTAAAACACAAAAAACAATGTCACACAGTTGCTTGCTGGCATTTTGACCCCTTTATATGATCAAAGGTGGGATCAGGTTGTAAAAAGTTGGGATTTTTTTTTTTTGCACTTGGGAAATCAACTGAGCAAAAATGATTGTCTCTTGTTCATTTTGTGTTACACCCGGCGACGCGTCCCCCCTGTGATCCATGTCGTCTGCTTCAGTCACACAAAAACGAGAAACGCCGACCTGAAGGAGGCCTTAAAGTTTCGCTTCCAAAGAGACACACAAAATGTTTACTGTGTAACGCGGACACAAACATCTCAGTGGTCTTAACGCTACCAAGTGCCGCAACTGTGCAGACTTTGTATGTACAGTCAGTCGTCGTCTGTCGGAAATCACAGCCTTCAGTAGCACTCAGCAATTTGAAAACAGATTGTCCTTCTATGCTCTTTTCTTTTTATGCATGATGTGTCACACGGGAAATCACAGCGGATTTAAAATCAAGTTGGTGGGTTGTAGCCAAAAGATGATTTGAGATGAGTTGAAGAAAACAATATTTCAACCATAAAAGTTCCTCTCGGCGGCCAACATGGACGAGAAGTCTGTAAAGAGTTAAGAAAAAATGGAAGTTTGAACCGTCCATCTACTGAGGAAGATCGTGTGATTCGATCAAAAGCTCCAGAGTGAGATTGTTTTGTCAAAAGTCAGCTGACTGCAGTATAAAGACATGTCTGGATTCAAAGAGCAAAAAACTAAGTATACAAGACATCTGCTGTTATAAACATAACCTATATTATTATAAGAGTAAAGAAATTAAAGTCTATTGGTTGGCGTCTACAATTTGATTTGTGTATCTTACGACTATGAACAGAGACTCTCATCCCTGATGGAAAAATACTCAGCAGTAGTTGGCAGTAATGTAAATTGGTTAAAACATCAGTACGGTCCTTTTTAATATATATTCAGTAAACTCCTGCCTCTGTAAGTCTGTGCTGCTCCACAGCTGTTAGTGATGGAGTCAACGTGAACGGCAGCAGATACAGAAACACTATTAGATCGCCTCGCCGGTTCTCCTCCGAGGTTTCAACTGGCATTTTTATTGTGTTTTGTAGTCCATCAGTAGAAGGTAATGGTTAATTAATTAACAGGGTTGTCGATGGAGCAGGAACTGATGTGTTGTTTCTCTTCAGGCTGAATCAGACATGAACCTCATGGTTTTAACCTTGTCTGGAAAGGAAAATCAGTCTTTCCTTTTTACTGAAGAAAAGTGATCAGAGCATCTGAAATGTTTGTTTTGTCCTGGAAGTACCTGAAAAGAAGAAACTGACATCACAGTTAAGTCATGTGTGTCTGACTTTGACAGAAGATAGATCTGAATCTGTTTTATTGAAAGAGCTTCAGTTGATATTCAGAGCGTCTATGGGAGAAAAAGCTTTATTAACAAATGTAAATTAATATTTTTCTAATAATCTGTTGTAAAGTTGAATTGTCTTTGATTTTTGTTGGAAACTGATGGAAAACAAAGAAATGGAAAAAAAAGAGTTTTGTGTAGTAAACTTTAAAAAAATGTCTTCAGCTTGTTCATATGTGGTAGATATTATAGGATTTTTTGTTTATAGTTATAACATTAAGTGAGATGATAGTCGATGAATAACAAAAGGTGTGTTTGTTTTTGATAAAAGCATAGGAGGGAGTGCTGTAAATGTGGGACGGAGCGGGGAGATGTATGATGCAAAGCTGTGAAATGGCTCATCCTACACGGTTGGTGCTCCCACTGTGTTTTCACCGAGCGCTGCTACAGAGCTTAACGTAGAAGAAAAAAAAACAAACTCCTTTTTAGGATACAGTGAGTTTAAGTTGTGACAGAATCTAACGTATTAATGTAAATCCGTTTAGACCGAGAAGCCGACCAAGCACTGCTGTGTTTTTCTCGTTGTTCGGTGTAAACTCACACTCGGACGCAGCTTCGTCTTCATCACAGTTAACACTCAGTCAAGGAACAAAAATAAAATCTTAAAGATTTTAAGCGTCCACACACAAATATCCATATCAGCTTGAGAAATAAACTGTAACAGAAATATATTCTGGGATACACGTTGAAATGTCTTAATGCTTGTTGTTGATGGATGTCTTTTTTTTTTTTTTAATGTCATACTGTATTTGTTTCGTTAGTGACCTGAACTGTGTGTTTGTCAGACATCTTCACCCATGCCTCTTTTCATAACTGTTATTTCAATTTTTGTTCTAAAAGTTAAATTAAGATGTGTTTTTAAACAAGACTGATCATTTTGTCCTTTTTTTGTGATTGATTTGACACTTTGAACTGCTGTTTTGCTTCTTTTTTTAAAAAAAAAAACAACAACTGCATATTTGTCTTTTAGTTGGGATTAAATGATTGATACTTGGGATTATTGGGATTGATCTGGTTAACAGGGTATCCATTTATTGAATGGACGGGATGATTTTTACATTATGCAAAAAGCTTGAATTAAACTAGCACTTACAACAATTAAAAAAATGCTTATTATGTATATGTTTCATGTTGTATTGTCCTGTTCACAACACTTACATGTACAAACAGATCAGATTATACTTGGAAATAATGGTAGTCAATGAAACAAACCAACCATTTTTAAAAATAATTTATTGGTCTTTATGTACAAGGAAAAAATGAAGTAGAAAACCAAACATGAGTAGAAAAGGCAAATGTACAAGAGAGTATCTTTACACTGCATTGAGGATGTCTGCTGCTGCCCCAGAAATAAAACTGAACTCTGAGACAGGAAGCAGGCAATACTTTTTAAACTGTACACAGGAGGGAGGGAGGGAGGGAGGGAGCGCTGTCCACCTCTGAGTGAACTGAAACCCGCGTACCATGTGACACACCTGACCACTCCTCGCCCGCGGAGAAGGAAACCATAAAAGATCTGAAATATTCATTTCCGTAGGAAATTGTCTCGTATGCCGTCAGCATTAGTTCTGAGCGTCAATGGTTATGTTTGTGATGAGAGGGAGGGTTTGTGTGTGAGGTTTTGTTCCCTCTGCATATTAATGACTCGCGCTCAGTCGAAGCAACCGGTTAAAACAGAAGGCCTCTGGACGTTAAAGTCTTTGGTTCATCAAGTTACCGTTTTTTTTCAAGTAAAGCTTACAGCGGAGCAGCGTAGTGTAGCTGTAGGCTTGTTCAGAGTGGAGACCAAGGGTGCAACAGACAGGATTCATGTTGACTGACAACAGTAGATTAGAGTCAACAACACTGCAGTCATTTTGCCCTTTCGTTAGTGTTCTAACAATACAGGCAATTTATAAAAACAGAAAACCGGAATTTTTCATGGCTAAGGCTGGTGATTTTCTGTTTTTTTTTTTTCTTATTATCAACAAATCTCATGTGCAGAGCCAAACCGACAATAAACTCATTCTACTTCCAAGTATTGTGTGTATATCCAAAGCTGATATCTCTTATTCTTCTGTGCTGTAGACCTGCATTGTTGTCCAAAAACTATTAAAAACACGTAAATGAGCCGCATTGCTGCACCAGGCGACATGTTTCTACAACACGAAGGCAATGGCTACCACAGTTTGTTTAGAAATGGCTCAAGAATTTAGAAACAGCGACAAGATTTTCAGTCTCGAGAGAGTAGTTCCTTGTACAACAGACGCCATTGCCCATGTGCAGCAACACATCTGTTTCCCGTGCTCCGCTAGCTTGTTGTGCTACATAACACAACCTCTTCACTTTGCACTACATTGTAAATTCTCAAAGAATTTCAGTGCAAAGTCAAGAGATTGTGATATGTTGCACAACAAGCTGGTGAAGCTATGTAAACATCCGCAGTGACGTCTGCCGTACAAGGAACTACTCTCCTGAGACTGAAAATCTTATCGCTGTAATTAGTCTTTGGAGCTTTTTCCACATAAACTACAGTAGTCACTGCCTTTGATGTGAAAGAACATGTCATTCAGTGCAGCAGTGTGACTCACTGATGTGTTTTTATAGTTTTTGGACAACAATGGAGGTCTACGGCTCAGAGGAATATGATATCAGGCTTTGGATACACACACACACAATACTTGGAAGTAGGATGAGTTCATTCTTGGCTTGGCTTGGCACGTGAGATTTGTTGACGATAAGAAAAATATAGAATACTGCCAGCCTTATCCTTTAACCCGATACCACACCCAACTCATCTTGCCAGACAAGAGAGCAAAACAAATCTGTAAAATATAGTTTGATCTATCATGAAAAGTACAAGCAAACAGATGGGGGACAAAATGGAAAAAGAAGTAGTGAACATAAAAAATAAAGCTGAGTAACATTTCAATACATTGCACAATATAATACTGACATATCCATGATTAACCTTTAGTGCTTGCGGTAGAGAGCCAATATACGTCTTTGATTAACTGAAGTGGGGGGGGAGGGTTTGCCATCAGTCATAAAAAAAAAAAAAACCAAGCACATCTCCAGGTATCAATTCAGCAATTATAACTCAGCTATAATGCCAATAAATAATAGTAATAATGAGGACTACTACAATAAAAATCAATCCCATGTGATGAAAGTCACCACGCATACTGTATCAACACGTTTTCAATACATTGTGATACACATGTTCAGGAATCCACACAGGAGCACAAAAACGCATGTGTCGTGGCGGAATTGGTTCTCATTGTCTTGAGCAGATCAGCGATGGGATATGCACGTTGTCGGACCCTCAGAGTATAATAAGTATGGGACTGGACGAAATATGAGTCCTTATCAGATGATGGGGGTCCATTACACATGAAAAAAAAGGTGTCACTGTTAACACTACTGAAGAGGGAATCAAATGTTCTGGCAACAAGGGATAGGTACAAAATCTACAGAGTAGGATGGCTTTAATAACACGATATTCATGATCTGCTTCACTGATGATAGGACACACATTTTCAGTCTCTCAGACAAACACAAATGTGTGTTTAAAAAGCTGGATAAAGCATCATATGATTTGGTTTTTATAGCATCTGTTTTGCCCAGGCCCTTCACCGCACTGCAGCCTGAAATCTGGCCAGTTCAGCAGCAATCTGCTTTGCTTGTTGTCTAAAAACCTGGACCCCACTCGAAGGAGAGCAACTGATATTGGCTCAGACACTTTGGGGCCTGGACGTCGGCAAGGTCGGGGCGTTGTTAAAACCTCATCTGGTGCATGAAAAATACATGAACGCAGGTACTGATCAGTGGTAAGAAACTAGTCTGCACTCGTAATAGTGGATTTTTCTCAGAGATCATTTTCTTAGAAATCTTAAGGTCGTCACTTCTCAAGAATTACACAGAATTCATACCATGACTGCGTTTTACAGGGAGGGACAAGGTGTAATCGATAGAAAAATAATGTCATCTTGTTGTACACTGTTACATTATTGAAAAAGGTATCACAAAATATTTTAAAATCATATGAGGTATGAAAGTATGAAACACCCCTTGTGCACACAAACACAACTGCACACTTACTGTAGGCTCAGACACACTTCAGTGCATCTTGTGAATGGTTCACGACTAGAGCTTTGTTCTACATTATCCTCAGCAACGTAGTATGATGATCAAATACACAGGGTTTCTTTTTTTTTGTCTTCGTGATTCTTGCGCTGCTTGCATTAACTGAAAAGGAACAATGGAGCTTTTTGTCTGGACTGTGGGAAAAAAAAAAAAAAAAACAACATTTCAAAGTCTCCAGTTGCACTTAAAAGTGCCAAAGAAAAGTTACACACAAAACATCTGTCTTGGAATAGAAAGCCTGGCGCTTTCCTGTGCTGGTCTACAGCTTCTGAACACCACAAAGCACGTGGAAACACACAAACTGACACAGGTGACCTTTTTTTTTTTTTTTTTCCAACAGCACATTTTTCGAAAAACTAAGCTGTCAGACTGAACTCTTTCTCTGGTTGTGCTGTCATGTCTTTGTGCCAGTTGGTCTGTCTGTCATTCAGTATCCACAGGGGCTCTAGTCGACACAAAGGGCAAATCTGAAGAGTGGATAATACTGACTGAAGCAAGAACCTGCAGGAGAGGTACTTTCTGTGCACACACACACACACACATCCCCACACACACACACACACACACACACACACACGCACACAGACAGACACACACACAAAAATAAAGTCTATTTCCAGTCAGCAACTGCTGCTGCTTCCTCTTCCTTTTCTCACGCGGGCCCAAAGCTCACAGGTTAGAGTCCAGATGAGGCTCCTGAGTTCAGGACAAGGTGCAGTCGTAGGCTCCCTCCTCTTCTCCCTGCTCCTCTGTCTGCTCGGGAGGACAGTCCTCAGAGGGGGGCCGCGGAAAACCTCCGGTGGGTTCGAGGGAGGGTAGTGCCAGGCCCAGCGGAGCCGCTGCTCCCCTGCTGTCCTCGGGACGCGGTAAAGCGGCACCTCCCAGCCCCTCAGAGCCGACGAGTTTGGAGCTCTGGCTGGTGGGCTGGAAGGCTTCGGGCTGCACCTGCTCCGCCGCTGAATCCATCAGCTGCTGCAGATGCGGTTGGATCAGGTTGAGAAAGGGTTTGTATCCCAGGCTGGAGAAACATGACAGAGATGTTTTAGAGAGAGGTTTTACAATACTGGGTATGAGTTCTTCACCCTGATTACATCGGAAAAACACATTATAAACATTCACAATGTTACTGTGCTTAAACAGGAGAAATAAATAGACATCCGGACAGGTCACATGCTATACCCACCAGTCAGTAGAGGCCCATGTGTCGACAGCCAACAAGCCGTTTCGGACACTCTGCACAGTTTCTGCGGGAACCTCGGGGCTGTCCAGGAAGCTGATCACCTGCCTGATGACATTTGCGTCCCGCAAGATCAAACCAATCACAACACACCACTCCAGACAACCCGCCTCCATGAACACGTGGAGGAGATACCTGAAAGTCACAGAGAGGCAGAGCTGTCAAACACTGGCTTTGGTTTCACTTCACACTTATACATTCATAATGATATTATGACAAACTATAATACTATAACAATTTTTTTATTACTTGTGACACTACATTGTAACCCAGAGGTGACGTTTGGTGATGGCATCTTACCTGAGCTGCACCTGCGACTTGTGCGGGCCTTTGTTGGCCAGCTCCATGGAGATGTGCTCCAGCTCGGCCTGGCTCAGACTCAGAGTCGAGGAGTTCTCATCGACCATCGTCCAATCACCATCCACCACTGAGCTGGTCTCTGTTAAGTCTGTGGCTGAGCCAATACTGTACTCTTCCACTAGAGGGAGGAGAGAGAAAAGGGTTGTGGAAAAAGAAAGCTTGTGACCACTTCACACTGACTAAAATAACAGACAACACAAGTCAACAAGAATAAAAGATGGATCAGATCTGTGCCTGAACATGGATAGGACAGGGAGCAAGTCTTCAGATCTTATTACCTTTGTTGGTGAGCAGCGACAGGAAAGCATCATGTGTCTGTGGTGAGTGCTGGTTAGAGTGAGCGGACGAGGCCGTGTCCATGTCTTTGGTCCTCTGCCCGAGCCCGTCCAACCAGGTGTGGTTGCTGGGAGGAGCCTGAGGGGGAGCTGTGTCCATGTCGCTGTTCAACAAGCTGTCAGCTGACTGCGACTTCAACAGCCTTGTGCTCAGCACTTAAAACAACGACAGAAAGTATGATGTAATGGACATAAAGCCAAAGATACTGTTATATATCTGATGTGTGAAACAAACAACTTAAAATTAAAAAGAGCCATTTGAAAAACAACAGCATTTGTTTTAGTTTTACTCCTCAACGTTTCCTGGATGGATCCTGAGTCACTCACCTGTGCGACACCGTCCGTTCTTCAGTGGCGAGCTGAGGCTTCCCACAGGAATAACGGGGAATGGCCAGAGAAAATCCTTGTGGAGTCTCTTCAATGCCAAAACAAAATCATCAACACGGGCCACGCGGTTTCGTTCGCGACACAACCAGCCGATGAGTTCGAAGCCCAGCTGTGCGGAGAAGCATCCCAGGTCGCGGAGTCGAACCTGCTCCAGGAGGTGGCGGGCGTGACGCCAGAGCATCATGTCGATATACATGTTCTCTGCACACTCAACATCCCGACTGGAACGGAGGAAAGAAAATATGGAAACATTTAGATGTGATAGAGAACATTTTATAATACTGATCACTCACAATCTATGGTATATATGTGTGTGTGTATATCCATACCCTTTAGCAGAGGGTCCAGTGGGCATGCTGAAGGTCTTCTGCAGGTTGAACTTGCCCGTAGTGATGGAATCAGCTGACTGAGACAAGCTGATGCTGCGATTTCTGAAGAACTCAAAACCGCTAGTTGAGCTGGGTTCCTACAGACAGAGATACACAGTCAGAGCAGCTTCATGATTACACAAAGGTTTACTCTATGTTGTGTATAAGACTTCCATTGTTGCAACAAGACTTAAGCTTGTAAATCTTCCTAAATAATTTCTGTAGCTGGGGTCAAAGAAAGCAGGAGCAAAGGAAATTGGAATGTGTGCTGAGATGATGGGAATCTCCTCACCTGTGTGGTGGGCGTCGGGGGCGGAGTGTCCATCTCTCCAGAGCCAATGGCTTTGAGGAATCGGATCATGTGCCTGCAGAGGTCCCACTTGCCCTGCTCAAGCGCCGTGTTGAAGAGCAGCGTAGCGTGCTGTCTGCTCACTGCTGGAACCTCCATGTTCTTTACATGAAGGGAGAGAACGGGAGAAGAGACAGAAAGATGGAGTATTTTTATGATATCATGACATCTAAAAAAGGCTAAAAAAAGAGAGGTGCATGTGTTTACACATGTTTCCAATCATAGTCACTACCTGCAGTATAATCAGATAGGAGGCTGCTGTGTCCAGATCCCGAGCCATGAGGCACCCCTCGAACAGGTCCTTGGGGTTTCCCACAGCAGCGAACAGGTAGTTCCACAAGGCGTACTCCGTCTTGCGGGCACAGTGGACGATGGTCTGGAGAAAGAGGGGGAACTCGGTGATGAACTTGGCCACGGTGGGCAGCAGAGGATCAGGGATGGGCTCCCGTGATGTTGCCTCTTCTTCCAGCACCACGTGCACCATCAGCTCCATGACGTGGGGGAAGTAGGGGAGGGAGGCACACGACTGAGCCAGCATCAAAGCCTGCGGGAGAGGGAACATCAAGGAGAGGAAAGAATGCACTCAGTTTGTGTACTTTGTGGGTGTGCAAACAACCGGAGCTCACAATGTGATCTTGATATGGAACAGTTTGTATTTCCACTTACATGGTTCACTAAATGCAAACATAGAGATTGTTTGTGTGAGTAAAGTGTGTTAAACAGGAGCCTCTACATACCTGTTCACCCAGGTTGCGAACCAGCAGCTGCCTCAGAATATGGTGGAGGTAGATCTGGGAGGTCCTCTCTACGGTGCAGAAGGGGAACAGCGCCTCCAGCGGCTCCGAGGATCCCTGCAGCCCGTCGTACAGCACGGTCTCATTGGTTGCCCCCAGTACCAGGGCGTCCTCAAACAGCACGGCCAGTGGGTAGATGTTGATGTGGAAGGGCAGCATGATGCGTCTGGAGAGGAAGGAGTGAGGCTTGCGGTGGTCTCGGGGGAACAGCGGCAGCCAGACTTTCATGCCCGCCTCACCGCAGGACAACCACAGGGCCTCGAGCAGGTGGCGCTTCTTCCTGTTGGAGCGACAGGTGGTCCACACATTCTCCACACACTGGGCCAGCACCACCGGAGGACAAAATGGTAGCTAGGGGAGGAAGAATAACATAGTTATAGGGATTTATGTTGCTTTAGATTTATGTAAAACTAAGTTTCTGACATAGTTTCTAAATGCAGGTGAAAGTGGTTGAAAAGTTGGAACACTGACAATCCAAGTGAGGTGTTTTAACTCACCGGTTTCTTATTGATGGCAGGCGTCTCCTTCTCTCGTACCTGCGGCCCTGAACGGTCCCTGTGTAGCATGATCAACTGGCCAGCCAGATTTAACATGATGCTCTCTGCCATGCAGGCCTGAGATGGACAAACACATGTAAAACAAGGATTCACACATTTATAATTCACTGTGTGTGTGTGTGTGTGTGTGTGTGAGTGCCACAGTGTGTTCCTGTGTTACCTGCTGCGGGGCTTTCAACGTGATGCCAGTCTCTGTGCGCACAGACGTGAGTGTGACAGACACCACGAGGGCAGGGTGAGGGATGTAGCGAGACATCGACACTTCCTGCAGCAACTCCACGTTGGCTGACGGGTTTGGACTGGAATGTCAAATATAGGTACACATGTTAGACTTTATAGTAAAAACACTAATACACGGAAACGGCACTGAGACAAGGTGTTTGAAAAAGCTGTTATATGAGAGGTGACACCTGAATGTCAAGAAGAAACACATTTTCTTTTAAATTCTTTCAATACTTCAGCATCAGTGTTAAAACTGCACTAAAATATTTTGTTCAGGTAGGTGCCTCGTTTAAATTTAGTCAACGTATCTGAGTGAAAAGTCACTGAAAAACAATTTAAAGTTAAAACAACTATTTAGGTGAGCTCAAATCATTAAGACGGTGCCAAAGTTTTAAAGTTTTGAGGCTGGCAGTTTATTACAAACATGGACTAGTCTCAGCAAGACGTAAAGCTGAGGCCATTTCTGTCATGTGATGGGTATTAGATCATTAGCTTTTACTAGAAGCCGCTTTTCCTGAGAGAAAATGTGGCTGAGTAACAGGTGCAGGAGTGTGTGAAAGGAAGAAGAGAGGTGGAGTAAAAGTCTAGAAAAAGAATATTATAACTACGTTGTCCACACAAATACAATAAACTCAGACTGCAAGTATAACATGTGTACAAAAATAGCCCACCTGTCGTTCCTCCTCTCTATACTATAGAGGCAGATGGAGCAGTCAGCTCTGAACAAGATGACCATGTCTCTGAAGACGTTGAGCAGCAGAGTGTCTGAGTGCAGCTTAGTGACCGAAGCGAAGGCATTGTCCAGGTTGGATGATCGGTGATAGAGCCTCAACTGGTGTTAGAAGAGAGACATCGTGATGAGACTAACACAACAAGAAACAGAGTGACGTATGAGGAACGATAGCGACGTAGTTGGTGCTTCAGTCTCACCTGCTCTTGCTGGTCTATAAAATTGTAACAGGCCACCACCACAAAGTCTTTCCACCAAGCCAGACCGCCCGTTACTGTCATGTTCTGCTCCTGCAAGGAACCGCACGAGAAATGCAAACACAGATGTGTAACTTGAGCTACGGATTCAAGGGATTTATATTTAATTTGTGTGCTTAAGATTTATTCCTTTTTTTTCCTAAATGCTTCTACTTTTGCTGCTGCAAATTTCCATGTGGGTCTACGTTCCAAAGGATTGCTGGCTGGGTAATAGCATGAATCGCATGAAATATGTAGATTGACATGGAAATTAAAAGTATGAAGTATTTGCTAGTTTTTCAACGGCAGGCAGAGATAATTACATGTCGTCTTGAAATATTACCATGGTCCTGAGGTAACATTTTCCAACCACCAGTTGTTCACTGGTGATTGTACTGATGCCATTCAGATTACATTTAGATTTTTTGTCCTCCAGTCTACAGTGTCACATACCTGAGTGATATTTCCAAACAGTTTCCATTTCCTTGTGAATAAGGAGTAGTGTGCCAAGCCCCGCCTCCCTGCTACAGCCATGCACTGGCCTGCTGTGTTTATGGCTGCAAACTGTGTGAGGCAAACAGTATAATATCAAGTGTTGACACAGAACATAAATACACGCAATCAGGAAAACACACATGCAAAACTAAAACACAGGGTCAACAGTTTTATAGACATGTTGTATTTACTACTGGTTTATTGACATACTGACAAAGTCAAGTTTGTTTTGTCCATTATCACATATTATGAGCTTTAAAGGTCAACAACGGCAACTGCTCCTGACTTCCTCCAAGCTCTCCAAGAAGACAAACCTCTTTAACTAAAACTAACATGCAGATTTTGTCATTGAAAAACATTTAATCACACCTCGCATAATGATAGTTCTGCTTATGTACACAATCATAATTCTTGGTGGTTTACTTTGTAAACATAACTATGTAAATTCAGGAATCTTACAGCTTTTACAGTCTGAGCACACACGTGTCCTGGGTGAAATGACTGCTCTAAATAATGTTTGTTTGAACCAGTTTGTGCTACCAGATGCTTTCATTTCCCACATATGACATCACAAAGTCAATGTGTTCAGTAATCATGAGAGAGAATTTTGAAGATAATTTAACACATGATTCTTTGACTTTCATCTTTTCTGACACTTGGTGCACACTTGGTGCGCCAGGATGATAAATTACAAACACGCATATATTCCCACACTGGTGCGCCAGATGCTAAATTACAAACACATACATTCACACACTTACCCGTATAGGCCAGTTGCTCTCTAGGTATGTGCTGTGAATCTAGAGGAAAAGAATACGAGAAATACAAGATAAATAAATACAATTATAGGGCCTGTGTTGCTGATTCAAGAATAAATTTTGAACATGTTCATCCGAAGAAATATTTAAAAACTCTTGTCATCGTTGGTGTGTTGCCATATGATGACTGTGCACCCTTACCTGGACCACGTGCCAGTGCTTGTGTCCCAGTAAAGTGCTGAGTCCCTGAGAGAGAGAGGAGTCGGGGTCGGGGGGATGGTGCAGTGGGCTGCTGTCGCATGGGTGCAAGTGTGTGTGCGGGTGTGTGTCAGAGGTGTTGTGGACCTGTGTGGGGTCACCACAGGTCAAGTAGAGGCGGTCTTCACCATGAAGTAACACCTGCTCCTGGTTACTCTGTACAGCCGAGAGAGGAGCAAACAGAGCGTGAATGTTTAATGCGGATGTTTACACAAAACTGACTCTACTTTGTGTTTCCATCCGTCTTCTCACCGTGCAGGGGTTGACTGTGAGAGCACTCTTGATAAAGTGGAATTGCAGTATGCCAGCCTGCAGGGAGGACTGAGGAGGTGGAACCATCTCCACCTCCTCCTCCTCTTCCTTCTTGTCATCGTCGTCGTCCCTCTCCTCCTCCTCCTCCTTCTGCTGCTGCTGCTGCTCCTCCTTCCTCCTCCTCTCCTGTTTGTTAGGGATTACCCACAGGTGGTAACCCTCTGCTCCCCAGCTCTGGAAAGGGGGCAGAGTACAAGTTTCACAATGCATGATAGTAACAAAAATGCATTTTACATGTGAAGGGCAAACGTTGAAAAGAAAAAAAAATCTACAAATGTGTAGAAAAATCATTTAAAAACACACAATAAAACATGTAAAAAATAACTCTCAACATATCTGCAATACATGTGTAACTTGCTTAACTGTCATTCTTCTAATTGAAACAGATGTAATTAACTAATGTTCATAATTAATTTCCATTAACCCCTGCCATGGGACACATCAAAAAATACAAACACTTTTGCTTTTAACTCTGCCATCTTATTTTCTGTCATTATTGACCATTATGTGAACTCGTTCAATGATCTCTGTAGTGTTAAATCTTTGAAATATGATGTACAAATGAGGATTTTTATTGTTCTATTTTTAGATTAAATTATAGGGTGAAAGAAAAAAAAAAACATGGCAGATGCTAAACACATGCGCTTGACCAGGAAAGTATTAAAAAATGCACTAACCATAGAGCTGATTTTAATGGGATCCTTCTTGGTACCATCAGAACGATACCTGAGGGGAGCACAAAGAGGGAGGTTCATATATACCTGCATTAAATCAGGTGTGAAGTGTGTACAAGTACATGTGTGTGTTCGTGGGAGTGTGCGTCCACTCACGCAAAGTCCTCTCCCAGAGTGCAGATGAGGTGAGCTCCGAAGACACTCCACAGCGACAGGCCGCCACACTCCCATGTAACCATGGCGACGCTGTAGTCGGGTGACCAGCAGATGAGCTTGACTGGGCCTGTCTTGTTATAGATGTCTTGAAAAAGGGAGAGAATTCAGAGATTATTGTTGTACTGTTTAAATATTGAACAAATTCTCTTGTGAACTGTGTGTCACAGAATCACATTATTTTATTCTCTTCTTTATTACAGGATTGTCTGTGTAAACAGTGGAACACTCTCTTGTTCTCACACACATTGTAGTTAGTGAATATTGTCTTTTTCATTGCTGCACTGAGCTGAATCATGTTTGGACTTTTGTTTTCAAACTTAAACATGAGAAAAAGCTCTGATTAATGAAACCAAGTATTTTTATTATTATTTGATGAAAATTCTTGCAGCAGCTGAACAAAATGGTTTAAAATTCATTCACCTTCCTTCTTTGCATGATAACTACAAAATAACCTGAATTTTCCACATGAATTATCCCCTTCTAGTACATGACTTCCTGCTAAAAGATTAAGCAAATAAACACACTTGGATGCAAAATAAACACATAACAATTTATAAGGATTTCCAAACACCTGTATGCATAAATCTATAGTATAGTAAGGTTCCTTTATGCACACATGATTTGTTTCAGGGCTAAGAAATAAGAAAAACTGATCTAGTCTCTGTTGGAAAACGTGTGTTTTCTTGTAAAGGTACTGAGGAACTAAATAATCCTGTATATTACTTTCATGTATGTCGAGGTATGTGTGAAACTATGCCAGCAACTATGACAGCAACGCATTTCATTCGAATGATGAAGGCCCTATATGGCAATTCCCCCACTAGGGGGAGCTATGGCTTTAGATCTCATTAGAGGACTCTGGTGAACCAGATGTGAACTAAAGGGAGACACAGGCATGTGCACCCAAGAGACACACAGCTGAAGGAATTCAAGTTATCTCAAAGAGGAATTTGTGTAGGGATTTGACATGGAGAGAGAGAAGGAAAACAGAAAGGGGGGAAAAAAAAGAGAGAAATGGAGAAGCTTATGGGTGATACCTGGGTAGTGTTTTGGGGTGAGCTCCAGTTTGTGGGACAGCTGCATGGATCCTGTCGTGGTGTCTATCATGTAGACCAGCACTGAGCCGCTGTAATAAGAACAAACACATTTTAAGACCCATAACTTAGGATGTGATTATCATCCATGCAGTAATCAGAAACGCTACTTAAAGGATCAGAATGTGGCTTCAGTGTAAACGACTTGTAGCTGTAATCTGGAGTAGTATACTCCTATGCTTTCTTTTACTCACATATAAACACACATGCATGCACGTATATCTGTACCAAAAACACAAGGTGTAAGTTGCTCTCAACTGACATGTTAAACTCTTCCTCGTTCTGTGATAAAAATCACAGCAATCTACATCATAGTAACAAGTACTTTTAACTGAAAGTGTATTCAAATAATATTCAAAAGACTCAATTCAACTGGACCACACAAGCACGGCCTTGTGAGTGAGATAGTCCAATTCTGAACTCAAACATTGTGTATGTGTGCATGTTGTTTGGATAAAATACAAAATAAGCACACAAAAAACTGTAGAAAACGACGGAGGAGGAGAGTAGGGAGCAGTGAGGAAGAGAAAATCCTGCCAAGCTGACAGATTATACAATCCGTGAGAAGTTTCTGACAGGCATACACTAGTTAGCCTCGGCAAACACGAACTGACAGATTCTCACACTGGACACACACCACACGGACAACAATCAATCTCTGTGACACGGGGATGCAAACAAACACACCCGGGTTCTCTTCCCAGCGCTGTTTTGTGAAAATACAGATGCAGGGAGCGAGAGAGACATGCAAACACGTACCTGGCACAACCGAAAGCCATCAGTCTGTACTTGTTGTTGACAGCCACACAGGTGCCATCTGTCACGTCTGCTGCCCAGACGCCCTGCAGCTGCTGGACACACACACACACACCGGAAAACCTTTATGAATTACAAATCACTGCTAGTGTGCACGACGTGGCCGCTCACAAGTCGGCAGAACATGTTTATACTGCTGTCAGCTTGAAACACATCACTGAGATTTAACTTTAAAATGTTTTTGTAAAGCCTATATGAAACTCTACAGCACATATTATCAGTAGAAGGCTTGGTTAGATAATGTGACATTTATAATCAGGACATGTTTTTATCTTGATAGTGACTCTTACACCCACTGTCTAATTTCAAAAAACAGAATTTCTAGCCAAAATTTAACAACGACTTGTTTATGTTGAGCTCCTTGTTGGATGTGAAAAGAGTTCTTACTGATACAGTCATTATTTCTTTAATCCTGCCAAGATAAAAATGATAGCTATTTATACAATGTAGAAATCTGTTAACCTGAACAAGTTACATCATCAGTATGGATATTTTTTTTTGAGTAATTCTGGGCGTCTCTCCTCTTTGGGAAAACTGATTGCTGGTGTTGATGTCATTATATTAAACTTTTAATCCACAAAGGACATCCACAGCTCTCTCACTGCATGTTCACTTTGCCTCGACTTATCTACTATGTATAGTTTTAGCCTTTAAATCTATTCCTTAATTGATACCTTAATTATTTTTTTTCTGCAAAACTAACCTGGAATATTGCTAAATGATAGATTGTCATTGCATTGCCTCTTCAAAAGCCAAGCAAAATGTTTTATTTACACAAACAAAGCATGATTATCATTATAAAACAGAAAAGTTGTTATAATATCAGGGATTTTTGCGGCTAAAATAGGTCTGTGGTGGTTTCCCTGTCATGTGGTCAGATGATGTCATATGCTGATTTGCACCAGGCTGTATGCAAGTCTCGTTAAGACAAATCAAAGACTTTTGTCAGCTTTTCAATGCTGTAGCTATTATATATTTTTCATAATCTGGGTCTGTATCCTTTATTTGCCTTTTAGCAGACTGTGTGTGCTTAAACGTCAACAATGAGTGTCCTTACGTCTGTGGTGATGATGTTGCTGAGCGGTGTGATAAAGCCCAAGCGTCCGTCGCTCAGTACCACAGCGAAGCCGTCCAGCGTCACGCAGTACTCCATACAGCGGATATACACTCCCTCCAGGTCCAGAGAGGGACCACCTACACATACACACACATTCAGGGGTTTGAAGTCTTCTATGCAACAAGAAAACTGAATCTGGAGCTGAAGTTAATGATTAGAATGTTAAAAACTAAATAAGGCAGAGGATCATGTGTGATTTTGAGAGAATTCAATATCGAAATGCTTTTTTTAAATGGTCAGGTCTAAATTATTTATAATTCATTTCCCAACGTTAGTGAGTGCTTTGCAGCTTCTGTTTATACTGTCAACTGGAATCAGGTCTTCTCCTGTGTTAACCGGTGTGGATGGGTCTTCTCTAACCTCGAGCAGACTGCAGGTCTAGCGAGAAGGGGATTGTAGTGAGGCAGATGGCCTTGCGTCCGTTGCTGCCAAGCCCGTCCCAGTGCAGCACGTGGAGGTAGCCGTCTGCGGTGCACACCAGTAAGTCCTCCTGGAGGGACTGCAGACTGTTGGGAAGACGGAGAAACGGAGATATCAACACTGAAGAGGAGGAGGGAGTAAAGGAAAACAGTCGGGGGCAGTAGGTAGGATGGGTGGGAGCGAGATAACAAACAGCGGAGTGTTCGAAAACAGTGGACTAGTCATCATCCAGCTGTGCCCTCTGAGTGAAGCCTGAAACTTTTATTGGCCAGCTGTGATGAGGCCACATAGCTGCCATTGCCAAGTCTCATTGTCTTCAAACACACAAGGGAACAAACAGCGGTGTGTTTGTGTGTGTGAAGCTGTTTATTGTGCTCCAAAAAGTATGAGAGGTCTGAAGATGGCACAATGGGACGACAAAGAAGAGAAAAGCTAGAGTTAGAGAGGAGAGAGAGGCAAAAAAAAAAACGGAAGCAAAGCGTATAAGGACATTGGACTTTCACTGAGGGGGAGGAAACTTCTCTTGGTAGCTTCACAGCAGGAGACACCCACTCATCTCCTGCACTATCAAGCTGTGCCTGTGAAATTCCATTTCACAGTGCTCTCATTCAGATGACTACCCTGTAATCTCTCTGTCAAATGAACACAGCGGAGGAGATGTTAAAAGACGAACACGTCAAACAGAAGACACATACAATATAAACAAAAAGATTTAAAAAAAAAAAAAAAAAGAGTGGAAAGTCGAGCAGAAAACTGATGGAGGGACAGTTCTTGTCACTGAGCAAACAAAGATGTCAAGTTGGAGGATGTGTGGGTGATAATAGCGAAGATAAGAAAGAATCTTAAAAGAACAGAAACGAGCAAAAACAAAGAGGCACTAGACGAGGGCTTGTTTCTAACAGGTTCCTGGGTTGTTCCATATCAATGAAGATGCCTGCGTTTCTCTATCAAGCTCATTATAATTTAGATACTAGGTTTTAGAAATGGAATAGCATTTACGCATTTATTTATATTCTATTGCATAACGAAGCTTGTTCATTTAGATGTACTCGCAATGCTGTGAGATTTCCGTGTTTTAACGAGGTGCAATGGAAATACAGTGTAACGGTAGATGACTTTGAAATACAACAGGCTAAATATAAACATCTAATTTAGAATGTGTGACAAGCAAGCGTAGTCACAAGATAACAGGATGGGCAATAAATCTCACACCAGCATTAAACTGAAGAGCTACAGTGTGTGCACAATTATTAGGCAAGTGAGTACTCTCACCTCATCATTATTTCTATGCACATTTTCCAACTCCAAGCCATATAAACTTGAATACTTATTGGATTTAATCATTTTCAGGTGATATGTATTTGTGTAATGAGGGAGGATTATATTATATTATATTAAGGTGTGCATAATTATTAAGCAGCTTCATTACCTCAGATAAAATGGGCCAAAAAAGAGTTTTGACTGACACTGAAAAGTCAAAAATTGTAAAATTTCTTTCAGACGGCTGCAAAACTTTTGAAATAGGTAAACTATTGAGGCATTGAGACCACCGGACAATCAAATATTTTGTTGTGAATAGTCAACAGGGTTGCAAAAAACGCATGGAGAAGAAAAGGTGCAAATTAACGGCGAAAGACTTGAAAAGAATTCAATGTCAAGCACGACCACCACTGAATAAGATTCACATGTTGAAGTGTCAAGATTGGGCCAAGAAATACCCGGAGAAAGATTTTCTTCAAAGGTTTTATGAACAGATGAAATGAGAGTGACTCTTGATGGAGCAGATGGAGGGCCCGGGGTCGGGTCACTAATGGACACACAGGGCACCACTTTGAGTCAGGTGCCAGCAAGGTGGAGGAGGGGTGCTGGTGTGGGGCTGCTATCATTAAGGATGAGATAGTTGGAACGTTGGAAGATACTTTCTCCAAGCAGTGGTACAGTAAGAAGTCCTCAGCATTCAAGGCCAAAAATGTTATTTAATTGTCATTTTGCGTTATTATTTGATACACTTTGAAAATTGAGAATAAACAAGTGAGTTGGGAAAAATAATTTTTGTAATTAAGTTGCTTGATAATTATGCCCACTTATATATACTCCTCAGAAAGACAAAACTCACTTTTCCTTTGTTAAACATTCAGGTTTGAGGCTCGATAACATTTTGGATTGACAGAGAGCATTGTGTTTGTTCAACAACACAAATTAATCCTGAGGAATACAATTTGCCTAATAATTGTGCACGCAGTGTAGGATGACAGTGTGATGAAATCTGGTAAGGATTCCCAAAATGCTCTGTTACCATCTGAGTAAATATGTCCCGAAATCCCCGAAATTATGAGGCTGATTTGAATCAGCTGTGCTCCAGGCAACGCTGAACTTCGTCCAGCTAACAATGAAATCAAAAAATGTTCCTTTTGTCATTCTTTCCTTTCATCAATCATCACTAAACCCTTCCATCAATCATCACTCTTCTCTTTCGGCACCCCTCCATGTCTGCAGATTCGTGTTATTTCTCTCTGCAGATGACACTGCAACAACTGACAAGAGCTCCTCGCTGTTCTTCGGCCATCTCTCGCTGCCAATTCCGACTTTCCGTGAGAGGAAGAAGAGAATTTTTCAAGCCTTAACTCTGGGCCAAATGCCCTTCACACATACAAGGATTTCAAGTTTTTAAATGTTTCAAGGGGCTGTGTGCCTTTAACAGCTACAACAATGGTGAATATTCTTTTAATATTTCCTGGTGAACTATGTGAGCGAAAACAACATGTAGTTTAAATGAGGAGGTCAGTGCAGGCTACAAGCTTTAAAATATAGAAATCAATGCCAATGCATACTGTAGTTCTCAGATTTAATGGAAATCATCTTGCTTTTACATGATTTCAAACTAATAATATGAATGGATAGAACATTTCTATACATGAAAATGTACATAATGAGGCATCTATAAACAAAAGGAGGGTCTGAAGGAGCAGATACGCCTCTATTTCAGTCAACACAGCTGTCTTCAAGTCTGTTTTCCACTGTTTAAAGCACATAACTACAGCGGTTGTGTGACTTCCAAAACGCAGGGGGCCGACACTCAACATTGTGTATAAACACATCCTGTGTAGACACACAAACGGAGCGCTAACTGCTGCTGCTGCTCACGCTACACCTCCAACATAGACATGACGTTGTGTTACAGGAAGCACCTGCACTGACGATATAGAGTGCGAATAACTTTTGATGGATTCAGCATATGGAGGTGCCTTTGTCTGTGTGCATGTGAACTCGATGACACAATCCATGACCTGGGTAAGAGAGGCTTATATGAAGGAGAGGAAGAGAGAAAGACACAACAGAGAGAAACACAGGCAGAGAGAACAAGGGTGGGGGGGGGGACAATAAGACAGCATCCTACCTGGTGATGGGGGCCTCTAGATCCACAGGCTTCTTCATCTCTAGAGACAGAGCAGGGGCACATTGCTCCTCCTTATAACCCGGGGTCACCTTCACACGAGGACTTCCTCTGTGCAAACACAGAGTAATACAAATATTAGTTTTATAGATGTGTGAGGAAAACTGCCGAAATTCCTGAACACAACTGGCAGAGCTGAAAAAGATCACTGGATGTGTCCAGACTTGCCCTACCTTTGCTGGTATGTTGTCTAGGAATGTGAATCACACACACACACACACACACACACACAGACGTTTACACACACATTGTAGACACGCAGCCATACTAACACCACACAGACTCACAACATGGATGTCTTTATTGATACAAACTAGAGAAACCGACAGAATAGTAAAGACTTTTTATGTTCAGCTTGAAACCGGATCTTGACCCCATCGAACACCTTTGGGATGCATTGAAACGCTGACTGTGACTACACCCAACACCAGTGGCTGAGCTCACTGAAGCTCTTGAGGCTGAATGGGAGAAAAATCCCTGCAGCCAGGTCTCAAAACATTGTGGAAAGCAGCGGATTAATGTCCATGTTTAGTATGAGATGTCAATCAATCACATGTGAGCGTATCATGTTAAGTGTATAAACAGCTGTAGCAATTAGCAGCTAAAAGTTCACTACCTGCTCTATCGACCATGTAACCACAGCAAACTATTAACTCCATATTTGGTCATGAGCTTTACATTTCATAAGAGGATTTAGTCATAAAGAGCTCTTGTATTCTTGTATTCCTACTTGTAATGTTGGCCGGCTGCACTGACAGACATCTGCCGGCTGATTGCTGACGAGACTTTGCTGGTTTGAACCCCAGGGAGTGTTAGATAACGAGGAAGTTGACATTTTCTTCAAAGATAAACTGCAGCAAGCAAGAAATCCCAAAAGGAAAAAAAAAAAGCAGCTGAAACTTAAGTGTTCATATAAATAAAGGCTGAGGTTGTTTGTAACCAGTAATGTCATCATAATTTGCCATTATAATGATGTCCTAGCAGTTGCAGCTGATTACAGCTTCTTGAATGTGAGGATTTGAAGCTTTTCTGTGTCATACATGATAGTAAATTATAGAGCTGCCCCCTAATAGTAGACCAAACCCTTTGTCGATGAGAAGAGTCTTGGTTTTCATTGGTCGGCTAGTCGCAGGAAGAAAAAAAAAAACTGCTGCAGCTCCCTCGAAACTTGTCACAACTTCTCCTTCCTTATTCTGTCCTTACAGATAGGCAGCAGCGCTGTATGCCCTTTCACTAGCATTGCAGAAAACATGCAGTTTGATAGTCTGTGAGTTTGGTTGAATCTCAATTTGGTACCATCTGAGAACAGAGCTTCGGCAGCTCTGCACACAACTGGTCCCATTTTTCAGCCGAGTCTGGTACAAGTTCAGAAGTTGTGTGATGTTATAATGTGTGAAATAAATGTTCAGTCTCCTTGCTAGTTGTAGAGACACATAAATATTTCAAAGTCTCATTATTACAGTTTTGTATTTCTCTGTAATGTAGCACAGTGTTAAAAATGTTAATTATAACATTCTCACCCTGGAACTCAAACCATTTTCTGATGCCCCAAAAATATACATATTTAAATAATAAAATCAGTATCATAAACATGAAATGACTAGTCGAGTAATGACTGTTGATCAGATAAAACAGTATTCACTATTTTCTGATATTTTATAAACAAACGATTAATTGAGAAAATAATCATTCATTGCAGCCCTACATGTGTGTGTGTGTGTGAGTATGTATGCATGCTGCACTCACTTTGGGTAGACAGGCTCATAGAGGTATTTGTCATCTCCTCCACCCAGCACATCAAACAGGAGGATGTAGCCTTTGGCAGTCTGAAAACAGAGAGAAAAGGACTGTCATTAAAATTTTTTTTTTTTTTAAAAATCAATATATTTGCTAATCCACTATTTTCTTATCAGACAGAGAGATGGAGAGAGAAGTGTCAAACAGAGAACACACAAATAACCTGCGAATGTTTGAGAGAGATAAAGAGAGGAGAAACTATGAAAATGAATGAATTAAAATTGAGTTAAATCACTTGAATGTCAACACAAGTTTGCAAAGTCAAGAGTGAGAAATAATGACGGGACAGGAGAGAAGAAAAATAGCTTCTCGGTAAAAAAAAAAAACATCATCCAGTGTTGCCATCGCAGGGAGGAGAGGGAGACAGTGTGCTATTCAGAGGACTCTGTCGGTGCGGCTTATGATGGTAATCTATCTAAAATAAATACTTTGACATACATGATTGGCCAACGCAGTTAGATGCATATGATGTCAGTCTAAACTGCTGCTGCTGTAACTTATATTAATGATAGGTGGTGCAGTTTTAATTGAAGCTGCAGTCCTGCAATTGGATGATATCGATCAAGCCCAGTTTTGGGTGCTTCACACCAAATGCAGTGTGTCCTTGTTAAAACAGGACCTTCTAATCACTCTGGTTACAAATGGGCCTGCATTTTGAATCCTTTGACAAACAATTACTGTAACACCAAGATTACTTGCCAAAGAATATTGATCAGTATTTTAAGGTATTTCATGCTCAAATTATTTTCTATATCTCCCCAGTAAGACCTTTAAAGGATGGCACTTGCAACAAAGTCACTGTCATGGTAAAAAAACACAACAAGAGACACAAGAAGACATTTTCTTGCACTAAGCAATCCTGAGCAGGCAGAGCCACCTGTTGATTGTTTTTATCACTGGATTTGTATGGGCTTAAAAAACTGCCTTTGAATAGGTCTATTAATTTAGCCTATTTTTATGTACTGACATCAGCTTATTAACTATACATGCAGGTCTAAATTGATAATGATGCTCCAAAACAAATGTATCAGCATTTGTGAGCACACAAGCCCCATGCTTCATTCTGTCAAGAAGCTCACACTAACTGCAATGTCAAAATTTAGGAAAGCACTAGTATGCAAGTAGGATATTCTGGTGCTTTTTCCACAGTTACACACAGACGCAGACGCAGACACAGACGCAGACACAGTGCTGTCAGGGAAACTACTGAAATTGAGCCTGTTGACCGAAACATGATACGAAACCTGATCTATCCTCCACTGTCAGCAATATTGTGCCATGGTTTTGCAATGGCTGTACACAAAAAAGCCTTCTGTCGCACTACAGATCCACCTAAGAATCAGAGTGAGTTCAATATATATACATAGTTCCATTTTACTGTGTTTTTATTCAGTTGTGCTTCACTATAAGGGGATGTTTTGCTCATAGTTTGCAGCAGCACATTAAAATAACCCTTGACTTTTCTAGTGTGGTGACAGAACTGTTTGGTAGAGGGCCAACACATCACCACAGCAATGCGAAAACCCAAAGCAGAGAGAGGATAAAGCCAGCAGCAACACGGAGCTCGGCTAGAAAAAGCACTGGCACGGCCAGAGACAGGAACGGAGAGCCAAACTGAGGCCTGCTGAACCCATCAACAGCCTTGGAGCTCCGCAAAGCTGCAGAGGAGTTACAAAGGCAAAAAACTGCTTTACAACAACAACATTCCTACACGCACAAAATCTCCTCTCAAAAAAATCTCAAAGCTTCTTCTCTGTCATAAACAAATGTATGCTATCATTACCGTTCGAACATTTGTTGAGGCAGAGAGTGTGACAAAACTTCACACTATATCAAGTTCCCATATATCACTTTAACTGCTGACCATAATGAAAGTGATACACTACATTCGCGTGCATCAACTCACCATCATCAAAATACAATGTTTACTTAAATCACAAAACACTTCAGAAACATCATCAATCTGTGACACTAACCTAAACCTCTGAAGTTTCTTCCTGCTGGTCTCCAGAAGAACTTTTATAATATATATCTAACATCAGCTACATTAAAGAAACATGCATTTAATCAGATCATTCAGGAGATATAAGACTGATATTTTTGTAAGGTGATAGAACAACTGGAACATATAGGGAGCAATGATACAATAAAGGAAGTATTGCTGATTATAAAGTGCCTGCAGAAACTGTTGTTATTGATTTTTGATCCATCGCGACCTTTAAAGAGTCTAATAGACAGTACAAGTGAATCAAAGTCAGACTAGCGGACTTGGAGAAGTCACCTTTATATTGACTTAAGTTTGTCAAGCAAAGTCATCGTGCGCTGAGGTTGTGGAGATAAAATAGCCACTTCATCATATTCATGTTAGCACTATAAATAGTTAAGATGATCACAGCAGGACACAGTCTCATTACAACGACCTAGTTAGTTTTTATAGACTAACATGCTCATGTAGTCCACATACGAACATGTGCAACCTCTACCAAGGTTGCACAGTTCTCCTTATTTGCTATTTTAACTACAGGAAATGTTAAATCAGTGTCAAAATAGTCTGAACAAGACAAAAATCCCTCACACACACAAATACTTATTTCTGCAAATATGAATGAAGACATTAAAAAACTGTGAAACAAGTACAAACAGGATACAAGAATGTCAACATTGCTGGCTTCATCTGTCAGTTTATGTAACAGTTTTTGGCCTTTTAAACATAGGTCACAGAGATATTTAGTATCTGGAAATCTTATCATTTTTTTTCCCTTCCCAGTACTGTGGGAGAACAGTGGTGAGCTGGAAAATAGAGAGAACAGTTTACTCTTGCATGAATTCAATCGATGATGAAATTTTAGTTTATTTTGCTTTTGAACAATGGTTTATCTCTGAGGGTTTATTGACGACCATCATCAATCATCGTTATCAGTCAGGGGGAAGTTTGCACCAGTGTCTCCCTACAGATGTCAAGCAGTAAAAACAACAGCACATAGGCCAATAGAAATACTGTATCTTGCATATATGTAAGATAAGAAGAAAGTTCACGTTATAACTCTGACGTCCTGTGAATGTGAGATCTTTAATCTGAACTCATATATTCACAAATTCTGACAAGCTTCTTTCCCAGAGGAGGGGGAGAGGGCTTACAAAGGAAGTGTGACTAGCCTGCTACTGTACTTCAAAAGCCTGTCAATTACAGGAGGCAGGGAATCTACAGAAATCAAAGATGGGAGGGGGAAGGGGAGGAAAACTATTTGGCAACCTAGGACGAACTTCAGTAGCGTCTTCCACTCTCAACAGCTCATCTCTTTCATCTTAGTCTGATCACACTAGGTACATGAAAGCATTCACATACTCATTCATCTTTTCATGGGATTATTAGGTTTACTTCCAAGTTGTCTTGTCAGATAAGTGAAAAAAAATGGTGAATGAAAGGGATGCGAGATAAAGGGAGAAGGCCACAATTGAGATGCTTTCCACGTCTCCAGGACTCTTGGTTCTCTTGGTGCTTTCACACATGCAGATATAATGATACAGGAAGAGGCAAGTCACTGTCAATTGAGGTCCAATAAACACACAGGCACTGAGATTCAAAAGGGAAAATGCACACAGTGGCCCAGCATGGTGGGGAGTTGAAAAAGATTTCTCTCCATGTCCTTTGGCTAATGGAAGTCGCAACAAAGTGCTGCAGCTCTTGGACCGGCTGGTGGTACTCTCTTTCATGAGACTGCAAAATATAACGCAACCGCAACACAGCTCAGTTTTCACTGCAGATACTGGACCGCAGTGCCAATCAGAGTTTCCCTTCTGCAAAAATACTCCCTGCGAAACACAAAAACAAGTGGCTAATTCAGTGATCCGTCAAGGGCCAGTAAACCATATGACAGGCCTACTTTCTCTTCCTCATAGTGGCAACATCAGAAAACAAATGCCTGACCGGAGTCATATATTAAAACTATGTGCTAGGTGGTAAACAAGCTAGAGAAACCTGATTCTTTAGATGTCATGTAATCAATAAACATTGGTTTCCTTTATCAGGCTAAGTTAGAGATTAAGTGAAACCTGGGTAACACATCCAGATGACTTTTTTGGCCAGTAATACGCTTGACTAGATTTATAACAATGTTTTTACATGAGGACATGTGCAAGAACACACACAGAGAGAGCATGAATCTAAAATACTTTGATCCAAAGTCTGACTTCAACTGAACCAAAGAAAAGACTAATTAAAGATACACGTGCGCAGTAAAAAAAACACTTTGTGCTCTGCCAGTACAAAGCCTGACCTCTCAATGTGAGGTTAAGTCACTTAAACTATGCCAGACTTGGTTACAACATCAGGTGAAGGGTAGGGGAGAAATCTGACTGCTGCCCAAATACATTTAAAACACACATTCTGGAGTAACCAGGTCACTGCAGTGCATGAAAATGTGTTTTATGATGTCCTGCTTTAACCTGGTTTCTAGTTTCTAGTGGGCACATACACATCCTCAGTATTTTGGTACATGAGAGGCAAGACGGGGCTTAAGCTCTCGTCACAAAATACTTCCTTTTCTTCTGTACTATTTCAACCAACTATTACGACTTAATGCTGAATTTGAAAGAGGGTGACATCAAAGGGTTGACTTAATGCTGTTGTAAAACTGCAAACAAATAGAAAAGGAAGAAGATAAAAGCTGGCTGGTAACTACTCTAGTTCAGGCTTGCAAGTAGAATGAAAGACGCTGGTTTTTGCATACAAAGTGGCAAGTCAGCAGAAAACTGTATGCAGTGCAATGGCATACTGATGCCTCTCTTCTACATGTTGAAACAAAACCCAGAGGTCCACACACACACACACACACACTGAAGTTAAATGCACTTTTCAAAAATGTGATGGCTCATACAATGCACAGACATCAGTAGATGCCGGTGGTTGTCTCTGAAAAACGTACTGAACAGAAATGCATGCAAAAATCCAAACTGAATCCCGTATTGTTGTGAAACAGTAGCAACCAGCATGTTATCTTTAACTGTGGCATCTGTTATTGAATGTGGTTTTGGAAGCACACAGCTGTCAGGCAGTCCTTACTGAAGCATGGCAAGACTAAAGACATCTGATCTATCTCTCCACCAGTTTATCTGTTTATTCCTCTTTAATTAATTGCAGGAGGCAACAGACAAATCACTCAGTAGTATGCCATTTCATTCGGGTCTCGCTCCATCTATCCAAGCAGATGAAATGATGGGCATTAGATAGGTACTCTTGTCCATTTTTGTTGAGCAAACCAGTGTGTCACTGGGAGCATAACAGTAAAAGTGTATAGCCAAAATAATTTTAATTAAATTATAGCACAGGAAAAACATAACATAAGATTGCAGTAATATAAATGAAAATGTATTTTTAAGTTATTTCTGCTTCAGACAGTGAACACACAAATTTTAGGTCTTTGAAAACCAAATCAACCTGTCGGAGAAAACATTTCTGACCCTTTCCAACAAGACGGAATCTGTGCAGGAGTGGACACAGTAAAAAGGAACACCTAATCCTGTACAGCCACAGCTCAAAGTAAAACCTCGAAAAATTCCACAGTTGAAACACCTCTCTGATGCAGTCTCATTAAAATTACATTTATTGCGGCACTAATGTATGCTTCTGTTATTGCGCGTATGTAATAGAGAGAATTCATGGATCTAAGGGCTGCATTTGTTTACAAAAACACGAAATTCTGCAGAAATTGTCGACTAATTTTAGCTGTCTGCTACTATTTCCAAACATTTTTTCCATCCTGTCGACTCCCACTAAACAAGTACTGGTAAACCACAAGTGGTTTACCATTACTTAATTTATCACTTTTTACCTTAACCCTTTTTTCTCTTTACTCACAGTGCTTATATCAACAAAAGCCGATAATATGTACTTGTATGTACTGTATGTGGAACCACATCTGTGCCATAGAAAACTGCACCAAATTCTTGGTCGATCAAAAGAGTTCTTGGTCAAAACACTTTCCTAAGCACTGCTGTGTGAGAGTATAAAAACAGAGAGGGAACATTTTGGCCTCGGAAAGATCCCAAGACACACACGAGAAGAACTAAATGCTAAAAAGTATTTCCCCTGTTTGAAGAACTACATCCTTTCTTGACTCCTGCCACACAAACAAGTCCATCTCTCACACTGTATCAATTGCTTTCGCCGTTTTTCTCATACTCTCCGTCTAATACACACAGACACATGCACGCTCAGCTAAAGATAGTCCTAGCCACGGTTTAAAAGGGTGATTACGTTAGCCTCAAGATCTGCAGGGTGTGTGCGTGGCCAAACATCTGGGAAACAGCTGGTAGTTGAAGTGAGGACTACTGCCTGGGTAATGCTGTTTTTTTTTTATTGTTCTGCAGTCCCTGACTTCTCTGAGTCGGCCCACCCTATAATTAAACGACAATACTAATGACGGTGAGAGAAATTATGGCTTCTTGGAGCTAGAAAGTTGACAGCTATTCAAGACACAGTATAGCCTGTAGATAATTTAAGACACTTAAATCGGTTATCATAGCCTCGTGTGTGCTGTATCTGTTAATGTGGCTCCTCCTCCACATTAGAGTTATGAATGAAAAAATTCTAAGAAGTTATTAAGTCTCGTGTAGGCAATTTGCCAGAGTGAGTGTGACAGAAAAACAACTCGGGGTCCTTTTTAAACTTGACTCTGACATTTAAAACTGCCAGAGTGAAAGGGACGCAGGCCTTTGCAAACCCTTGTTGTTTGATTGACGTGAGCGACGTCACGATGATCGAGTGTGATTGTGCGACAGGCTGACTGGTCTGCTCCACAGATCTTGTGGCTCATTACAGTCCCATTATGATGTCTATTTCTTCTTATTAAACTTTTTTAGACTGAGCATCTACTTTGACAGTAGGACCAGATTTAATTCCAACTAGAGCAGAAGTTAAAGGCACATCTGCTGTGGATTGAAAGTAGTTACATATTCTGGTCTAATCTTATTGCATCTTTGTCGCTAGACTTTTTAACTACACAATAGCCTCTGCTGCTGTTGCCTCACTGCAGCCATTGTCATCTCTTAGGTGCAAAAGATAACACAGATTCACCATTTCAAGTACAGCCACAAAATGTTTTGATCTTACTTGGTTAGAATACAATTTTAGCTTTTGAGCTTCACTCAAAGTGAATTTCCTGACACCCTCTTCTAGTTGTTTCCTTAGGAGATAGATCAACAATTTAAACTGTACACAGGATGACAAGCAAATGCTTGGTCTACACTTTCACATTTTCATCTTCAGATTAATTTTTCTTTGGTGTTTCCTTTTAGTCGGTCGAGTAAAAGAGCAGTTTCTAGTCAGCAGATCTCACTATGATTTAACTTACACTGCATTTTGTGAGATTTGACTCAACACAGATACTCTTGATAGTTAATGTTGCTTTGAAGTTAACATACCTCTTGCCCCAAACATTTCCTGTTTGAAAGGAAATGTATGTGGTTGTTGACAATACTAGACCAATCCCGCGGCATATGGGACAGGTTTGCGGTGTCTCCAGCTCAACCAAAGCACAGAGTGCAGAGTAGTCCTTCACATCAGCACAAACAATATTAATCATCAGCTGGCTTATTCACAGCTGCCAACAAATCATCAGGATATATTGGGTAGAACGTCGATACACCAGCACGCATTTAGCATCTCAATTGTTTCAAACAGCAGACAAGGTACGAAATAAAACCCAAACCAACATTAACTTTTAATACTTTGTACCAGTCAGGAGTCAGAACCAAACTCTGTGTTAGTGGAACCCAGGAAGTGTGTGTGCCCTGGTATTTTTAACTCCTGCACCTGCTCCCTGTTGTATTTGGCTGGGTGGGCCTGGGATCAGGGCCTGACTTGCTGCTTTCCCAGACACATTCACAGCATTCATTCATGTGTACTTTGGCCTCACGAGGGATGAAAAGAAGGACTGACAGAGAGGGAGAAGATAGAGAGAGAGAGAGAGAGAGAGAGAGAGAGAGAGAGAGAGTGGCAGAGACACTAAAAGGCCAAGAGGTTATCCTGGTAATATTATCTGATAAATGACGTTATGTCTTCACTACTGACTGTCATTTCTTTATGGACATAAACTGGCAGTTTAAACATTTACAACAAATGACAACATTTGAGACATATAAATATAGGTCCCATACCTCCTTTCTCTTGGGAAAGATAATATTTCTGCCCCTTTACCCGATACAGCATGTTCAGCAGAATGGCTTCAAGGACAAATGGTGGTGTTTTGGGAGAAACATGTACCGCCTTCTGCCACACACAACAGCATTTTGCGTCCTTGACAGTATTTCTTGGCTGCGTTTGCAAAAAGATGTAAGATTATCTAGGCTAAGGTCTATGATGAAACTTGAAATAAAAAGGGAGTACAATAAATTGCATTATACTGACGTCTCTATACAACTTTGTAATGTTCTCAACTGCAAACACTATATCCTAAGCAGCACACACAGTCCACACACTTGTAAGCAAACACAAAGCAGTGGGTTTTTCCAGTAGACGCTAATGATTTTAATGAATTGATTCTCTGTGTGCGGCTTGTTTTAATGCCGCCTGCTCCTGTTCTGGGTCTTGGCTGACGTCCTATGCGTCGCTGATCACATGACCTTTGGAACCTGACAGTTATCTGCTGACTCTGCCACATGTCTTCTGTGAGGTTACTCAACAAGACGCTTCCTTCACACAGTTAGCTTAGCTGCAGAGTTAAGTATAACAATCATGAGTAATGGTGCCAAGAACAGAAGATGTCAGAGGTTGATGTACCTTGAAGTTAAGTTGCCCTTAATTTTGTGAAGGTGGAGTACGGTACTTTTCATTGTCTCTCTCAGTTATTCTCTATCAAGGCGGCAACGCTGGAGAGAACGCTGTGCTGCTTTTGTTTAGGTGTACACTGAAACTAGATGATAATCATCACATATTCTAGGGCGTGACACCTCAAGCAACATCTGACTAGCTAAATTAGTGCTTCCATCAAATACTGACACTCATAAGCTTTCTGGTTACTTACATAAGCATCCTAAGATAAACAGCCTGATTCCACTGCCATTGCACAGTCATCTTTGTCTCAACATGACACAGCGGATGCGGCATCTGTCTGTTCCTTCTCTGAACTCACAGGGCTCTCCGGGGGATTACACTTGCAAAGAATGATTAACAGTATATCCTGAAAATAAATGCCAAAATAACTCCGTAAATCCAGCCTTGATGTACTCTGCTGGCTTCACTTACGCCATAATACTTGCAAATTATTCTTAGCTCGGCTCTCGACCTCAGTGTAACCTCTGTTGTAAATACTGGACACAACAAGTCCAGTGCAGTTGTCAGTGTATGCCGTGGGTAGAACTGTTTTATGCTTCAAAGAAATGTAGATATGTTGATTTCCTGCCAACATTGACAGCTGACACACATGTGTAAACCTAATCATAAACATACTACTTAAATTTTATATTACAGATTTTCACAGAACTGACCTGAAATAGAAATGATGATCCAAATTAAAGCGTGACAGTGGAGGAAAGGTCTAGCTGAACTAACGTCAATAGGCTTGTGTGGGCTCAAATACAGAAACATGTTGGCGAGAACATCTCATCTCCATGGAAATGAGCATGAATTTTTAAAAAATCATGTCTTTTCAGCTTTGTGGGATGATAATTTGCATATTTTTTTGGTTGTGGTGGGTTCTTTACCAAAGGCACGGATATAATGACAATATTTCATGCTTGTTTAAGCAGCAACAAACAGATATGTTCCTTCCCCCATCAGGTTCACCATTCGGGTAAATTTGTATTGATTCGCAAAACACACAAAAAAATGAGGCCCTCTCCATTTCCCAAAAAAGCTGAGGCAGCTAGATCTTTTAGAGGGCTGTGATTTGTTCCCAGTCTAGATCTCAACCACAAGCCTGACCGTTAACAATGAGGTCAGGGTTCAAGGGCAAAAGTGATCAATGCCCACCTTTTAACCAATTTATATATCAAAGATGTTCTCTGGCTACTTTGATAGCACAGTTGATACATTCAAGCTGATATGTAAATTCCAGTGATCAATAAAACATAGAACAACCTGTTGAGTTGCTGTTTCACTCTGAGTTGATTATCTGAGTCAGAGAGTACAGTGATTAACAGAGGACAAAGTAAAACAGTACTGTGGGTAGGGAGCAAAGTGTAACTGAAACCGTCAAATATTTTCAACTCAAAATGTTTAAGGCCAGTCTGTTCTGTGACTCTTATTGATTTATCTACTACAGACAAAATACTGTCATCTGGCAACTGCAGGAGGCTACTGTTGGATCTAACTGGTAGTAACTTTAACAGCCGGAAGTGTACTTTCAAATATTGCAGTAGTGATTTAAAGCACCATTTAAAAAAATCTTTTGTAAGGGGCCTCCTCACTCAAGCATTGGTATACCCGGAGCTACTTACGGCCTTCAGTAAGACGTACACATGAAATGATGTAGCCACACAATGGTGCGTAAACAGATCTAATGTACCTTGTGTTTATGAAACTGAGACCAGAAACTGACTAAAATGATCATTCATGCTGAATCAGTTTCAATTTTCACATCTTTTTCCATTAAAATAGTTAATTTCCTATGTTCTGTATTACCTTTATGACCATTTTACAATATAAAAATGCCAACTTCATACTAATGTCACACCGTTACAAACCGTTGAAGTTGTAACATGATGTAGGGAGCTCACGGACTGTGTTTCAGTTCCGTTCTCACTGTCACCGAAACACCGCCCTATCTACCTAACTAACTATCCGGAGCTCAACAAAATGAAAAAAATAGGACAAAATCCACTGTTTAGAAAACTGCAGCCACATTTAATTTTAATCTACAGCATTTGTCACACTCGCTCTACTGTCATACGCTGGAGCTGCAAGGAAGCTGCTTTTATATAATAAAAGGATCATATTGTTAATGATCTACCCGCTGACTGAAGCTGTACATGCTCTAAATCAAAGTGGCAGCAAAATGATGAGAAGTGATTACTGTTACAAACATGCAACAGACAGAGAAGACAATGAGAAAGGAAGTGAAAGAGAGATTTTGGTTTGAGACAGTTGGTTTGGTGTGTTAAATAAAGTGCAACACCTGAGACAGACGCGGTTTGTTATGCAACTGCTTTCATTTCAAATCGTGCCAGGGGTGGTGACTGGTTTGAAGACTGTGAGAACTCTGGCAGGTCATGAAGTTTTTTCACCAACAGTGTGTGTATTACAAAGACAATGGCATTTTCACTTTTGTTAGACATGGTCATAAACTCCCTGCCCCCTTCCAGAAATGGCGGTTTCAGCTCAGTTCACTTCAGTTGAACAAGAACATCCTAAGAATGAGTCCAGTACATTAAAGTAAATATTTTATCCATCATTAATATAATCCCCCCCCAACTGGGAAAAAGGAATTAAAATATTGGACATCTGATAAAAACTCAGATTAAGAATCATTTAATATTTACTTATTACAAATACATGAAACAAAATCATTTTTTGTTGATTTCTCATTGATTTACAATAATATGATGTTGAATTTCTATTCAATTTTTAACATTTGAGGATAGAATTTTATTAGTACTACATACAGTGATAGTGTTAGTGTTTTGTACTAATAGGAAAAGATACAAGATGTGGGCTGATGGACATCAGTCATAATGCAAATATGATATGAGATTGAGAAGTATGTACTTACCGCCACAGCTATCATGGAGTCGTCTGGTTTCCATTCTGCCTTCTGGTAGAAGCCAAACTGGGCCGCCGCCTTCGCAGACTCGATATAGCTGACTATCAAAACACTGGGCTGTGGGTGGGGAATAAGGATATAGGAAAAAAAATAAGCGTTTCAAACATCCTGTGGGTCACAGACATCTGACTGCCAGATATTACAACACTGGAAATCTATTGTATGTTACCAATGAGGAGGAAACAGGTAAATTGTAAACATTTCAGTCTTATTAGAAACTACATTTGAGCTCCAAATGAAAATGGTATAGCACTTGTGTCATGTTGGAAAAGAGAACTCCATCGATTTAGAATTGCAGACCTTTGTTAGCCATTGTTAGACTTACAATGGACAGTTCTTAAAAAGGATCGAAATCGATGCAGCGGACCCACACACAATGTCTTTTTTAGTCCATGCATTCGTGCTAGTACTCCCCAATACCTGTAAACAGACTTTGATGAGTAAAATCAGTGGAATTCTCCTTTAATAAAATGCCTACATGCTTGCTGTGTGATAACCACAGGTCCATCAACAAATAGTATAATGTTGGATCTGAATAACAGATTTGGGATCTGAGTTTAAGTGTGACATATGACAACAGCTTCAATAATCCAGCTGCTTGTGAAAAAAGTTGCAAGGGTGCAATGTGCCTTTAATTGCTCAAATAACAACTGCTGGGGCTATCTGAAAGTAACTACACAAACTCTGGACAAAGCAACACTCCACCATCAAAAAAAAATCTCTTCAGATGACTCATTTTTTTTAAACAAATAGAAAAAGTGGCCATAGAAAGAGCATGTTAATGTGCAGGTAGGTGATGTGTTGTCATTTCATTGCCTCACATGTTAATTCTTTGGCAAAGAAGAAATACAGATAAAATTCGGTCCCTAAAGGATGGGATGACTGCTGCTAAATTGCAAATCCTTACCATGTGAGGCTTATTTAGAAAAATATCTTCTGACCAGCAAACAAAAGCATGTTTTGTAAAAAATTTTGCAAACATTGTTGTGCAATATTATGACCATTACCAGTAAACAAAATGGAAAATGATGAGCAGTCTGCTAGGTTCTGATTCCAAAATTGGACTTTAAAATTGTGTCCAAGTGTTCAGGGTGTTGTTTGTACCATGCAACACAGACAGATAAACAGGCAGATACACATACAAACTTTGCCTGAGGCTGTTGCCCTGACTTTGCCTCTACCCCTGAATCACTAAGGCAGATATTTGTCTGCATCACAGAACTATCATCACCACCAGTTCATTCCAATGCCCTGATTTGACACTGAGTTTAAGCTACTTCAGGCCTGCGTTATTCTCTATTTATTCAGGTTTATCCAAGCTGCTACACTGAGGATTGCTGCCAAACTGTATTTTGTTTTGTATTAATACAATGACTATAAAGAATCTATCTATCTCATACTGTCTGTTTCTATTCACCACTAACAACACTTGCATGAAGTATTGAGCAATATGATTTATAAAGGTGCAACTCAGTGGTGGATCTAGAAAAGTTTACATTGGGTGGCATGGGAGGCCTGTGGGTGGCAGTCCGCACATAATTGTACACTACTTCTGCAAGTAAATGCCGACGGAAATCAGCCAGTAACTATTTTACGAAGTATATGATTGTACGAGAGAGAGAGAGAGAGAGAGAGAGAGAGAGAGAGAGAGAGAGAGAGAGAGAGAGAGAGAGAGAGAGAGAGAGAGAGAGAGAGAGAGAGAGAGAGAGAGAAAACATGCCATGAAACTGTCGCAACAATGGGGTAATGTGTGTCTCTCAGTCTTTATCTCTCCTTCAGTCTCTCTTTCTGTCCCGCTCTGATTCTTCTTCTGTCTCATCTTTCTCATTCTGTTCTTCTCTCTCTCTCTCTCCTTTTGTAGCCCTCTATCTCTCCTTCAAATCTCTCCTGTTTCGCACTCTGCTCTCCTTCTCCGTCTCTCTCTATTTCTCCCTCCTGTCATTTTTTGTCCCTCCTTTTCAGTTTTTAATCAGAGGGCCAATCGCACTGCACTGACCTACAGTAGTTGAGATATGAAAGGATCTCTTGGTCCAAATCTGTGTATTATATTGTAGAAGCATGTGGCTAATACAGAAAGCTACAATCACACAAATAATCAATAAATAGTAAGTGATATTTGGATCATGGCTAAATATATTTCCTGTCTGACAGATTGGGTGTTAGAGGAAGGACAATTTTAGAATATTTCTATATTCTATATTAATGTAATCAAATTATCATAATCAATTTGATTTATAGATTTTCTTGCTTATTTCAGTGCATTATTTTACAGTTGAAGAGAAGCACTGGTAATGAGGTCAAACCCAAAACCTCAATACCTTGCAAAGCCTCACTCATGAGTCACTGACGTTATTCAACAAGCAGTGGAAACCCCCTGCAGAGATTTTATTATTCATTCATGGTATGAGGCTGGAGTAATGCACTTTTGACAAGACTGAAGATGAATTAATCCTGAGTCATCCTACAAATGTACAGTAACTTGTCTTATTTCTCAGTATTGCCAGATTGGTAAACATGTTTTTTTATCTTATGGTGCTACTGTTCCTATTAGAGAACACAGCATAATAATTTG
Organism: Thunnus maccoyii; assembly: GCF_910596095.1. Lineage (NCBI taxonomy): Eukaryota > Metazoa > Chordata > Actinopteri > Scombriformes > Scombridae > Thunnus > Thunnus maccoyii. Next base: position 15,417,532 of record NC_056551.1, read on the forward strand.
GAAACCAAACTATCAAAATGCTGGTTGAGTATCTTTTTAAGTAAGGCAGCATAATCCTGTTTTCTGTGAGAGAAGCAACAGTCCTTGACATTACAGGTAAACAGGATACAGCACGCTGAATGGCTATAGCAACTATATAGCAACTAAGACAGGAAAATATCTCATGTAATTCGAGCCATGCAACATTAGACCTACTATCACTGTAATGAGAGAGTAGGGTCTTAAATATTTCTACCCTGCAGCGTCCTTTCCGTGCAATTAAAACTTAATAATGCCAATGATACCTGCACTGGTGAAGCTTGCTCAGTGGGAAACAGACATGGAGCATCTCTCCTTGTTAGGAGTTGCAATAACATCAGATCACAAACAATTAGAAGGAACTCAGGTGGTGCTCTGTAAGTTAAAGCAAAGATCACACTAGAGGTAGATTATATTTACATTTGGGAGCTTAGTGGGGATCGGGCAGTCCATGCAAAAATTTACATAATCTGTTATGCAGTCTGTGAGTCCATCTATGTCCTCCCCACTGGCATTACAGAGAACATCCCAGTCTGTCACCACAAATTAGCCCTGGAGAGTCTCCTCTGCTTCCTGTGACCACCTCCGCACAGTTCTGGTGATCACTGGTTGCTGCCAGACTGCAGATTTATAGAGGGGTTTAAGGTAGACCAGGTTGTGATCTGATCTGCCCGGGGGGAGGGAGAGCTATGGAGCTGTATGTTTCCTTAACATTAGCATACAGCAGGTCCAGTGTTTTGTTTGGAGCAACATATAGCTGGCATATGGTTTAATCTGTAAGTATTAGGACAGTTTTGTTTAGCCTGTGTACTCTGTATGAGGTTTAAATGCTGATTTTCACCTTTAATTTGATGTTTTGACCATTTACATCTGATTAACTTTTAGAAACTGCTGTTGTTGTTATTATACAAGCCCTCCAAGGGTAAAAAGATGGGTCTTGCAATACAGAAATGAACACCTACAAACCCAAAGCTAGTACTTATACTGAACCTTATACTCACTGGTTCAGTTGGTGTCCAGTGGTCTGAAGTAATCAGTATAAATAAACTTAAAAATCTCCTTTGTAAAAAAGGGTTTGTTTGTGTCATTTCACATTCAAGAAATAAAATAATATCAGAATGCAGAGTGTGATGCTTCACTTTAACTGGGCAATACACATGTCCCTTATTGACTAATAAAATAAAAAGCTAAACAATTTTACACCCCAGCTGCAATTTGCATACAGAAAAAAAAATCCTGAAGTATTGTACCTAAGCTTGAATCCATATCACAAATAAACAAGCAGCACATACACTGTTTTAACTGAGCTCAAGACTGAAATGCTTTGTAGGGTAGTAGTGACTTGAGTTCATGTAGTTCCCCTGCATTGCCATTTCCCATGCTCCACCACAACTACATGAAGTCAGTCAGTGTAACTGAAGAAATCCCAGAGCACAAAGGATTACACAAGCACACAACTATGTGCTACCATACATGTGCATACACACACACACAACTCTGCCGATTTTCACAGACACACAGAGTCAACTACAGCGCTATTATGGAAAAATAGCGCCACCACACTTACACGCTCCATCCCTCTTTTCCTAAAGATCCTGAGCAGTATCTCTCCTCCCATACAGCTATGGCAGGCTGCCAGAACAGAACGACTACAAGGCTAAGCTACTGTGCTACACGGATTAGTAATAGTGCCTCGACTGAACTAGCCAGGCTCAGGCTGCGATGGCCGAGGTTCAGGACTAATGGGATTAAAGAGAAAAGACCTGGTGGAAAAATGATGGCTAAGATCAACGGGGACAAGAAAGCAAGAAAGGCAAATAACAGATTTACAATATTGGGATAACCCATAACCCACACTATATCTAATTTCATATTGATATATAGTCAAGTTTGTCACATGTGTTTGCTTTAAGAAATGTATTTCAATGTTTTTGAAAACACAATACTTAAGAAAACTGTGAACAAATCCCTCCGCTACAGAGTGAACTCAAATGAAATAATGGATATTACAGATGTGAAAGGTGCATGTCAAGAAAAAAAGAATTGCTCCAATTGACATTCCTGAGAGGATCCTTTTCCTTGACGCCCTTAACAACTGTTGCAGGAACTACCCTGTTTTATTGTGTCCGAACTGCAGGAACTGGGTTCTCAGGAGGGACTTTTTTTTAGCTCCAACATCAGGGTAGGTACTCTCCCAGCGCAAGAGGAACCTTAAGTGACGTAAGTGTACAGTGATTGGTGCGCAGACGTAAGTGTATGTTGATTGGTTGAACACATGAGCCAATGCAGCGCTGATGCAGCACCAGAAACCGCCATTTTTAAAAGCCTGTGTAAACAACAGCTCTTAACGTTAGCGTTTTGCTTTAATCAATGGAACAAAACAAGTCTCCTTTCTAACTACCAACGACATACAACAAACACAGAGCTCCGATCACGGTGTTATTGTAACTGTTGAAGTTGTATCTCGCACAGAAATGACGTGGGTACACCAACCACTGGCTTGTGTCACTTCAGCGTTCCTATTGGTGGTGTGAATGCAAACAGAAAGGTATGTAGTTCTTGGGGGAGCTCCTCAATGGGTAGTTCCTCTCAGGGAGTCCCCTGAACTGTTTGGTCCAAAAGCACCTATTGATACTGACAAGCAAAGTTCTTAAGGAAGAGGGGAAGGAAAGCATGGTCACACCCTGAGAAGTTCTCAGGAAATAAACAGTGACCCTGATCCATTGTTGCTGCAACCCAATAACATACAAGTTATGTGGAACACAGACTGTCATAAACAATGTGCTCAGCTGCAGATTATCAAATCAAATGGCCTCTCTCCATATCAGCATAACAAATCTGATGTATTCAAACAAATGAGTGAGGAGTATATATCAGTGCAGCCAGTTCCCAGCCTTGTATTTGGAATTTTTAAGGAGTTTTCTACTACAGCAGATGCTGGTGGGCTGTAACCAAACATTTTACCAGACTTTCTGCATTTCATCAGATGTTTCATCTGATTACTTGACTAGGTTCAAGGGTTCCCTAGTAACAGACATACGGCAAGACAACCACACTGGCAGATAACATAATTTGTATGGAGGTTCAAACAGTTTGTGAGAAAAAAAATACATATGAACAATGTTGAAAATAGGAACTCATCTGTTGTAGCTGCCACTGTCTCGCACCCAGGTCAGTTGACAGTCTGTCTCCTACTACTGACTACAACATCAAGTCAAAATTCACATTCACACCATTTCTCTGTAATGGGTTGTATCGCACCACTTTCTACAGTGTATAGAGTTTGTCTTCACCGTAGGCATTTTTTTAGGTTTCCTACAACTTGCTAATTTTTTTCCCCAAAATATTGCTCCCTCCTACATCTCCCTTGATATTCACCAGGCTTTTCTTTCACTTTTTTTTTTTACTTGCATCTCTCTTGAAGAAGTGACTGCCAGTATAGCATTAATCTTGAAACTGCTGATCTACCGTTTTGCTATTCATTTCTGTACATTTAACCCTGAGGTCAAACCTTCTACCCTCAGCATAAATTACAGGTTTTTAAGATTTCCCCAAACCTAACACCAAAAGCCACTTGGCTCTACACCAGCAAGTTCAGGAGCCATAATGTAATCAATTTGGCCAGCCAACAATGAGTGTTCTGGACAAGACAGTTCCTAGCAGGGTTCAAGATTTAGTTAAGGAACCAGTTTCAGAAGAGGCCCCTTTTTGAAGAAAAAGTCATGAATCAGTTAAATTCATGACTAAGGAGTTGGCTCAAGATAACCTGTGAAAAGCCAAGATAAAAATCACCCTCTTGTTGAAAAGACTGCCATAATAAGCAGAAAAAGAGAAGAGCAAATCAACACTGGCCTTCAACTACACAGAGGCTACTTAGAGGAAAATATAATCCATCAGAACACAAGATACTAAGAACATGCAATATTGTTTCTGCTTCTCAATAATTTTATAGAGCAAAATGGAAAATAAAGGTATCAATTAATGTGCTGACATGATTGTTTACATTGATTGTCTAATGCCGGAAGTCTAAAACCTCTTGAATTAATGTTGAGCTGCTGTCTGACAGAAAATACCACAACATGAATTTGTTTGGAACACTATAGGAAATCCCATGCTGATAATAACTTAAACTTTGAACTTCGTGGCGAAAACAGATTTTATTTTATTTTACCAAAAGTACTGAGTGTACCTGAGAGACTCAACCTAATTAATAGCTGACATTGAGCATTCATCAGGTAGACTGCTCTACCTGCGTCTGAGAAGATGAAAAGCCGCCAACACCTGAATAAAGGAGTTAAGGGGATGAATGACGACATTCAAATACAACATAAGGATGAAGTGAGCTGCGATTTTGTGACAAGCACACGTATGCGGATATACTGAAACTGTTGTGATGTGTAATGTCACCTGTCTATGTAATTTGTGTGTAGGTGGCACCGTTTGCCACCACCAAGGTGAATGCCTTAAGGTTGCTCATCACCACTGAGGACACTGCTGTAGCTCTACATGTTCATTAGCGCTCCTTTTATTAAACAAGGAGAGCCAGATTGTCACACAGTTGAAGTGCATTAAAAAATTAAGCGATGGCATCTGTAGCTGATGAAGCACGGTTAACAGCGTTTAATGTGTATATGCCCCCGTCAGTTAAAATGTAAGTGGCACTGCACTCTCTGTTATTGTCGGGACAGCTGAGAATATGGGCTGCAGCTGGTTGACTTACCCGGCTGAACCAGATGCTGAGCTGCGTCTCTGAGAGCACGGCGAAGTAAAACCTCTGCGAGCTGGGCTGGATGTAGAAGGGCTCCTCTTCACTCCTTAGCGGACAAAGCAGCCTCCGGGGCCAGCCGGTGAGAAAATACATGACGGCCAACTCGCTCCGTCTCGACACTCCAGATAGTGTCGCAATGCCAGATCGTCTGTGCCCCTTATTCCTTTATAAAGTATTGTTTTTAATCCAAGTGGCTCATGGCCGGTTTGTTTCCGTGAAAATAAGAGTTTTAAATAGATATAAGCAGCCCAGAGTTCACACTGGTGAAGCTATCAATCCATGAATGCCGTGGAGAAAAATCCAAGCAGCCGATGGAGCTACTCAGCTAGCCCGGGCTAACGCTGGCTTTTCCAACTTGAAGCTAATGAGCTGTCCAAGGCAACGACTGGCTAACCAACAACAAAAACAACCAAGCCCGCGGCGATACACACACAGCACTAAACTGCGTGCTGCGGCTGACAAAATGGGTCGATAAACTTTAACTACGGCCGCCGTTTCAGTTCTTACGGTGTCTGAACCAGCGGTGTTTAATAACGGTAAAGCGTCCAGCTCTCACTTCTCTGTGCCCCACCGACGCCATCTTTACAAGAGACTGTCCGACTCAAGGCTGATTGGCCACGACGGAGAAGTTTGCGTCGTGTTGACATCTGACGTCACCACTCCGTTATGTTGAAACGTGGTTGCGTTGCAGGCACGCACGGCTCGACGCTGACATCTGCTGGTGTAAAAAGTAAAATGAGTGCAGAAACACTGCAGAAAAAAATATACAGTGTACTCCATAAATGCAAACAGTTCAACTGCCCATGGATAAATGCTGCAATCTGCCATTCATCACTATAAAAAATTGTAGTCATTTGAATTTAAGAGGATTATAAAGAGCACCACTTTCCATACCAGGTGTGTAACTGAATGAGCTACACCATCGTGTACACACAAATGAATTAATATGAACTTATATTTGTTCCATGTAGAGCAAATTTATACTTTGTGTGTATTTGTGTGTGCCTGTCTACATGTATTCAACATATTCTTTTTTCACTCAGCAAAGCATATTGAATATCTCAACAAATAAGCATTATATACATAAATAAAACTATCATTACTGTATGTTCAGTTTTATATATAATGTAACATGATTTCCCCTGAACATTATGTTACAAATACATCACACACACAAACAAGAAAAACACATACAAAGGCATAAGAGGAATTGGTGTGAGATCTACTTTATGAAAAGTCAAAGTGACATTGATAAAATGATGAGACAGATGGAGAAAATAAAGTTAAAGGGCTGACATAAGAGGTTCTAGATGTTTACTCGGTATTAGGAATTGTTGCACATTATTTTTTGTTATGTTTCTTGGAAGAGAACATTTAAAAATCCCTGTCCACTAAAAATGGATTTCACTTATTGTTACTTCGCTTGGATGTTTGGAGTTTCATAGTGCAGAATGATGTATGTGCAGAGTTTGACACTAGAGGGATGTCACATTCATCTGTTGGAGGGACAAAGTTTCCAACAATTAAACATTTAAAATTAATAATATTTTCATATAAATTCTGTATTTCTCAATGAAGGAGAAGGAGTAGCTGTTATTTAAAGGATTTTAATAAGATAATTGAACTTTTTTGTGGAAAAACCATATTAGATACGAATTATTATTCAAAGCAGAGTATTTTCTATATGAATTAAAACATGTCTGTTAGACTCTACGGTCCACATTCCTGAGCAGCAGTTGGTGGTAATGCAATGTAAATGCTTGGTTGGATCAACCGAAGAGACTAACTCTCGAGAGATTACCGTTGTTATTATGTTAAGATTCAGTGTAGGGTTAAAATCTCGCGAGCTTTTAACCGTCCCTCCAGTTGATCCAATCTGGCACCAAACAGCAAGCAAACTGGCTGATTAACGCAACAAATCTAACGTTAGACGATTTTATATCCCAATTCTTACATGTTGTTGATCTACGCGTTTTAAAAACTATTTGTAACTTTAGTTAGGTAAAACAAATTTAAAAAAAAAAAAAAGACCAATAACATTCGACCCATTCTTCAGTAGGTGGCGGTAAAACTTCTAAAGTTGTTTGCTAATCACCAGAAAGAGAAGAAGAAGAAGAGGCAAAGCCGCAGCATGGCGGCTGACATGAGATTACCTGTTATCCGAAAACCAGTATCGCTATCAATTCCTGCTTTTAACCGAAGAGATCTGGTCGTCCCCGGCGATGTGATCACTTCAGACACTGGGTTCATGAGGTAGGTCCCGGCTGATGGATCCGGTGGTGTGATCGGTTGCTGCTGCTCATAATGGCCACATGATGTTTGTCATGCAGGGAAATCAACTGAAAGCAGCTGGCTGATCTTTGGTGCTGCTACTGGCACCTTGCTTTTAAAACAGATTTTAAAAAAGTAGGTTGAGATCATAAAAAAAAACTTTTAAATACAGCCAAAACTTACTATGGACTGGTGAAGGGACCATCCTCAGCATCATCAGGCTTACAGGCTGCACCAGCTTATCTTACTTCATTGAGAGGATAATAGTGGTTCAGCTTGTGGTCAGTTTATAGGATTTAGATTATATATTCAGCTTGTCTGGTCTGCCATGAAAAGTGAGCGAGGTAAATCCTCCTAGTTTTTATTTAACCCACCTTTTCATGCTTAAACACAATATGTATGTAATCAGTTATGTGGACTTTAAGGAGGAACAAAATCATACATTTATTAGTTAGAATTAACACCTTTGTTGTCTGTGAGCACTAACTAGAGGTCATAATTAACATACATTTCTCTTTACCACATCCCTGTTTGGCTGCATAACAAAGCCTCATTAACAGTGCTTTACACCATTTGTCCCCAGGGGTCACGGTACCTATGTTGATGAGGAGAAACTGACTGCTTCAGTTGCTGGAGAGGTGCAGAGAGTAGATAAATTAATCTGTGTCAGACCACTTAAGACCAGGTAAGTACAGTCATACTGAATTGACACATGCGCCGCTTTTAATTGGTTAATCTACCACTGCTTTTGTAGTGATGTAATTATAATTTGGTTATATGTTATTGAATTGCAGGTTCAACGGTGAGGTTGGCGATGTGGTGGTTGGCAGAATCACAGAGGTAAGACTCTGCCTCCGTGTCTCTTTTCCTGCGTGATGTCTGACATTTTAAAATGTTTCCCATGTGGTTACAACAAATTGTTGCCATTTTGGTTTTTCAATATGTCATGTATAGGTGCAACAGAAACGGTGGAAGGTGGAGACGAACTCCCGGCTGGACTCTGTCCTCTTGTTGTCTTCCGTCAATCTGCCTGGAGGAGAGCTGGTGAGATGCTCGAAAATTGGATTCACTGGGAGAAGTTATTCCGAAGAATGGGGAGATGGGTTAGGGCGGACAAGTTTGTTCAAGTTTATTGTTTAAATGTTTTATTTTCTCTTTTAGAGGAGAAGATCGGCAGAAGATGAGCTCACCATGAGAGAATACCTTCAGGAGGGCGATCTCATCAGTGTATGACTCTCTGACTATGTACAGTTCATAATTATCTTTCACAGGTTGCTCCATCTTATATCTCATTCATAATGTCTGCGTTGCTTTTGTCCTGTGCTTTTAGGCTGAGGTGCAGTCTGTCTTCTCAGATGGAGCCTTATCACTTCACACCCGCAGTTTAAAGTATGGAAAAGTAAGTTATGCAAATGTACGCAATGAGATGACCACAGTATAGCACAGTTTGGTTCAGTTTGCTCTATGACTCACTGTTTGTGGTTCAATAAGACCAATCACAATGTAAACAAATGGCAACCATATACTTCAACGTGGACAGTGCTAGCATAGACCTTCAAAGTTGGGAATGCCCAAAATATGTACATTTTGGGCATTTTGTTGTGTGCCTAGAAACACACAAGAATGTGTTTTCAACAGTGCCACTAATAGAAAAACAAACAAACACAAATTGCATTACTATACACAGGAAATGATTCACTCAATGCTCACACTCTGTGTTGGAGATGGTAATAAATGTTATCATGTAACTATGCAACATTCATTTATACTTAGTAATCTTTCACCTTTCATTGCTGGCTCCATTGCATTCTGGTGAGTCATAACAATGACAGTAAGGCACAGCTTAAAACCATTATTTAATCCTTCCTATACAGTATATCACTGGCAGAATACCATAGTGATTTTGCTCCTTGATAATGTACAATTACATACTTGCATTACAACATGATAATTTTATTTGTATAGCACTTTTCAAACAGGAGGTACAAAGTCCTTTCCAGTGCAGGGAGACGGTATAATAACACAACCACACATATAAAAACAAACAGCAAAAATACAACCACATATACTGCCTGTCAAACAACAGCATAAAGGACAGCTATATAAAAATTAACCAATAATGTAAAAAAGGGCGTAATAATAAACCTAAAAGCAGTTTTAACACAGTCCGACAAGAAGTAGAGTCAATAAAAATGTGCTTTGAGACTCTGGAACAGCTAAAATTAATGTAGCCAAAACATAGTTATAATTTTGTTTAATTTAAAAAAAAAAAAAAGAAAGAAAAGTCTCCCTTTAATGACAGCCTTAATTTGACCTAATATCCATTTTCTACTTTCTTTGATCATCAGCTGGGTCAAGGAGTGCTGGTACAGCTTTCTCCCTCTCTGATCAAAAGGCAGAAAACACATTTCCACAACCTGCCATGTGGTGCATCCATCATCCTCGGCAATAACGGCTTTGTGTGGCTGTATCCCACACCAGGACAGCAAGAAGAGGAGGCTGGGGGCTTCTACACCAGCCTTGAGGTGGGAACGGGACACATAAAGAGCAGTATTTCATAGGTTTTTCCAAGTCATTATATCTATCAAGACCATTTGCATTTAAACTATTGGAAAAATATACCAGGCGTTGTTTGAATACCTTTACTGAACAACATGTTAGTACAATATGTTAATAATCTTCAAAGAGGAGACACTTGTTTTGTATTAATTTCAATCCTGTTTGTTTTTGTATGTCTTGTCTCTGTCCTCAGCCCGTTAGTCTGTCAGATCGAGAGGTTATCTCACGATTGAGAAACTGCCTACTGGCTTTGGCTGCACACAAGTTCCTCTTGTTTGACACCAGTGTTCTCTATTGCTACGAATCTTCACTTCAACACCAGGTAGGACACAAGCAGGTAGAATTCAGTGCACTGTAATGACAGTTACATCAGTTATGCAACAGTATGTGGTTCTTTTTGAATTATTAGAATAAAAAAAGGGAACTTTTCCATATTGTGCCATCTGGTGGCCATATTGGAACCCACAGCTGCTGGGCAACAGTTGTGGAAAATATATCTATTGCAGTTCTTAACTTTGACACTGTTGATCTAACAGTGTGGAACAGACACGGATGATTTCATTGCTCTTTGGGGCAGAGAACTGATGACTTACTGACAAATGCTTCTCATAAATGTCGTGCTTATATAATATCAGCACGTTCGCTCATATCTCACGTTAACACATCTTTGTGGCACACATTATATGTTTTTGTTGGCTGTTAATGTAGACATTAGTTTGCAAAATTTTCCTTATTGAGGATAATGCTTGCCAACTAAGCCCAACACAGCTGTTTGATGGGTTTCTGAACAGTCTCCTCTTGTTTGTCTCAGTGACTGGAACCCAAAAGTTATTTACTATTAATACTAAAATCATTCAAGGAATTACTGAAATGTGAGAATCTATGTCCATTATTATAATTTGTCACTATAAAGCCCTTTGTGTGTAAATGTTGTCCACCAGATGCGTAACATTTTTGTGGTGTTTAAAACACTGATTTCTTTCACTGAGGCTGATCTACAATTGTCCCCTTTGTGCTGTCTCTGCAGGTCAAGGACATCTTGAAACCAGAAGTGATGGAGGAGATTGTGATGCTGACACAACAGAAGCTGTTGGAACAAGAAGGTTAAAGAGCATGAATCCAAACAGTGGCCTCAGAAAACCAAGATCACACCAGCAGCTATGTCAGGGACTGCCCACCTACCTACCTGAGGACTGAACTGGCTTAAAAAAAAATTGTATGTTTCTAATTAACTTTATGAAACAAAATGGTTTATTGTTGTTTGACTGCTAATGAAAATCAACTGTAATTTGTAACTCCTAAAATACTGCAGCATTCAGAAATCACTTGTGCAGCTGTTCTTCAGTTTTTACTGTTTTACATTTTCAGATTTACAGTGGAACACTTTTGATAATGTGTGATATTGTACAAAAACACTGTTGTATGAAATACATTTTCTATCATTTTCAATACTTCAAAGTGTGGTCTTCCTTTCTTAATGATGGAGTACCAGATGAGAAATACATGTGAGGAAAATTCAGTCCTCACAAGGGGTTTTAGTTCATGTATTTTATGCAATCTTCTCCCATAAGAAAATACGCCTTCAAAATGTTTATGTTTTGTAATAGAAATGTTGGTAGTGATGTATCACTATTAAACATTGGATAAACTAAGCTACTGAAAATGTTAAGGCCAACCTGAGCACAACAGATATGTCGGAGGATTTTTATTATAGGCTTATAATGGCCATTGTATCAGTATCAGTAGTACATAAATCAGGAAAATAAGTATGTAAGGTTCTTTACAGTGTCATTACATACTATGTCTGTTTGTTTATAACACTGCTGCATGTGAATTTGCAGAGCAGAGATACAAATCTTGAGCTTTTGTTCCTTTAAAACACTATATCATCTTGTAAGTTAGATACAGTACTGTGCAAAGGTTTTAGGCACTTTAGATGTTTAGAGTCCATAATGCAAAATGATCAGGGAGGCATCTAATTTATTCTGCAGCATGACAATGACCCCAAACATACAGGCAGAGTCATAAAGACCTATCTTCAGTGACAAGAAGAACAAGGAGTCCTGCAATAGATGGTATGGCCCCCACAGGGCCCTGATCTCAACATCATTGAGTCAGTCTGAGCTTACATGAAGATACAAAAGCAGCTGAGACGCCTGAATCCACGGAAGAACTGTGGCAAGTTCTCCAAGATGCTTTGAGCAGTCTCAGTTCTTTGAAATCAAGGCTGAAGACTTTTCTGTTTGCTGCTGCCTTTTATTAAATCAAATCTGGGGCTTTTGATTTATTTCTTGCACTGCACTGTAACTTTTATTCTCCTGTTTTATCTGTCTTTTATTCTATTTTAGCTTATTTTTATTTTCTATTCTCTTAACTCTTACCTTAGAAAACTGTGTGCAGGTGTACTGAGATCTGGTACTGTTGTGTTCACACCAAGTATCGATTTGATTTAGGTTTCTTCTGTTTATTGAACTTTGTATTAAGTTGATATAATATATGATATAATAATAATATGATAATATAATATAAAGTTGATAAATAAAAACGATTCATGGCATCCTCACGTTTAGTGCCTAAAACGTTTGCACAGTACTGTATGCTGGTATGTACACTCCAAAATCACTCACACAGGAACAAATTAGAAAAATTGTAAAGACCAGTGGGAAAATCATGGAGCAGCAGGCTGACCTGAACCACCTATACTTTACCAGACTGACTCAGAAGGCAGACAAGGTCAGCATGGATACATCCCATCCACTTTCAGTGGAGTTCCAGCTACTTCCTTCAAGTCAGAGGTATAGATACCCCAAGACCAGAACCCACAGAGCAAAAAACGAATTTATTCCCATGGCAACAATTCAATTAAACTAGATGCAGTAGCCATGAGGAGTCAGGTGAAGTACATGGATACATTGAGGATGTGCAGTGTACTCACTATTTTTGTTACAATTGTTGATATGCACTTTAAATGCCTGCCTGGGCTGTGATGATATTTATAATGGCTGCTATAGATCATCTTGGACTCTAAGTTTTCTAAGTCTAGTTTGATAAACTGCATCAGAATGTACAAGGGAGAAATACAGTCAATTAGCAGAATAAAAGAGGAAAGAAAAAACGAGCTGTTGTATGTTTAACTTCAAGTTATCTTCTTTTGAGTTTGCCCTTTCTACCCTGCTGCTCTTCCTCTGCTCTGCTCCCATGTACTAGCCCACGCACGCACATGACGCCACACGTCGCCCCACCCTCATATTTCTGTAAACCACCTTGCGTATGGAAGTATGGCGGCCCCAGCGACTCAACTACTACTCGGCCAAAGTTTATTGCTCAGATTTTCACGTGAGAGCGATGAATAAGTACGCGAACCGAGCGGTCGGCAACGAAGAGCTCGGCGGCCGTAAACAGAGGAGAGGGCTTGCAGGAAGAGTCGTCGGTGTCAGGCTGACTTGAGTTTCCTCGATTTCTCTTCGCCTCCCTGATTGAAGTGCCTTTAGTCCGGGTACCACAGGGGAAGAAACTCCGCAAGACGGGAAGAGTGGACACGGAAGTTTGAAACAAACTCACTACCCTGACTTTTGGGAAGAAAAACACACTGCAAAGCATTTAACTGTTGTTGCCGGAGATGTTTTTGTGAGACATTATTGCACTTGTTTACTACCAGCGTGTTAACAGCGACCCAGGAAGAGCCAACTGTTGACTACTCGATGTGCATTTAAGGGTCTGGCGCTGCATACCACCAGCTAGTTAGTTAGCCTCCATGGCTACCTCCAACATTAGCCTGAGGTCGCCACATAACCAGCAACATGAATGTTTCTGTGGCCATGTAAGTTTTTTTTTTTTTATTCACACCTGTTTTCACTCTATAAGTTTACCATTTTCATTTGACTGGCTGTTACTGATGATTGGATGCTTTTGTAGGAAAGTCACTTGGCCAGGAGCGATAGGGTTAAAGATAACAGCAGTTAAAGTCCCCCTCCACTCAAAAAATGTGTTTTCATTCTTGTTCTTATAGTTGAATGTTTGAGCGTCACTGTGCAGATTGATGTATGTGCAGACTTTGACACTAGAAGACTGTTTTCACACACAAATGGAAAGTTTCTCTGGAAAAAAAAATCTGATTTTAAGGGGTGGGCCTATAAGCGTGATTTGTGACATCACAAATAATTTAATATTCAACTTACACAAGGGTGATGTGGAAATTTGAAGCCTTCAATGCACAAACACTGAGAATTGACTTTACAGCGAAGTAGGAGACATCTTGTGTCTAACAGTTAAACTTTTGAGATGAAATATATTTGCATATTTAATGAGGTAGAAGGAGTAGATACTTGCAGGGATGCCACTGGCTCTGACCAGCTGGTGCGTTATCCTAAATGCATATAACCATTTTGTGAAGAAGAGGGTCGCACTCAGAAATATATAATTCACTTGGTTTAATTGTTCATCTGTCACAGAACGTTCAAAAAAGTTAAAATCACTACAATAACATTTTTGTAAAGGAATAAAGACAATTATTCAAAATTGCTTTTTACCAAATTAAGTGATCATGGCTTTGATGACAGATGTATCTTTGAGGGTTGTACTGATCCTTTGATTATGTTTACATGTTTAAAGGTTTTGTGTTTTTTGCCAACTATTGGTTTGAACAGATACATGAATAGCGAAGAACCTGGGATCCACAGTGATAGCAATAGTTGTTAAAACCAGAAGTAATGGAGGAGGATATATATTGCCATATTCGGAATGATAATATTAGTGTGCATTTAAAAGTAACCAGTGATGAAGGCCGGATGGCTGAAAACATTCTGTGACAGACAATTAAATCAAGTGAATAATATATTTCTGAGTGCAATCCTCTTTTCACAAAATGGAGAAGGAGAAGATGCCATTTTAAGGATTTTAACAAGATAATTGAACTTTTGTCATTGTAAAACATGTCCGGAGGGGATCTTTAAAGCTCTGCCACAGTTCTGTTATCTTTGGTTTTGGATGTCAATTCTCTTTTTTTTTTTTCTATATTTATTTGTTTGACGGTATTTCATGTCCTCTATGTAAAGTATTTTTTTCGCTGTTGCCTACCAACACTACATTTCTTGATTGTTGTGTGTGTAGCTGGGAGTTTATAGAAGTTGTCTTGTCAAATGAAGAGCTTTTTTGTTGTTGAAAAACAGAAATTTAGTAGCCCTGCGTCCTGCTGTAGGTATCAGAGAGCTCCGTTGACAGAGAGAAATAGGGATGTATGTAGAAAGAAGCAAAGGTAATGTAGTTGTACAGACAACATAATTGAAGTATTTTAAATCTAGGATGTATATGTTTGATTGGCTTCTGATTATTTTTTAGATTAATATACTTTCATACTTTCATACTATTAGTAGGGACAGTTGAATGTGAGTGGTGCAGTATGAAAGCATCACATTGCTTTTAAGAAAATCATCAGTGACCCGTGATTGTTTTTTTTCCCCCCTAGATTCCTGTGAAATGTCTTTTTTGACCATTGCAGCACTCAGGTTCCATTAATGCATGATAAAAAGAGACATACTGGAGTAATTTGGATCTGCAGAGTTGACCCGCATCACTCATACTCCAGGAGAGGACAGACTGAGCCAGGGAAAAGGGCTCCTGTCTTCTCCAAATCCCTCCCCTGCCTGGTGGCCAACTGTTGGACGGTGAGCAACTGAGTCCAGCTTGGAGAGTCCCGGCTGCGGCCTGGCACCCTGCCCTTATGGGGCAGCAGCCGGGAAAGTTTGTAGGGGACCAGAGGAGACCCAGTCTGCCGGCCTTCATCAAGGGTGGAAAGAGAGAGTCGTCACGCCATGGGACCCAGCCGTGTAACGTTTTCGCTGTGCACGGTAAGAGCAAATATTTCTTCTAAGACCTTTTGTGAGGTCACTCTTCACTACTTTTACTACTTTTGCTCGGTAGTATTGGTTTACTCAGGAGATTTTTGGCCTACGATCAAATACTATAACACCTTTCTGTCTTGTGGTTGCCGTAGTCTGTCTATTACTTTACTTTTCAACAAATCAAAGTGTATAGATGAGTAGGATGAGTACACTGGACTGACTATTGCAACTTGCCAGCTGATTGACAGACGTATGCTTGCATAACCTGGAGAAGATAAAGTCGTATTCACTGTAAAGCCTGTAATAATTAATTTTAACAGTTAATAATCAAACCAACCACACATTAATTATACAAGCAGCATAGGGTGACCCTAGAGGTGGTGTGATGGATCTGTACTGTACTTGCTTGGTCTTTGTCATGATTTGTTGTCTGTCACTTGATCAACACAGTGCAATTCTTCTTGTAATGCTACACAACATAACTAATGACATACTGCTGCTAGCAAGGCTTCTTTTAATCAAGCATGAAATGTGTGATAAACTGTAACCACTATGGTATTACATTGGCTCACTTGTTATCTCTGGTGCAGTAAACTTGATTACTTAACAATGAGATGTGCAACATAACACACGATAGAGAGGGTTGTTCAGTCTCTTTAGCAGTGGGTTGTTTCTTTTTTACTGGTACATCCGCAGTGACATTGTTTGAAATGTTTTGAACTGACTAGTTTCTGGTACCAGCTGTAAGTAACTAAACACCAAATCTAAATCCCTGTAAAGCCTGTGATTTTTCAAAAGTATGCTGTTAAATTTACCATCTGCTGCTGACTGGTGTTAGCTGACAGGTTAGTACAGTAAATGGTAACAGAAGTAACTTCTGTGTGGATTTTTTCAGTTTGACTTTTGATTACACTTAATTTCCATTTTTCTCTGGAATACGTTTTTAAACATTAACACCTGACATGATGAACTGATCTTCACATTTATCAATTTAATGTATTATTAACTATCATGTAAACATTTAGAAATCATAAGAGAAAAGCCATGCTCTTTGGTATCCAAAAAGAAAGCAAGTTTAATAAAGCTTTCAGTTTGTCCATTTAGAACTGAGTTTCTAAAATTACACTGTTAATAAGACTAATGTGCAGTATTCTGTAGATGTTACAGGACAAGTTTTAGATTCTTTTCCAACAAATATTTTGACATTATCTTTGATTAAATGTGAGCTGGCAAAGCATTTATGTCAATACAATATTGTGTATATAATTTGTAATAAGAAAGTGATAACTTGGCAATATATTAATTATTTTATTTGTTGTTTTATGAAGATAGAAGTTTTCTGTGGTAAGCAGTTGAAGTTTAGAAATATTGTTTGGCTGTTTTTCCTTTGAACAGTTACAAAAAAAAATACAAACGGTTGACCTTCCATTAAAGAAAATATTCTGCAGTATTCGATACCAAATAGATGTGGAGCTTTGAGATGGTCCTTAGGGGTGTGAGGGGATAGCTTTTTGACATATTCATATGCGGAATGAGTTACTCAGCGGTATTGATATTAATACATGGACATTAGCTCAGGCTATTGATCCTGTGGTTTGAGATTTCCCGACCATCTGTTTGTCACAGAAACAACAACAACTGGGGCCCATAACAAAAATATTAAATGCGAAAACACAACATTAAAACATTTTTAATAAATCCACAACAGAGAGCAACATCTTTAGTGCATTTCTGACATTTGATTGTACTGTCAGACTCCTCTGACTCAATTTAACAAGAGATCTAAAGTATTGTAAATAAACTTATTGATGTTACATTACGGTACCAATCTCCACCAGGTCAACATGTATGGACGTCTCACAACTTAGATCACAGATGCTCAGACAGAGAGTCACAGTATGACTGATGATATGGACAGAGGATGCTGAGAGACAGCTCTTAATAAGCTTGCATCAACTGAGGAACAAATGGAGGAGAAGTCAGAAACAATCATTAAGGAATACCTCCACATATATGATGTAAAAGGAGCGCTGTGGTAATGGCAGAGCTCAACAGTGCCTGCTCCTCCTCCTGCGTTTGTACAGGATGGTGTGTAGTGTGTATTACAGAGTGCTATGAGGTCTGCTGGAGGTGGCAGAGCACATAAAGACTGTCTGAAATTAGGGCTGCAACTAAAAATTAATCCACAGAATACTTTCTCGATAAATCGATTAATCATCTTGTCAATAAATTGTCAGACAATAGTGAAAAACGACCATCACAAGCTTCCAGAGCACATCTTCACAGTACTTGTTTTGTCCAACCAACAGCGTAAAACGCAAATATATACTTGTTACTACCATATAAGACTAAGAAATGCAGCAAATCTTCACAAGTGAGAAGCTGGAACCACAAAATGTTTGTCTTATTTGCTTAAAAAAGGACTCAAATTATTAATTGTTGATCAAAATAATTGCAGATTAATTTTCATGGCTGCGTCTGAATGAGCTCATCACGCCCGTTCTCCATCGCCTCTGGGAAAGGTTTGCATGCTGATGGCACAGAGCCTCACCACGCTTTGCAAAAAAAAAAAAAAAATTACCCAATATCCATTGTATCACATCAGAGACAGATACACGCTGATGTTTGTCCTCATGTGGGCAGTGCTTATTTATCTTTTAGTCCGTGGCGATATAAAGCGATTTTGTCTTTTCTGTTCCTCTCTACTCATCTTGTTCTTTCTAATGTCCCATCAGATTCTCTCAAGGCTTCAAACATAACACATAGAAACCAGCGGTGACATCATCAGTTACTTCACCCCTTGTTTTTATAGTCAGTGGTTTATTTACTTGTTTTGGCTGATGAAAATGCTTTTGCGATGGTCTGTGGCTTAATTTATTGCCAACAATAACAAAACACACATTATAACAAGGCACAGGGAGGTCTGTTCTCTACCATAAATCAACGTATAAGTTAATGGAAAGTTTTTGTTTTGTTGTTTTTTTGCATTTATGTCCATAAGTTTTGTCTTAACTGTCTCAACTTGAATGCTTGGTAGTGTAACTAGTACTCAGTGTGGGGGCGAGGACAAAATTTTAGAGGTAAATTGTAACATTTCAGCATTTCAGTGGAAAGTATCAATGAGGTAAACAAGTCGTATATCAATGCAGAAGAAAAATTCCAATAAAATTGCCTTCAGTTCGGTAGAGAAATAAAGCTGAACTGTTTCAGCTTTGTAAAATGATCACGTGCGATTGAACCGGATGCATGCCATGCATCCAGCTAACTGATAAGTTTACCAAATGTGTCTGTAGGGCTGTGATTGCCTTGGCAGGGAATGCTTTCCACTGACTCTAAGTCTTGCATAACGCAGAGGGGGGACAGGACAGGGAAGGTCAGAAAAACAGAATGAAAGCTTTTGCCAGTAAACGGATCGAATTTGGCAAAGGGTCAGTGACACGGGGCGTATTTGTTTTCCCTCTCTGCCCCTTTCCTCCTGTGATGAGCAGGTTAGAGTATGAGAGGGGATGTGAGTCATAGTGCAAGAGGAGGGCAATATCAACACATGATTTTACATCTATGTTTTTTTTTCTACCTGGTGAGCCACAGCTAGTTAACTCTAGCCTAGCCAGCACCGTGCTTGCTCTCTCAACAGGCAGGTTCAGATCTTTGCATGCAGCTGCCTGGGAGAGTGACAGAGGCAGTGACGGGCAAGCAAAGACCTGCCTCTGCTCTTGGCACCTCTGTGTACTGTACAGCGGGGAGGTATGATCTCACTGGCTAGCTAGCACAGATCGTGAGGATTGTGCAGGGTTGTGAATTTCTGGAACCATAGCTCACACGCTGTATTAACAGCTTTTTTTCTCAGTGTGTGGTTCAGATAACTAAGTATACTTTGAAGTTGACTGTGGAACTCTGTGGATCATGGACTAGATTGCAGGCTGCAGTAGGTTACCAGGCCTGTTTTTAAAAAACAAGTCTGAGCACAACAGATTAGTGTATTTAATCACTTCTCTCTAGTCTAATTTTGTGTATAATGCATACTTGTAGATACAGGAATACATCCTGGATTGACAGTTGTTTTTGTTCATTTACTATGACTATTTAATAATTAATATCTACTAAAAACTGGCATCAATTTGACAGTTTACACAGTTACAGTTTACAGTTATATTTTTACTATGTCTGTACACCTGCGGTCCTACTACAGCTTGTCCCTTGTTCCAGTGCCATTTTGGGTATGAAAGTCCAAAAGTAATTTAATTGAATTAAAATTACAACCAAGATGGTGTACCCATAATTGGTGTAAGCATATTAAGCATTGCTTCAGTCAGAGATTGTTAAGGTGACCACTGTTATTACACCCAGTGAAGCAACTACTTTTTACACTTCCGTCAAATGTGTGCCTCCTTTCTTCCCACCAGAATTTAAAATCTGCTGTTGTGTTAACTACACGGGACAACAATATGTGAACACTGGCAAGTCTGGAACGTTTTTGAGCGACTGCAGGAAGTGGAACTGCTGTGTAAAAGTGCTTAATGAAGGAATGATGCCTTTCATTTGTTTTCCTGCCCTTCCATGAAAAGGGCTGACAGAGGAAATGGGAAAGCAGAGCGGGATTTGGAGGTTGGAGGGTTCAAAAGAAAGAGGAACTCTTTTTGTTTTTTCTCCCTTTTTTCTTAAAAGACTCACAACCATGTTGTCTGCCGACTGATTTGGAGTTAACTTGGTCATTTCAGTACTCAACTTGGTGTGGAGTAAAGGAAAATTGGCCATTTTGCCCCCTGGTGGTTACATTTATTTCTATCTGTTTTTGTTAGGGTACATTGCAGTTCTACTGAGATGCTATTTTCATTCAAAAATAATATTTTGATAAATGTTATGCCATGTTAAGCCACTTTGTATTGAATAGTATATGTATAATTTCTCTTATTGATCATGATAGCAGTTTGGTGACAGGCTGATGTTATTACCTGCAAAGCATTTCTTCTTGTTGCACCTTTATTATTGACCATAATAACATAATAATGGTGTTTGTTTATTCTGTTACTGGTGTGTTCATACTGTTTAACCGTGTATATTTCCTGTAAAGTGTTCAGACATGATCTATGGCATGAGTTTGGCCTCAGTCCTCTTATTTTTAGATGAACAAATACCTTGACATGTACAAATGCTGAAGGGTCCAGTGCTATTTAGCTTGGTGTGCAGAATTGAGCACTTAATGAATCGGGATGATATGACCAGTATTCTCCATTAATAATAACACAACATGACTTCATCCAGAGCAAACCATCACATCATAGGCTCTGATCGTGGTGCATTTTATCACAATTAAACTATATCACTCCAAAGCACATGCATTCCGGGCAATTTTCAGTAATTTAACTTTTAATGGAAACCATGCAGCAGGGTTCTGAACTCTCATACATTACATCATTACAGGACAGCAAGTTTCTACACTGTGCTCTGTTTATTCGATCATCTTATTCATGAAAATGCACCTTTTGTATGAAGCTTAACCTATTAACTGTAAACCCCCCCCCCCAAAAAAACTACTGGAAAACAGCAACAGCTGGAAACAGTGTAAGGGTTTAACAGATGGCGGTTTTGGCATGTGATTGGACAGTGATTGCCCTTGTTGTCTCAAATTTTAACTACAGCCAAGTTTAACTTCTAGACAACAAAAAAGAGAACAGTGCCAACTTATGGTCATCAGCCAGACGAGTTGGGTTACAGAAAATGTAGGGACCTCCGGCATGTTGCTTCTTGCTTGGATTGGTTTCAGTTTGGGCACAACAGGGCTTTTCTTCTTACTCATAAGCTTCACCCCGCAATTTTTCCCTGGTTGTTGCCTGCTGGCTTATCTGGCAAAGCTTCAAGTATGTTCAAGGAACATTAAAATGTGGGGATGAAGGAAGATGACACCCCATTGTCTTTATTTGCGTACCGGTAATTCAATTCAGGGTCATTGGGTTCTGTGGGCAGCATGTAGGGATGAAAACAGAAAAGCACAACACACACGTTAAGGCTGATAGAAAATCACACTCATCTGTGGGTAAATAAATAAACCGTTTGACTTACAAGACTGTGCAAGATGTAAAATGAAAAAAACAGTACACTACAATAACAGCACTTCTCCTTTGCAAATGCCGTATGATATCTGATAACAGATATTTAACAGAGCTTGACACAAGGATGTCATGATCAATGAAATTTGAATAAATGTCTTCAGCCGCGCTTGTAGATGCATGAAAAACGTCTTCATGTCTGCTGTAAAATTGGTACAGTAGGCTTCGGTCACGTCATGGCTTCCAGGAAGAACAGCTGATTTTAATATGTAGAATCGAGATTAGACAGTTAGTCATGACTGGGTTATCTGATGGTCATAACAGCTAAATTATAAGACTGTGGGACATAGTGGGGTTCCAGCAGCATAATGTAAATCTGTTTTCAGTAATGTGAAGTCAAAGGTATACATTTGAAAATATATATTAGAATTGTAATCATGACAGAGATATCTAATGTCATCTTAACATCTAGTTTATAAATCAGTTGCAGGTTGATGTTTAATGATCTACTAATGAAGTTTTGTTAATGAAGTGCATATGATCGTTTTCAAGTGCTGGTAATTAATGTAGTTTAGCTTTTAAACGTTGTATTTGGGAAATAGGGTAGACAGTCTGACCCCCCCTCTAGCCTTTCAGTGACATCATTTGATTTCTGTGTGTGTGTGTGTGTGTGTGTGTGTGTGTGAGTGTGTTTCCTGCAGCAGCTGCATTCAATGTGTATGCAGTAAGTGAATCCATTTCTCTCTTAGTCTGTAACTCGCTCTTTCTTGGCTGGAACTTGTGGAATCTATACAGTCTAGACACCAAATCTCCTCCCATGATCCCTGTGCGTCCTGAAGATGGAAGGAGGGGGTCTCTGTGTGAGTGTGTGTGTGTGTGTATGTGTGTGTGTGTGTGTGTGCGTGAGCGCGCACACCCACGCACGTACCCATGCAGCAGGCGCCTCATAGTAATGCTCATTCAGGCCAGCTGTTAGGTGGCTGTTCCCCAGTGGCTTGTCCTTCACTGTGGTTGACCATGTCTCCACACTAATGGGTACACACACACACACACACACAGACACACACACACACACAGACAGACCCTGTGCAACTCTCAACTGAAAGGATGTCTTCTTTATCTAATCTGTTTACTACTTAACATTGATAGTAGTTGGATGGTCTTTTGTGATGGCATTTTGACAGGTTCCCCTGCAGAATTTAGTGTTCTTGGTTCTGTGTCAGAGAGCATGTTTCTGTGTATACTTATGTGCGTGTGTGTGTGTGTGTGTGTGTGTGTGTGTGTGTGTGTGTGTGTGTGTGTGTGTGTGTGTGTGTGTGAGAGACACACATTTGGCCCTTGCCGGACGACACCTTGCTGATTAGTAAGTGTTTGCCCCTCTCATCAAGCCTTGACCACCTGGAAGTCCACTTTATTACCATGCTAGCTGATGACTAGACAAAACAGGTGTGTGTATGAATCAAGGTGGTCTCACAAGTTCCAACTTTTTAATTTGTGTAAATGAGGCCCACAAGGACCTGAATTCAAGACACTCATGGCAGTTATATGCTGGAAATGATATAACAAATGGACAAAAAGTGCGAATGATGAAGTCAATGTCGTTTTCCCACAAATACACACATGACCAAGCATTTCCTACAGGCACATATGTCTTTTCAAGCATTTAAAGAAATGTAAGTAGTATCGTATAAACCAGGTTGATCTATTCTGTCTGCCCAATTAAAGCCCTGTCTGCATAGGAGTAGTTTACGTTGAGGAGGCCATGTAACACAATTCTTACTGGCACAATCATCATAGTTTTAGACCTGCACTAAATGACATTTCAGATAATAACAGCTCAAACTGTCAGAGGTGAGTTAAACAGTTAAACATTACCAGTATTTGGTCGAGCGTCATTGTGATAGATTTATTATCAAGTTAGGTTTGAGGTCATTGTAGGATAAGACTGGAATGGACAGATGCCCTGCGGACAATTTTTTAATGGCAGCAATGAACAGTGATAAGAAATAGTTCTTTATTGTTGTTAGTGTTAATGCAGCTGTGTTTTTCCCACTGTGACGTGTAAAAATGTCGTCCGTGAAAAGGCATTTTTGTGTGTGTTAGTGCAGTGTTTCCCACAGGTTGAGAATTTACTCGTGGTGGTGGGTGGCGCGGCGTGTGACGGCTAGTCAAACAACAAAGGTTTAGTCAAACCTTTGTTTTATTAAACTAGTCAAACAAAGGTTTTTTTTTTAGAGCTTTGGAGTTTATTCAGACAGCTGATGTCTGTTTCTGATGTTCATTCTCTTTCACTGATGTAGTGTTCCCCATAGCTGTCACATGTGATGTCATGATGATGTCATAAACCACTCCAATCTTCCTCTCAGTAGGGTGTCTTTAGAGTACCAGCAGAGATGTTAAGGTGTTGAATGGTTTGTGGTTATTGCTGACTTCTCAAGACTTGAAGACTCTGCTTTGATGTTCTGACAGTTCAGCCATTTAGTCACGTTTTGACCGCAGGAACTTTCTCCAAGTACTAAGAACCTTTTAGGGAACTCAGCTCCTCAACCTGTGTTTCCACTGAAGGGATCAGGGTCTAAATTTAGTTCCAGGGAAATTGTTTTACCCCCCAAAAAGTCCCTGCTCGGGTGCTAGTACTTTCCAAAAGTAAAGGAACTTTGGGGGCGGGGTTTGCAGGGATGACCATCACTGATTGGTCAAACACACACAGTGCGGCTGTTTCAACTTGTGTACCACTTCATTCACAAAACAAGGAAGTGCTCTAGTAGGACGAGGTGTAGACATTTATCTTCGTTCGATGACGTTAAAAGTAAAATTTGACTTTGTTGTGTGACTGTGTCGTGTGATTGTGTCGAGAGCACGAGCGAGCAAGCGAGAGAGAGACAGCGCAGCGGTGGTCGAACGAGGTGAGGGAGCGGCGGTAGAGAGAACAAAGCCCGCGATTGAGAGAAATAAACCATTATTTTCTGATTGTTTCACGGCGGTTGCGTTCTAAAGCAGAAATAAATAACCACCAAACACTCAACAGATGATTTTACTGTGGAAACAGACGCTATTAGTTTCCTTTTCCTCCCCCGCATTTCTCCTTTTCATTCATTCATTACGCAGCAGTAAATACAAAGACAATAGGACAAATCTTTGTTGCTTTGAATTCGGATTTTATCTACCTGGGTGGGTCTTATTCTACCTGGGTGGGCCACCCAAGTAGAACCTATGTATGTCTTATCTGATCAGCATCACTGTGTCATGAACAGATTCCTTACCTAAGGCCTCTTCATCCTCTGCCTCATGAGCCAGCCCACTCTATTTTCTAGCAGATCACATATGTTTGTATGTCATCTGTTGCACCAGGGTTGCGTTGAGTAATATTGTCTACCGTATTTTGCACAGAGAAATAGAGAGAGAGAGAGTTAAACATAGGGCAAGCCACAGCAGTGGAGTGAAGAATGTGACCTCTTGTGCATTCCTCTCTCAAATAACTGGTGCAATCCCCCTCCCTCCCTACCTCTTCTCTTTCTTTCTTTCTTTCTTTTTCTCCCTGCCTTCTCTTTTTTTTTTTTTTTGTCTTTCTCTTCCCTTTGTCATCGTTTCTCTCTTTTTCTTTGTCTTGCTCTCATGCTCTCATTTTTAATAAGTGGATTTTACATCGCATAGAACATTTTTATTGACATGGAGAACAAAAACAAAACGAACAAAAGGCAAAATTAATGAAAATCAGCAGACAACAATGGAGCAAACACACACAAAAAATCACAATATACAACAGTAAACAGAACACAAGCAGCAGGCATTAGAAACAGTACATTTGGTGTGCAAGTTAACGGTGTGTATTTTCTTAAGCTGACATGGTTACATTGGCGTAATTTTTAATGGCTTACTGCTATCTGCTACTACTGTATTTCTGTCACTACGGTGGATATTTAGCTACCCAATGTTTGTACTTAAGCTGAATTTTATTCTGTCCTTTAAATGATGCATACACTAAGGTTCTTATCTTTGGTTAGTCCATAATAAGTATATTTAATAACATTGCACCGTACCTGAGATAGTTGTTTTCTTGACTGATTAAATATAACATTTTTAAACTTGAAAATTGAGTGAAATTAAAATAGATTCTATAACTTTCATCTTTAAAAAAAAAAAAACATTCAGCTGCTAAAATAGAGAAACGATTGAGAAAGGATGAGCTTGTTATAAAACTTCCAAACGCAAACAAAGGAAGAAGAAAAAAAATCACAAAGACACAAACCAAAGCTTAAACCAAAGCTTTTTCCATATACATAAGTTACGCAGTGTTTTGCACAGAACAATTGAAAATGTAAGCATGCTGGTTTAGTCCAAACAATCCTGTTGAGTCAGTGAGTTTCATCCCGGTTTTTGTTATTTGGATCCACTTCAGCGACTGCAATAGCATATGTTATGAAATCTGGGCTTGCGATTGCCCCGTTTCTGACAAGAAAATAATTATTTACTGAAATATCTAATTGTTTGTTGAAAACGTTGCTAATTTAGATTTTGCGATACTAGAACTTAACTCCAAATTGTGTTGCCTTGAAGACAGAATAATTTTGATGTTAATTATGTGGGCATCCTCATATTTTTTCCAGTCACAGGACACGCATTTGCGATTGTACAACTAATTGTCAATTTCAATCCCCAGTTAGAGCAATAAGATGCCATCAACACAACCACACACATATACATGTAGTACGTTACAGCACTCAAATGCATACCGAGAGCCTCCAAGTCGGGTGAGGAATGCAGCGTGGGAGCTCTTCGCCACCCGGGTCCATGCAACACACACACACACACACACACACACACACACACATACACAATAAAAAGAACACCCCCGGTTCCCCTGCTCCATGCCCAAGCAGGCAGCCCCAGCTCCAGACGCAGCTGTTGTTTTCTCTGCAGACAACCGGCTACCTAGGATGCCAGCTCTGTCTTGTAGTAAAAAAAATTTCACCCAGAGTTTGTGTCCCTCCTGTTCAGAGATCATCTGTTCCCTCGCAGATTGAAGGATAGAAGCCCAGGGAGTCATGATTTGACATGGAGCCATTTGCCACCTTCCTGAGAATACCTTCATATAATGTTGATGTTCCTCGATGTTACTCGGCACAACATCAATTTCTTGCTTAGAGTTCTATATCCTTTTTAAAATATTTTTTTGCATTTCAAAATTCTGTCTACCAAGGCATCATATGGCCAGTTACATGGTTTGTTTGTTTTTTTTCCTCTCACCAGTCCAGTCCATACGGTACTGATACGCTGTCCTGTCCCTTCGTGTTGTTTTAAGCTCCTCTTCGTAGCGCTATATGAGGGGGCCTTGCTATGCTTGCTGCATCTGGATCCACTTAGACACAAAGAAGAGCCCAAGCAGCTCCACTGCGGCAGCCTGAGAGCCTCATAGCCATAGTTTCTCTGCTATGTATCTGTTTCTGTTTTTACCTCAATGGGCATACAGACAAATGGGGTCTCTTCCCAGGCATCTAGATAACGTATCCAAGACATTTAAAGTTGATAGTCTGTAAAAGCAGACTGTGCGTTTACTGTCTTTCTCTGCTCTGCTTACTGCGTTTTGCTAGCACAGTGTTGTTTAGCACAGTGTTGTCTTATTATGCCACCGAATTAATGAATTAGAACCAAAATAATGTTAGAGGCTGTTGTGCAAACGGTCTTTTTCAATTGCTGTGGAACGGCAACCCTCCCACTCATACGTATACATGCGCCCTTTTTCTTTGCTGCGTTCTCTTTCCCTCCTGAAAGAGTTTGGCTCTCCTTGTCTGCACTCTCATAAAACAATGGAACATAAAAAAATGTGCTTTCATGCCAGCACTCTGGGTCAAATTGAGTAGTTAAGCTAAACTTTAAAAAAAAAAAATGACTGGATTAGCACCCTCTCCCCTCCACACACGCACACACACACACACATAGGGTGCTCTTACTGTGTAGAGACTTCTCTTTTGGCCTCTTAATTTTCATAGGCCTTTTCAACACAGATGGTTAGCACAGCATTTTTATTCCTATAACACGTGATGAATAGTTCTGTGCATTTGACTTGCCTGTCTGTTTGCTCAGAGTGTGAAATTTTAACTCTGGGCTAGCATCCATACATTTCCATTTCTCTGCAGGTTTGCGTATTTTTGGCACTACATAGCTTTGTCTGGGCCTACAGCAGTCTATCGTGTGGAGAAATGAGCAAAGGTTCTGCTTAGTCACCTGGTTTGTGTTGCCCTATTTTGTGTCTGTCATCATGATAAAATGGTTCCTCCAGTCCTGTTTTAATAGGTCGGCAGGGTTTCACTCCCTCTGTCTCGGCTCTGCATGCCAGCAGGTCTGTCTGGCCCGTCTGTATTGAAGATTGTTGTGAAGCTGAGCTGACAGTAGACTGTTAACGAGTCACCTCAAATCTGATGGATTTAACTAGAAAGAGTGAGTGAGTGTCTGAGCAGATGCTTACTAGCATGCATAGAAATGGATTTCATCGTGAAATGTGTTCAATGACCTCTGGGTCAGTTTCACTGTTTCCATGTAAAAGACGGTGAGGAAACAGCCCAGATACAAATGACAATAAAGGAAGTTGTCTTTTGCTCTCTGTGTACATATGGTGATTTCTACACAGAAGCACGTTTGCTTACTTATGTTCACCTATTACCACCAAAGGCTGATGATAGAGCCCTTTAACTTGAACTAGAGCTGCCACCGTTTTGTTCTTAAGTGTCCATTCTCCCTGTGGACAGCGCTGAGTGGAGAATTATGTGGAACTCAAAACCTCTTAACCTCATCTGCTGGTCTGCACGCCTCAAACGCTCCGGCTGCATTCTCCAGAGGGCCCTGAGTAAACAGCCACATGCACACACGCACACACAT
Organism: Thunnus maccoyii; assembly: GCF_910596095.1. Taxonomy (NCBI): domain Eukaryota; kingdom Metazoa; phylum Chordata; class Actinopteri; order Scombriformes; family Scombridae; genus Thunnus; species Thunnus maccoyii. Next base: position 15,445,911 of record NC_056551.1, read on the forward strand.
ATGCACGGTACATAGTTCTTGAGTGTCTGATATACACTTGGCCGTTACAGAGTTAGGCACAGCAATGAAATGATGAACCATGTGCAGCACAGAATCACTATTATAGACCTACACAGCTTTGTCTCGCTCCCCGTCTCCCACCCTTTTCCTTCTCTGTAATTAGAAAGCTTGCTCGGTTTAAAGTGTAATAACTCCTGTTCCATGACTTAGATGGACAGGATTTATGCCAAGTGTTGGCTGGCTTACATTTCTAACATTGTTAGACAGTGTAATTATTGTTTGTGTGTGTGTCCTCATGCATGGAGCGGGTTGGACTGTGTTTTCGTGTGTTACTAAAAGATTATAGAAATCGACCAGTCCTCAAACCCATTTAAAGACAATATCTTCTTACCAACCCTTTAATTTCTCTCTTTTTCGCATCAGCATCAACTGACCAAGTATTAATTTATCATACAAGCTAATGGCCTACTTCTGCCTTCACCGCCTTGCCACATGTCAAAATGTTCATAGCAGATGTCACTAGCAGTTAATCATGTAATGGTCTGAATTATTGAGGTGCATTCTTGCTCAGTGCATACTGATAAAAAGTCTTAGCTAAGTGCAGAAGCAATGCCCAGTTCATAATTGATAGTTAGGAAATGAAATATGACACATGTCAGCATTGTCCAAAGTGCTATAAAACCAGTATAGCCTGAGCCAGGGTGGGAAATCAACTTTTAAAAATGTGAACATCTACCAACCACTGACAGATAAATGTTCAAATTCACCAGCCACTCAATAGTAAATCATTATTTTGTGTCTGGAGTCTACCAGCCGCTTTCATATTTTACCAACATTTGGCTGGTGGCTGGTGCTAATTTCCCATCCCATTCTGAGCCATTATGCCTCGGGGAATGCAACCTGTTCTCTTATTGAAGGTTTGGAGAACGGAATCAGGAAAGCAGGAGGGGGTATATTAGAGGAAAAGGGCCAAAAACCATCCCGTGGGTGGATGTACGTCAGCTAACTGTTAACACACTAGGCTCGGATTATAAAACGCGAGCGAGTTATTCTCCTATGAGCTCACTTCCAAACAATGTGCTTCATGTTTCTCCATCTGCAACCTTTTTTCCTCTTTCCTCCTACATTTTTATAGCCCCTCTCCTCTTCCCCTCATCCTCTCATCTCCCCAACACTTTGTGACTGCGGTAAGTTAATGGGCCTTTCTCAGAGTTCGAGGAAGCCTGGATTTCTTCTTAATTGGTGTTTGGGGTGGTGCATGTGAGGAACACAAATGTTAGCCATACCAGCGCTGCAGCGATGATGTAGGACCTGGTGCCATGTGACTGGATGTTCAGGGCACTGAGGTCATTACTTGCAGAAACCACTGAGACTGAGCCATCTTGAAGAATGCCAGTAGATGCTAATGAAAGCATCAATGCCCACACCCAACAGACTATCTTACTTGAGGTATCAAGACTAGTGTGGATTTACTGTATTCGGCCAGAGTTGTTTGGATTCCTCTCGGACAAAAAATGAAAATCTGCATCTTGACTTCACTATAAATCACGAAATACTTCGGCAACCTCATTCCTTACACGTATCTCTGGTTGTCCCCATTTGTAATGATCTGGTCCACTGTGCCCAGATTAAAGCTGGGGTAGGTAGTCTTCTGGAAAAGGAAAAAAAAAAAGCACCAGAAATTGAAAATACAGCTCTCCCCCCTCCACTCTGTCCTAAGCCACTCACACCAGATGAGTGTGAGCATATGCAAGCGCCTCATACACACATGCACACATGTTTACTACTGCACTCAGTCACACAAACAACTTCCTCTCAAGGCATAAAATCTCTCAGTAAACAGTAAATAGGACCACTTCTCACTTGTTTAAAGTCCACCACAGAAGTAATAAGAATCCCATCTCCCTGCTTATATTCGAGTGATATCTCCTCTCTTTCATTGGTCACCTCCCAAACCTCCTCAGTCACCAGTCCGTCAGAGAGCTGGACCCATACCCTCAGCTCCGAACCAAGTCCCAGAGCGATGAGAGACATGGGATGTAAAGAGAATTTCAACAAATATGCTTCTAAAATAAATTGCCTACCCTTGCGTTATGGGCAGCTTGTCAAAAGTTGTTTTGCAAAGAGGTTTCAAGAAGAAATGTGGGGCGCTCTCCCGATTCCCAGCCCCCCTTCATACATGATTCCATCTTTGCTGCAGAGGTGGGTAGCTCTGATTTGGAGAGCACCTTTTCCAAATTCTTTGTCTTCCCACATTCTAGGGACTTTTTTGACTGTCAGAAGTCTACTATGAAGCAAGTATTATTCAGGCCATGGTCACTATTGCAGCTGCAGGAATACTTAACACCAGTAGGGCCGGGTATCATTTAAAAAATTACGATACCAGTACCCTTAAAGTGATACCAATACCAGTAGAGTACTTCATTCGATACCCATCATGTGAATGGAAGCATTCAGTTGTGTAAAATGCCACCACTCCTCCTCATTTAAATGATTTTTGCATGAATACATTTTGACAGTATTCAAATTATTGAAATATTCATTAAATAACTGTACAAAAATGTACAATGAAGTATTATCACCTCAGACTGCATAGGTTGTAGCTGCTACAGTAGTGAGCCAATCACATACCTTACGATAATTGGCAAAACCCTAAAAATAGTCAGTGTTTTCTAGATCTGGGTACAAAAAGGATCAAATGCAGGTATCGTTTGACTGGAGTTTGACTATTTGGTGCTGGCTTATTTTGGTCAATACCTTAAAAGTATCAAGTATTGATACTCAGCCCTAAACACCAGGCCAGCATACTCTTAATTACTACAACAACTAATCCAGATAAGAGGTACGGTTGATACAAATGATGAGCTCTTGATGAAAATGACAATGCGCAGCCATTAGCAAATTGGCTCATAAACCATTAAGAGCCTGTATTGCGAATTGTTTTGAAAGACTAGCCCTCAGACGGACCTTATGTTTAGATTTTCTATCCTTCTCTTCTCCTCTTTCCCCTCTGCCTTCCTTTTATTTCTCCTCGTCTTATATATTGCACAAGAATCCCGTTCTGTCTTCAGAAACATCTGTCGATTGTTCTTTTCTGTACTTCTTGTGTTACTTGCCAAATGGACAAGTCCGCCAGTCTCCTGCAATACTTGACATTTTATAGTACCAGATGAAGTTGTTTAGAAAACCTTTTTTAAAACCCCAATTTAAAGTTTTATTGTGACCACCAAAAATGTCAAATTGTCATACACTAATTTTCCAGTGTATTAGATACAACAGTCTTGTAATAAATCTTACTTTCATGATGGTTATAATGTTAAGTTTTTGTTTAGTCTATTTTAGAGAGGCATTGATTCAAAGGTCATTTTGAAGGGTGTTGAATTGTATTGTGTTTTACTGAAAGGTGTTCCTAATATTTGTTTAATACCCTCACTGATATAAATGGAATCAAGAAAATATTAGAAGATTTTCACTTTTAAAATGTATTTATATTGCAAACCTTTTGGTTGACAAATTTCTACAGTTTTTTCAGTCAGCTACATACTCTGACACCATTGCTTTCACTTCATGTTTTTGAACTAAAAGTAAAGACTGTTTAAGCTATTGTATCTTGTATGCTTTTGTGTATGGGGCATATTTTTAGTCCTCACTTTTGCCCCCTGATTGGAAATTCCAGCGACCAGGTCAGCCAGTAAACCAGTTTAGCTCTCATGCCACTCACTATAGTGTCATCAAGTCAGCTTCCCACCAGTATTTAATCACTCACTTGACTGGACCTCCTCTTATCTCTGAAAGCAAACACGTACACATAGATGAGTATGTTGGAATGGAAAACATATTTGCTAGACAGAGTCAGTAGATTACAGCTGCTCTTGTGACCTTTTGTGTAGTGTGTCCAATCTTGAATGTAATGACGATAGATAATCCTTTTAGTCCATGTAAGTGGACAAAATGTTAAATTAAATCATCTCTGAATGCATGGCTTTTTGGATTTTTTGCATGGCAATCGTATCTACTTGCATTAGGTTGGAGGGTTGTTCAATGTGTTATTTTTTATATACGGTTATAATGTCGGATGTCTATGTTAAACATTGTTTCAAATCATAAGGTGAAGGTAAAAAATGTCCTTGAAATTCAAAAGCCAGGGCTTCAGCCTGCTCTGAATGCAAGGATGTCAGATCGTTCGCACATGCCCACAACTGGACGTCCTTTCCTTAATCTTTGTTTCTCAGGTTGTTCTATGGGTTGTTCACGTTGTCCACTCACGTATTTCGGATCGGATTTTGCCTTGAACGTATACAGATGTATTTGAGAAATTGAAAAACTGCTGTTTGTTTACATAGCCTCCAGAGCTGGCGGAAGTCTGCCAGCTTCAGAGAGCTAACCATCAGAACAGAGTGGGCTTGTCGGGAGGGGGGGCCTTAAAGAGACAGAAGCTAAAACGGCCTGTTTCAGACAGAGGCTGAACTTAGGGGCTGCATAAAGGGCCAGTATAAGATCAATAAGGAGATTTTTTAACTTTAGATCATGCAAATATATATCCAGTAGTGCTTCAGAATAAAAATATTGACCTGTAAATGTGCATATATCCCCTTTAACAATTGGGAGAAGAGCGCAGAAGCCACAGGCCTCAAAACATTTTTGAAAGATGTCATGAACACTCCCAGATGCATTTAAAACCACAGCTATAGTGACATTCCTTTCTTGATTGCTTGCTCACATTTTTTCAATAGATCTACCCCCAGGAGAATTGGTTTAGACTAAACCCCTGAATGAGTTGTGTATCAGTACACTTGGAGACAGCTGAGTAAAGACAGAAGAGGGAGATAAAAAGTTGTGTTGCAAGAACACTTGGCTTCTCCCAAGGATGATTTGTTCCTTCCAGATTTGGCCACACCACTGCTGCTGTCTAAAAAATCACATGGTAGGACATGTTTCTCTTAAGATAAGATGATAAATGTTGTCATTCGAATGAATTCAAATATATTGCTTTCTCACACTCTTATTAGAGTAGAAGGTTAATACTTCCCTACCTGCTAGCTGCCCATGATTGAGAGCTTCAGCTACATCTTTAACAACCCAGTCCTGTGTCCTGAACTGATTCCTGAACCTGTAAACATTTCGGACTGGAGAGAGAGAGAGAGAGAAAGAGAAGTGGAGAGAGGGGCAGAAAGACAGTGAGAAAGGGGGAAGGGGGGTTAAAAAGTTGGAGGAGGAGCTTCTTGTAATCATCTCATGACTTCAACAGAAGGAGAAATGTTGAAGGTCTAAACTGATTCTAACTTCAAAGTTCTTAATGAGACATCTGGAGCTTTTGTCTCATATGTTGGCATGAATTTATGCCCCGTTGAGGTGATGTTAGTATTCCTCTTGCCTGTGTATGTGTGTATGTGTGGTAGCGGTCTCTCCCTCATTGTGTGTTTGCTGCTGGGAGGTGGGAGGGCTCAGCTGATGTCATTGAGTGCAGCAGGCTGATCCTGAAAGAGGCCCTTTGTTGGCAGCTGTAGCACGAGTAGTCCCTGTGCCTCAGATACACACTCACACAGGGGACAGGAGAGAGGAATGGCACCGTTGAGACTGCCCTGCTGCCCGCTCAACTGACACATCTACAAGTCTAGCAAGCTTTTTTGGACCAAACCAGCGCTTTTTGGAACGTTGTTGTCTCTTACAGAAGTGGAGCTAACCAAAAGCCAAGGAGGGGAAAAAAAACATGGAGACGCTCAGAAGAGAAAGTTGGTAGACTTTGTCGGACAGGACTCTGCTTTTTCTGTCTCGGAAAGGAGAGAGGAGGAAAAAAAAGAGGATTTACAGCAGCTGGAAGGACAGAGGAAAAGAAAACAAGAATAATTCAGCACCCATTTTGGATTGGTGCTCTGTTTGATTTTGTCAGGGTTTTTTCTCGTGTTTGATTTTTTTTCTTCTCTTGTTGGACACATGTAGAGGAGTAACGTTCCGAGAGACGTCTGATTTGAACAGCAACAAAGTTTCCAAGCGGGAAGGGAAAGAAAGCAAATGAAAATGTTGGAGATATGCCTGAAATTGGTGGGGTGTAAATCTAAGAAAGGCCTCTCGTCCTCCTCCAGCTGTTACTTGGAAGGTAAGAATATTTTGTGATGCCTGTTGTGTCATCTCATAGCGTAGGGCCTTGATTTTTATAGTTTAGTTTGAAGAAATAAAAACAAATTTAAAGTAGAGATGCCATAAAGGGGGGGGGGGGGGAAGCAGGAGAAGGCTAGAAAATGAAAATATCACCGTGTAAAGTCTCAACAATGATTTCGGCATTTTGGAAACTGGAAGAATGGGGAGGGGAAAGCAGGAGAGTATGAGCGCAGGGGAGGGTGAGGGAGGCCAGACACACTGGCTAGCAGCAGAGGAAAGAAGTGGAAAAAGAGACGGAGAAGAGAATACAAGGAAATCTGACTCCTGGCCGTGTCCCACTTAACTCTTGTTTATGAGAAGAGGGGATCTAATCTCGCTCTGCACTCTCCTTTTCAGTCCTCTGCTATGTTTCAGTACTTGAAGCTTCCATAATGAATTCAGAGGATAAGGGAGATGTATATATTTCACTTTTCTTTGTAGTCTGAGGATTAGCGATGACTTTGTTTCCATTACTTAGACTGCGTTCTGTTCTGGTCACACTAAAACTGGGTAATTGATTTGCCCATGATGAATAAAACACAAGAGGAGTTTTAAGAACTTCAGGACACATTGAGTCTGAACATAATCAGCATAGTAATTGATCAGTAATGGAAGACTCATAGAGTTTTATGTGTGCCCAAGATTGCACAACCAAATTATTTAATAGAGTTAATAGTCCTGGTGCGCTTCCAACTGAGGTCGATGACGGTGATAAAGAGCCTCTAATTTTAAGGCCATATGGTACAAATCTCATACTGAGATGTTCAACCCCCAAATACAACTTTCTGACTTTTACTTCATTGAGTTGGATGCCTTATTTGTCTATTGCTCCAGGTTGTAAGCTAATTGTCATATTTAGAATTACAAACATAAACATCTATGCGTAAAGAACTGACACCTTTTATAGTTTTATTTTAAATAGTTAAAATGGTGGTTCTTCCGTGTGTAGTCGCCAAAATTTCCCCCTGGTATTCGCTCTGGTCTGAACATCCTCACATTACAATAATATATCTCACAGTGGGTAGAACCATATCAGATGTGGGATCTGAATCAACTTCCCCTTGTTCTCCACCACCTCCCAGTCAGGTGATGACAGGTGATGCAAGAGAAATATGTAAGTCTGAGGTTTTCCTTCTCTCAGCCCTCAGAAATATGTGGGTTTGGACTCGGGTCAGCTTCATACAGTAGAAGCACACCACACTGTTATAAAGATTCGTTGTTTTGGACCCAGACTACTGCTGGTGTCTATTCCACCGGGTAGTTAGCTAGCTCACTTAAGATGATTGAAATCAAAACTAGCAGGGCCCCTTTGGTCTTGATCACCAGGAACAAGTGGAAGCAGACATTTTCTTTTAAAGTAGTTTGGTTTTTGAAGTCATTTCTGTCTTACATCACTGTGTGAGTTTGGTCGCATTCCTATTGCTCACAGCAGTGCAGTCATAGCCACAAATTCTTTACAAGTTCCACACATATTTAATCATTCTGAGTGTCATCTCTGTAGCGCAGCCAGACATGCTGTAATTTCTCCCACTGCATGATTTTGGATAACTGCAGGGGACTTTTTCATTATTTCTGTTTCTTTCTTACCTAACCTCCCGAGTTTCCTTTTTCCTATGACTTTTATTTTCATCTCTATTTGACCGTGTGTTGTCCTGGTCCATGTGTCAGTGTGCTGTCACCCTCTCACAAAGAGCTGTGGTATTTGCGGCCCGTAAAGTGGACACGTGTGACAAGGGCTGCCCACACACTTTATGACCAGGCCAAACTCTGGACATATGGTATGTTTTGCTTGCTCGCAGGTCTACGTCTTGCTTAAAAGAGCACTTAGTGCTCTTTTACCTCTTGTTTGATCTCTGACCTCAGTCCTACTTTAGCCCAAATTTGACAAAACATGGCTAAAACCTTTTTACTTGAAGTGTTACCTATATTCTTTGTCTATCTATATTCATTGGGAACACACCACTCTTGTTTATGTAACTAACGGATAAACTAAAATGGAAATGTTTTTACTGATTTACTCAAAAGTATGAACATAATATCCTAAGCACCTGTACAAAGTAATCCAATACTAACTTTGTTGTAACTGTGTCAAAGATGTGATGTCAATCAGTTCTGCTGCAAAGATTTTGTTTCCCCGCCATCATTATCCAAAACTTTTTCATTGCTTTGTTTATCGTTTTACATTACTTTACATGACATGGTTTTATATTGGGATAATTATTTCTTCTTAAATATGAATGGAGCTTGGTAGTTATGAAGAAATATCTGGTCATGCCAAGTTTTAGTCCACTTCAGGCAAGGATTAAATTACCATAAGGTGGTATGAGTTGCTCACCAATATCTATATCGACATATGGATGTTGCCATCTTATTTAAACCTGTGATGTTGTGACACAATACAAACAGATCAAAGGTGAGTGTTCATGTAAGATGAGTAAAACCGGATAAGTTGGCAAAGATGACACAAGACTGTGTCAAACATTTTTCCAATGCCAGTGAAGTGAGTGATGGCTGGCTAGTCATCTAGTCATCATTTATCACTACATGGTTTTACGTAAAGGAACCAGTCTGTCAGATTGTAAACAGAAAAGTGACCTATCTGTTTATGTGGGACTACAGTCGGGCATATTTCTGTATGCGGCACATGGATGCCTGTATCTTTGTTAGCTGAGGGGAGCACTCCCAAAATGTGACAGGTTCATCTCTTTTTGGAATCCGCTGAAATATTAAGAGTATGAAAAAAGGCAGTTTGCTCCAGATGAAATCAAGCCTGGCGTGTTCTCTCACAAGCTTTGTGACCTAAAAGAAGCACCACATTTGGTTTTGATTGTCTGACTGCGCGTAGGCTGGTGAGTCTTTCACCGGCCTCCAACTCGCTGATGCCTGCAACTTGTCAACAATGTCATGTGACTGGCTGCAGGCCGTATATTTTCTGTTTACTTCCTCAGTGTTACACTAGTTTTGGTAGTGTTTTCTATGAACTCGTATTTCCTTGGCGTATTAAGGAACTTGCAAGTCATTTCTTCTCCAACGGTGAATCCAAAGCTCCTCCATCTGGGGTGGATGCACTCATGCTTAATGCTTGGAGTTGTACTGAGTGTATGCGTAATGCTGTAGCCTATCTGACAACAGTCTAAATCATCCAGATAGGATGTCTGTAACTCTTCTGTTCAATCTCTGCTTTGCCAAGGAGTATCCTCTTCGCTGCACGCTCAAACAGCTCTCTCTGCTCTGTGTTTCCACCAAATCCAGCTGTGCCTTATATCACTTAGTACACATTGTGCTTTTTCCCAAGTCAAAGTAATGTTCCTTATATTGTGAATAAATCACAGTTGTGGTACAGGACACAGGTTCTGGATGATTTTGGCTGTTTTTACACCTTGATCTCCTTCAGACCAGGCAGACTTAAAAGCACTCCTCTTACAGACATACATAATGTCTGGAAGAGAAACATCAGGTGATCTCACTCCATATTTTTTGCTGAGGCACACTGTAGATCTGTGGAATTTTTCTCAACTAGCATCCACTTATGCAATAAATGTGGTGAGCAAGTGGTAATCCGCTAGTTTTGGAAAGGTTTTTATTGAACCTCAAGGTAAAGATAAACATAAAGATCACCAAACTCAGAGATGCGTGGTTTTCACTTGATGGAGATGATATAATGGATAAGTCTTCCATCTTGTTTGTGTGTGTAAGTGAGTGGGAAATGCTTTTAAAAAAAAAAAGGCCACAGTCTTCCTGCCAACTCTACCAAAGGGCGTGATATGCATTCATTAAAAACTGGTTTCAGGTTTTATCAGACTCTGATAAATAAAAGTTGGCTAAGCTCTGTGATCCTGGGCAACTCGAAAACATTGTCAATCCACTGAGCTGTAAAACTCGATACATCATTTTAGCCACAAATGCCCCAAAAATATTTTTGTGCAGGACGAAATTTCAGGTTTATGACAACAGCCCACAAATATGCAGCAGAACAAATTCTGATTGTGTGATGTGATTATTAAATACTAATGCTGCCTCCTTTTTTATCTTATTTAGCCATGAGGAGAAGCCGTAGACTTACAGTGGTTTTTTCTCATAATAGTGTAAATCACACTGATTGTGTCCTCTGGAGCTCAAACTTGTCATCAGACTATTGTTCTCATTTGAAAGATTTGTCAGTGTTGGTGAATAGTTTACTTCCTACGCCCACTCTATATGAATGTGTTTCCATTTAAGACATTATTTCATTTTAGTGTTTATATCAGGATGTGTGGAAAAAGTACGTCATCATTAGAACTGCAGATTTGTTTTAATTTCTCATCATTTTGCATAAGAATAAGAATTTCTGGATTGTGTTTTGTTCTACAGTTTTACAGTTGCTTACTGAAGGAGAAACATATTTACAAACCATCATTTGTTATCCAGTATTGCCAGACTCTGTGGGTCACCAGATTAACTTTAAATTAGTCTGTATTTATGTAGTCTGTTTTACTGTTCAAACAACCTTTAAATCATTCATTTGGCCTCAGTTCCTAAAACTGTTTTACCTTGTGAGGCAGCTGGATTTGCAAGATCACGAGATCACGCGAGAATCCATCTTGTCAGGCTTCAAGTTATGCGCTTGTGTCCGACCCACCGGTGGTTCGGACCAATCGGCGTCCTATGAGGATTCTCTCATGATCTCGTGAATCCAGCTGCCTTGCAGTGTAAGACGGTGATAGACAGATGTTTCATCCAATCACCTGCCAAGTATTTTTTTTGAAAGTGCCTGCTCTTTTCCAAACAGTTTCCAAGGACAACTTCTCAGATGGTTCAGTGTAACAAACCATCTGGAGCATCAGGTTAAAAACTACTACTGTCTCTTTGACAAAATACAAAGGCAATGAAAATAATCTAAGGGCCAAATGGGTTTTATAGTTAAATGTTTAAATATGCATTGCTATATCTGACTTGTAATACAAGTAAGTACAGTTAGGAAGTGAGTAAGTAAGTAATCATCATATCATTTTTTCCAGTCATACAATAATTATTGAGAATTGAACAATTAAGTGCAGTTTCAGTTTGTTTTATCACTTTTTGAGGGTTTGGTTGGTTCTCTCACAAAATAATTTGAAGTATTTCCTCCTCACATCTTGTTACTGTCCGTGAAATTCTCACTAAAAGGTGGACACCTAGTGCTGCACTAGCGTGTTGGCTCTGTGTGTGTGTGTGTGTGTGTGTGTGTGTGTGTGTGTGTGTGTGTGTGTGTGTGTGTGAGACAGAGAGAGAGAGAGAGAACTGGGGGGTGAAATGGTAAAATTCCTCAGAAACATGTGTGACAACAGCTGAGGAAGTCCCACAATTAAGCTCATGTTCAGCTCATGTAGGCCAAACTGCAGTTAAATTCATTTCACTTTTGTTCACTCTTTTCTTCTTCTTCTTTTCTCCTCATTATTTCCATTTTTCACATTTTGTAGTTCACTGCAATCAGTTTTACTGCGCTAGAATTAGTATAATTCAAGCCAGGTATATAATTAACATAACTCACAATTAAAGCACTTTGAACTTTTGTCATTACCTTTGAGTGCAAGCACATCCACGTTACAGTTATGGTTGAAGATTCATGCTGAGACACATTCTCACAGTCTGATGTGTGTTAGTTGTCCAGGTATTCACAAAAATGAAAACTAAGCAGGGATAATCCAGGAAATGAAAAGTTACAGGGACAGCAGGAACACCGCAGGTCACATGATCAGGTTTATTACTCTAATCCCGCGGTGGGATCACAGCTGACGACCTGCTTGTTGGAGCAAGGCACCGTGGAACAGGGGTAGAAAAGAATTTAAATGACACATGGAGAGGCCTGAGTTGACGTTGTTGCTTAATCGTCCTTCGTGTGTGAAGCTGCATGGGAAAACTGTTTTACAGTGTCGCTGCATACCAAACACACGCCTACAGATCTCCCTCCCTTCATTACTTTCCACTTAATTCTGATATGATTCTTTTCTCAAGAAAAATTGCTTTCTACATTGTTTGATTTTGTAACCATAACTCCATGTGTTTTTGTTTGTTTTTTTTCCTTCAGAAGCTCTCCAGAGACCAGACTTTGAGGGTCAGGGTCTGACAGAAGCGGCTCGCTGGAACTCTAAAGAGAACCTGTTGGCTGGACCCAGCGAGAATGACCCCAACCTGTTTGTCGCGCTCTATGATTTCGTGGCCAGCGGGGACAACACACTCAGCATTACTAAAGGTAAGCAAGCGTGTTTATCGAGGAATTATTCAGACTTTTTTGAACAATATTGTCACATATCACTATCGGTAGATGTTGAAGTGACATACAAAGTGCCATCTAGTTTTAGAGACAGTTAAAGTCTCAGTGTGGCCATGAATCTCACTGGGAATCTGCTTATTTGCTTCCTGTCTCGTCTCCTTCCCTCTTTTTCTTCATCCCCGTCTGACTCTCACTTCCTGATGATGGTCTCACACGTGAGGTTTTTTTTTTCCACTGAACGGACTGTAAAACAATACCACAGATGGATCACACAGACAAACAGAGGAAGGAAGGAGAGAACATATGCACCGGAATAAACAAGAAAATGTCCTGTGTGACATTACTTTCCACTTAATTCCGATATGATCCATATCACAAGAAACGTTGCTTTTACTTTGGGTTTCTATTGTCAGATAACGTGGATGAAGGCATTATTTGAATCAGAGGTTTGGACAACACTTTCCTGAGAAAAGAAATGCATGTCTTTAGTTAAGGTCACCGAATGACTGGGTGAAAAGCCCCTGCTTGGTTTCCTGATCTGAGGAAACATTAGATACAGATACAGTGGATTCCTGCATGTCTGACTCAAAACAAGTTGACTTCTGATACAGTGTTCATGTTATAGTAGCCTGTTCTCAGTGCAAAGAATATATAAGATTCAAAACTGTTCCAACTGTGGAAATACTCCTTTTTTTTTTTTGAAGATCACAGGAATGAGATGTAACCATTACTACCAGATACTTTAGCCACAAGTAGCCTGGATATTTAAAAAAAAAAATTTGTATCTCACATGTTGACTAGGGGAGAAGCTGCGCGTGCTGGGTTACAACCACAACGGCGAGTGGTGCGAGGCGCAGACCAAGAATGGCCAGGGTTGGGTGCCGTCCAACTACATCACCCCCGTCAATAGCCTGGAGAAGCACAGCTGGTACCATGGGCCCGTGTCGCGCAACGCTGCGGAGTACCTGCTCAGCTCGGGAATTAACGGGAGCTTCCTGGTCCGCGAGAGCGAGAGCAGCCCCGGCCAGAGGTCCATTTCTCTGCGGTACGAGGGGAGAGTCTACCATTACAGGATTAACACTGCATCCGACGGCAAGGTGGGCATCAGTGGAAAACAAAACACAAATGTCACACTAACATTTGCAAGAACAGATTGGTTCAGATCACATCATACCCTTTCAACACAAACAAGAAACCTAAAATATTATTATTATTATAAGGTCCCAAAAATGCTTAAAAACCTTCTGACAGTTTGCATAGTGTTTAACTTGAAGAAGACTTTTTGTTCATCAAAGAAAGCAGTGTACCTCATTCAAATAAAGGTGATAGGTAAAAACAGGGCATATTTTACTGTATGTAGGGCTGTCTTGGTTCAGGATTCCCCTAAAGTGCTATATCAGTCAAGAAGCAGCTGCCATTTTGGCTGTGTCACCCTCCTGTCTGTGATGTAGCGAGGTGAGCTAGCTTGAGGAACGCTAGCTATGACAAGAATGCCTCTAACCACCGCTGTGCTGCTCATAATGGCCAGCAGACGCGAGGCTGGGCCAGACACTGACGCCCATGCTAAGACATGCATTAGCACAGACAGATGCAGCCAAGTATGCACACATACACACTCCAAACCAAAAGGACGAACACACACACACACACACACACACACACACACACTCTCATGGTTCCCCATCTCATATTGTTTTCCATCCTCCCACTGAGAGCTACAACTCAAGAGTCTGGTATGATAGACTTCTCCAATAATTTGAGATGACCTCAGCACTCCCCCGAGCTGCCACTTTGTTTCACGGTAACTCTGTGATTAACACGGCGCTGCATAACCGAGGTTTTTATGTTAGTAAAACTGATTTTCATTTTTTCCCTTTAATTTGGTAAATGGTCATGGTTTAAGCCAGGAGAGCGGCCAACTGACCATTAAATCCTCTTTAGATTTCAAAGGTCTTTTCACTACAGTCAAGGTCGTTCTTTTTCACTTTTCCCCTCCACATGCCTTCGGCTTGAGCAAAGAGCCTTTTCACAAGTAAAGAAATGCACAGGGCAGATTGTAGAGCAAATCATTTTTAGGGTTATGTAAGACTTGGACAATGGAAAAGACTGTGTCCACTGAGCCCTGACCAATATCCTCCCCTCCACCAGCTTCCTGACAAATGCCTTCTGAGTTTTTGAATGGCCTGAGATTGTTCATTATGAAGAAAATACTTGAATGCATTGTTTTGTCAAGATTTAGTAGTGTTATTTCATGGTGTACTACTGACACATTGCTGACATATTTATTTTTTCATGTGTAAGCACTATTAATGCAAGAAGTCAATGTAATAGAAATGTTCTACGTGCATAATATTAATTTCCTCATACAACTCGTATGTCCTATCATTGAGAATATATATAGACTGTAGCTGAATTAACATTATTAATCTTCTGTCTGAAAATGTCATATTTATCCTAATTTTTCTCATTAAAATTCTGTCAAAATCCTTAACTGAACTGACCTCTTGTGCACATCTACTCAAATGTAGAATCTCTTTCTCCTCCAGCTGTACGTCTCGTCAGAAAGCCGTTTCAACACACTGGCCGAGCTGGTGCACCACCATTCCACAGTGGCCGACGGCCTCATCACCACGCTGCACTACCCGGCGCCAAAGCGCAACAAGCCCACCATCTACGGAGTGTCTCCCAACTACGACAAGTGGGAGATGGAGCGCACTGACATTACCATGAAGCACAAGCTGGGAGGCGGCCAGTATGGGGAGGTGTACGAGGGGGTTTGGAAGAAGTACAACCTCACTGTCGCTGTGAAGACACTAAAGGTATGAAAGTCTGGATTTCTTTCTGCAGTGCTCACATTTGATTTTGGGAGGTAAATACTATCAGCTCCATTTAGTCAGGCAGAAACATTTTGGCACTTACTCTCATCACATTCTCACTGTGTCAGCTATAAATCTTTAATTTAGCTGAATAATGCTACCACCTGGTGTTTTATGGATGCAACTGCAGCCAGCTTATCATTTTTCTCACCTGTTTTGCTGATAACTTTATCTCCAGGAGGATACGATGGAAGTGGAGGAGTTTCTAAAGGAGGCTGCTGTTATGAAAGAGATCAAACACCCCAACCTGGTACAACTGTTAGGTAGGTAACTTCAGATAAAAATTGACTTGTATGCCGATGTCAAGACACTGAAATCTGAGTCACAAAAGTAGGATAATACGTTCATAAAAATATTGCTTAAATTCATAACCTAAATAGGATGTTTTCAGGGTGTTTTTTGCATAAAAGTTGTAACCAGATTTGCAGATGAAAGCAACATGCAAACAGAAATATCTAATGTTCAATATTAATGTATTTTCCTTTGCGGCCTTGTTTCCTTGGCAGGGGTGTGCACACGGGAGCCACCTTTCTATATTATCACAGAGTTCATGACCCACGGAAACCTACTAGACTACCTGAGGGAGTGCAACAGAGAGGAGGTCAACGCTGTGGTGCTGCTCCACATGGCCACACAGATCTCCTCTGCCATGGAGTACCTGGAGAAGAAAAACTTTATACACAGGTTGGTGTGAAGATCTTACAATTCCAGTTTTGAAGTGTATGTTAAATTGAAGAGATTTGTCAGCATTGAGAAGGTTCACGAGAGTCTGAGTGCTAACCTAGAATAGATTTTAGCCTTTAGTTTTAAAAGAGTTCTCAGCTGCCTGATTACAGATCAGTAGTGTTGTCTCAGTCGGAGCTGCATGAATACCAGAGAAGTAAAAGATCTTCTTTGACCTTAAATCTCAATATCTCTTTTCTTCCACATTCCTGAGAAGCTCCCCTCTTGCTCTCCCATCTGTTCTCACAGGAGGACAGACTCGACTTGTATCATAGACAAGTCGATGTTGTAACATACTCAGTTTGTTCTGGCACATTTAACAAGGTTTTTTAGAAGCGTTGAGATGATTTATGTCTCTTGTATTTTCCGACCGCATTTTAATTTTTAAACCTGACAAGACTCAGCTTGTGACTCTGCTTCACATAAAACATCTGTAGAAATTCAACACGGGGGTGGATGGCTATTGATTATTTGTTCTTGCTTTCTCTTTATTCTCTCTCCTTATTTTTCAGTAATTGTGTGATCCTTGGACTATTTAACTGTCTATTGATGATTCAATCCTGTCCATCACTCATTCTCCTCTGTATGGTCTCCTGCAGGGACTTAGCTGCCCGTAACTGTCTGGTCGGAGAGAACCATCTGGTGAAGGTTGCAGACTTTGGCCTGAGCAGGTTAATGACGGGAGACACCTATACAGCTCATGCCGGGGCCAAGTTTCCAATCAAATGGACTGCTCCAGAGAGTCTGGCCTACAACAAGTTCTCTATTAAGTCTGATGTCTGGGGTATGTTTCCATATTCAGGCAGCACTTCTGGACATAGTTTTATTGTCCATTGTTGTATGAATCACTCAACTAATTGTCTCATGCCAACATCTCCAGCATTTGGTGTGCTGCTGTGGGAGATTGCCACCTATGGGATGTCTCCGTACCCCGGCATTGACTTGTCCCAGGTCTATGAATTGCTGGAGAAAGACTACCGTATGGACCGACCAGAGGGCTGCCCGGAGAAGGTCTACGAGCTTATGAGGGACTGTGAGTAGCAAAAACACATCTGTTCAGAACATGATTGGAGGCACGATACTGCTTGGCAACTTTTTTTATTCTTATGTTTTGTCTTCCTTCCTGTCAGGTTGGAGGTGGAACCCATCAGAACGTCCATCTTTTGCTGAAACACACCAAGCCTTTGAGACCATGTTCCAGGAGTCCAGCATCTCTGATGGTCGGTGCTACTTTCTTAAGTTTAAAACTTTCTACAGCATGTTTCTTGTGGGTAGTATTTTCCTTCTGAAATGAACACAAAATGGGTTCTGCTGTCAATGTTGTAATGTCTTAGGCCACAGGGGTTTGGTTAAGTGTTGAATCTGGACTGTATATGTATTATTAGAGGTGGAAAAGGAGTTGGGGAAGAAAGGGAAGAAGGTGACATTGGGCTCCATTCAGCAGGCTCCAGAGCTGCCCACCAAGACCAGAACTCTTCGCAAAAACATGGACAACCGGGATGGAGATAGTCCAGGTGAGACACACTCACATGCATTGCATTCCTGCCCATATTTCCACATCTCAATGTAAAATAATCTATTATTATTGGTTATACTTAAAGGAATATTGAATGGACACAAGGGGATTGATACTCAGATTCACACAAAAATACATGATAAAGACAAAGAAATTTTAAGTTTTTTCCAGTCTGTCAAAGCATTTTGTAATTGTGGTTTGATACTCAGTGGAGGTATTTTTCTTTCTCACTGATGGCTCTTTGTTTCTTTTGCACTCCTCCTCAGACCTAGTGGATACAGAGGCTGCTGTGTCATCACCCATGCTCCCCAGAAAAGAGCGCCCCCTCCTGGACAGCAACCTAAATGAGGATGACCGCCTGCTACCTAAAGACAAGGACAAGACACGTGGCAGTGGCTTTCTCAGCCTCATCAAGAAAAAGAAAAAGAATGCACCAGCTCCGCCCAAACGCAGCTCCTCTTTCAGAGAGATGGATGTCCACCCTGACAGGAGGGGCGTGACTCCAGATCCTCGAGACAATGACAGCTTCAACAGCGGTGGATCTTTGGCCATTAATGACGCCGCACATGGACTCGAATCCTCAAAGTTCCTGAGTACTAACAATAATGGGGCAGCGGGCATCACCAATGGAGCTCCTACCTACCCTGGACCTTTATTCCCCAGGAAGAAGGGAGCTCCTGCAGTGCCTGGCCCAGGGGGCAAGGCAGCTACCACACCACCCAGTGAGGAGGAAGTGATGTCTAACTCGAAGCGTTTCCTCTGGTCCTCTAGCCTGCCCTCCGGCTCAGATGGCACTGAATGGAAGTCTGTTACACTGCCGCGAGACTTGGGCCAGCGCCACTTTGACTCAGGCACCTTCGGGGGTAAACCAGCTCTGCCACGAAAGAGAACCAGTGAGCAGAAAGTGGAGAACCTCCCTCGAATGGGCACCCTGACTCCCCCACCACGTCTGCCCAAGAAGGCCGAGGAAACATCTGATGAGGTGTTAAAAGACACTGAGCCCAGTCCTGGATCAAGTCCCCAGGCTTTAACACCTAAGGTTGTCAGGAGACCAGGGGTGCCGGGGCTGGAGAACTCCAAGACCAGCGCTCTCCATGCTGAACTTCTCAAGCCCAATGTCTTTCCTGCTTTGGGGGCAGCTGGAGAAGAGTGCAGGGCCCGCAGACACAAGCACACTATGGACTCTTCATCTGTCAGGGAAAGAGGAAAGTTCCAGAAACCCAAGCCAGCCCCACCTCCGCCACCCGCCAATGCCAAAACAGGCAAGATTTCCCGCAGCCCCACTCAAGAACTCCCTTCCCCCTCAGACATCAAAGCTAAGGGCCTCCCTTCTGTCTCAGAGCCCCACCACTCAACCACTGCCAGTGACCAAGCCCGCACACCCCTCAGTGAGGGCTCCAAGAAGCTGCCCTTGGGCTCCACCTCCAAACCTCAACCGTTAAAGACCTCCACCACCTCCACTTCAGTTAGCACCTCCCTCTCCAGCCAGAGCCTAGGAGGCTTCTCCTCCTCCCTCACCTCCCCCGGCGATCAGAGCTCGCCCACCGCTTTCATCCCCCTCGTGAACACCCGACGCTCCCTTCGCAAGACTGCACCCCGCCAGGCCTCTGAACGCACGCCGAACTCAGCCGTGACGCGCGAGATGGTGCTGGAGGGCACCGAGCTGCTCCGCGCAGCCATTTGCCGCAACTCGGAGCAGACGGGTAGCCACAGCGCTGTGTTGGAGGCCGGCAAGAACCTGTCGAAGTACTGCGTGAGCTACGTCGACTCCATCCAGCAGATGAGGAACAAGTTTGCCTTCCGCGAGGCCATCAACAAGCTTGAGAGCAGCCTGCGTGAGCTGCAAATCTGCCCCACCGCCACAGGGGGCGCCAACTCACAGCAGGACTTCAGCAAGCTGCTGTCCTCTGTCAAAGAGATCAGTGACATTGTTCAGAGGTAGCGCCATAAAATCTTTAACTATTAAGAAATAAAACTGATAAGAACTGTATCTTACACTACCCTTTTTTTCTGAGCATGTGCATGAACTCTGGTCCATGCCGGGCTCATGTTGGAGAGCTGAGGGTAAAGTCTGCTAGAGAGCAGCAGCAGAGTGTAGATTTACACTCTGAAACACTTAAGCCTGTGGTTGTTGTGGATGGAATCAAAGGAATCTTTCTGTAGATGATGTCAGAGTTTGCAATATTGAAAAGCCTTAACTATGAATGAACAGTGTCTTTTGGCCTTAATGAAAGGCTAGGGGCCAAATCTTTATCAACATGACTTTTCGCCAATCATTTTTGAAATGATCATGTCTCATGTATTCTAGTTGTTTCCCTTTACTAATGACACTAGTAGAAAAAAGGCCTGTGATATTTGTTTCCATCATTGTTTGATTTTTTTCATTGATGCCAATGACAATGAGCAAAAAAAAAAAAAAAGAAACACTTAACCTCATCTTGTAGTAGGATGCCTTCTAACACTTCATCAACTGATGTCATTGTTTCCATTTTCACCTGTAAGAATTAGGGAGCTTCTGGAATCACAGTGTTTATAACCCGATGCCTCTGTCCAACACATCCCAACATTCTCCATTGCTTTGTTGTACCATTTCATCAGTGATTGGTTGTGTGATGAGTGATGAAATCATGTCAGTGTTCGTTCCGTACTGTATGAATGCTTTTTTGCAGTATTTGCAACCATGTGCCATAAAATAATAATGGGAGCAAGCAAACATGGCAGAATGAGCCTCTAGCCTTCACCTTTTTTTGCTTCTCTGCACACTTGAGTAACAAATAGTGCCTTAAACACTTTTGGCACAGCTGTTCCAAGACTTGCCACGTCACAAGTGCGGAATTGCGGCTTTGGCGGCAAAGCGGTTAAGAATAGCTGTGCCGATTTGTTTATTGGATTTAAATGTTTGATTGCCATACCAAAAACCTTTTTATCTCCAGTGTGTACTGGGGAGGGACCAGGGTGCAGAATCTGCAACTCAGTGGATCTGACTGTTGTTTTATGTTGTCCTTAGGCTGGACTGTTGTTTGTTTTTTTTTGTTTTTTACAAGTTTGAATCAACTTTCTCTACATGCCAGTCATAAAAGCCATCAGTAGCAGTTTGGCCTTGCAGCAGCATGCTGTGTGATCTGTATAGAGGGATCATGGACTGAAACAGTGTTTCTCTGACCACTGAAGGGCCTCTTCGCCTGAAAGAATTTTGACAGAGGGTTTATGTCACATGGTCTAAATGCTGTTTCAGAGGCCTTTCCACCCCAGCAAATAAATATATATCCTGGGGGAAACACTGGACTGAAATGTTTATGGATCTGTCACTTGCTGTCTTACAAAAAAAACAATGTATAAGTGAGAAGCTGACCATTATAGACTTAAAAAAAAACCCATGAAATTCATACGTTCCTTTATGCATCTCCAAGACATTTTTCAGTATTTGTGCTGTAGTCGTCTCACCCCGTGTGCCCTGTCTGACTGCGATGCCTGAGGACACAAGTCAACCGCAAGCTGCCTTGACTTCAACATGGTACTGTCAGTGTTGGCTCTTATTTTAAATTCCTCCCCTTTACCGACCATACCACTACTCTACTTTTCGTGTCTAAGCCTCCTCACCAATTTTGTAGACAAACTTTGCTTTCCTTTGTAAATATGTTTTCTTATTCCTATTTGTTCCTCCCTCTAGCCTTGTGCAATTTTTGTTGCAATAAAATACAAAGCAGTTGTGCTACTTGAAATAAATTACTGAGTCTGGTGCTTTTTCCACGTGTGAGTGTAAGTGTTGTTTTGTATCTGTAGTGGAAACAGTTGCAAAAACAGACACACATCAACAGGTTATGTATAATTTATTTTTTCTGTCTAGAGTATTTTGTCATTAAAATCAAAATGTCAACATTTTAAAATCATATACACGCAAGAACGCATTTAAATGTTAGCACAGCTCCTTAAAAATTTATACATATGTACTTTTTTTTTTGTACTTGTGGACAGACAAAAGCAGGAAGTGGTCACTCAGACTGCAGAGGTGGGACACAGGGAGAAAAAAGAAAAGAAAAAAAAAAAGACCCGGCCCACTTAACTTCCCACAATTACAAACCAATCCCCACTCCCCAAAAAGTTAAGACAGTGATGCAGGCCCCTCCCCATGTAGAGGAGCTACGATGGGGTGGAAGAAGAAGAAAACAGAATACAAACATAAAAAGTGTCCCAGTCTCCACTCCATACAAAAATGAGAGGAATCAAAGTTAGCAGACATAAATACTAGTTTGCACATCATCTCAATCCGCTTCCTCTCCCCTCAACCAATCGACAAGTTCAGTAGTGTGCAGACGGGGGTGGGTTGGGTTGGGAGGGGGCAGGGGGGTGTCTACGTGTCTGTCCTTTACATACATTTATTAATAGAAACTATGTTACAGAATTTCCCAAGCATGAATTACAGGCAACCCACTAGCACATCAACTGTACAGATCTTGGCAGAGCCAGCAAATAAATTTCTAAATCCCAAGTAGCGAGGTCATCACCAATAGTTAAGAAGCAATATATACAGCTGTCCAATCAGGGCATCACTCTATGGTACAGAAAAATTGTACTTGAAAAAAAAACAAAAGACATAATTGTATTTTGACAATTTCATCATGTTTAGGGTGTGGGGCATGCTGCTTGGTGTTGTAATATACAAGGCAGAGGAACAACCGCCCTAACGAACAGATCAGCTCTTCAGTGCAGGCTCACTTGAGATACAGGAGTGTTTGTTTTTACATCCAAATAGTTACGATGAGAGCTTAAGACCATGCTGCTGACACTCCACCACTTGAGCAATATTGACCATGTGAGCCACCACTCATATGTTTACTCTCCAGTAAATTCCTAGAATTATTCTAAAAAGGTTTGGTTTATTGAATCGGGGTGAGTCAGACAGCAATGTGAAGAGCAAGTGCAGCAAAACAAGAAAGATTAAAGAGTAATAACATATTAATTATAATAAGGCAACAAACGATGACAAAGAAAATGCTGGTAAAGACAGAATCTGTTGATATGACCTGGGGGGTGGCGGGGGGGGGGGGGGGGGGGATTTTGGGGAGTCATGAGTGAGGAGAGGGAGAGCTGGTGCAAAGGAAGAGATGTGAATGAGTCTTTCCTTAAAAAACAGAAAAAAGCCATGTTTTATTTTTTGTTAAAGTGTCATTTTAACAGAGTCAAAAAGAAACCCCCATCCAGCTTCTTCACACACACACACAGACAAGCTGGAAAACACCCAAATTCCTTCCTGTGATAACTCAGGAGAGACGGGAATTACCCTCAAGGAATTCATGGGTAATTCCTGGTTTTCTCATCCCCTAACCCCCCCCCCCACACCCTCCACTCTCTCCTGAGAATATCAGTGCCAAGAAACAGAAACAGAATTTTTTTAAAAAGCCACAAGCAGGTTAAAAACCTGCCACGCAAGCTCACTCAGCTACACATTCTCTGACACGCACTTTAGGAGCCTCTAACCTGTGTGGCTGCATGATACACTACGTCATTGCTTTCACTGTCCGATCCCACGAAAACTAACCATGAGTGAGATATCTCGCCCGCATTAAAAACGCCAGATTGGTAAACCATGCAGGGCAGGCGTCCGGAGGATTATGATTTCGATCTGGATTCATACAGAACTGATCAGTGGTGAATGAAACTTAACGCAGTGTTTTACATGTCATATATAGCTATAAAACCAAACATAAAACAACAGTCTCAGTTTATCATTATCGTATGAACGTTACATCTATCTAAAGTGTCAGTAACCCGTGTAATGTGTGGTGGCGTCTACAATACTATGACGGGTGATGGTGGTGGTGGGGCGAGGGCGGAGGAGGGAACTACACTGAATGGTGCAAGAGGATCAAAAGAGGAGAGGTATGGACTGACAACACACTGACAAGAGTTTTAAGAGGAAGAGTGAGACGGCGACAGAGGGAGACAGACAGGCAAGAGACGAGGAAGAGGAGGAGGAGGGGAGAGATATAGTCCGCACAGCCCAGCTCAGTCTGGCCCAAGTCGATATCGGTCCCCCGTTCCTTCCCTCCGCAGCCCTGTTTCTCATGCAGCTCCTGGTGCAGTGAGGGACGAGGGTGGATGGATGTACGGAGGTGGAGGAATGGATGGAGGAGGAGGAGGGGGGAGGAGGTTGAGGGAGGGAGGGCGGGCGGGACAGACGGAGAGAGAGGAAGGCAGAGTGAAGGGAGGAGAAGGGGGGGAGGGGGGTTTGCTTGGTCATTAGCAGCCGCAGCCTTCCCTCTGGGGCTGTGGTTCACTGGTTAGCCGGCCGCCCTGAGGGGCCGAGGGCTTGTGCTGGACACCTGACTCGGCGGCGTTCAGGTCCAGGCTGCCATCTTGGATGTTCTGGTAGATCTTCTTAGCGGCTTCCAGGAAGGCGTCCTCAACGTTTTCACCTCTGTAACACAAGAGCATAAATGTGAGAAAAGAGGCGAACGGGAGTGCAAGCAAAGGGAAACTACATGCTCTAACGCTGAAGTGGTGCAGACTTACGTTTTTGCGCTGGCTTCCAGAAACAACAGACCTGTAGAACATAAAACAGACACGATGACGGAGTCAGTAAAACATAGTTGCAAGCTGACATGCCTCAAATATCAAGTCCTTATTCGCCCCCTCTTTCCATATCTCTCCTCACTTGATCTTTCCTAGTTTCTGTCACTTAATCATCACTTTTGTTTTGTAAATTCAGCGGTAAAAGCTTCTATTATAAACATTCTGAAAAGAATAAAGAGGCAAAATTAATTTTTTATAATAAATATTTAGACATTTTTTTGGGATCATTGATTTTTTTTTTTTTTTGTTGGAACTGAACTTTCATTGTTTTGAAAGACGCCTTTGCAGAAAAGAGTTTGAGTCTTAGGATTACTTTTAAGACAGATTTGGTGAAAACAGTTCAATCATAGAATCCCGATAACAACGCTGACTGCTGTTTTCACTGTGTAGCTACAAAACACAGAACCAACATCTGTGTCTAGTCTCCCGTCTTCACCTTCTTTTACAGACTCAAAACCGCATCCTCCATTTAAAACTTTTCTCGTCTTCCCGACATTTTCGTGTTGTTTGCGTCTGGCTCACCGTTTTCCTCAGCGAACTGCTTAGCTTCCTCATACGTGACGTCCCTCTGGGCCTCCAGGTCTGCTTTGTTTCCTATGAGAATGATCACCTGAGAATACAGAGAGAGAGAGGAAGAGAAAGTGAGAAGCAGAGTCTCTCGGGGACACATTCGTTTTCCGAACCTCGGAGAGATATGAAACCAGGAGACAGTATAGCAACACTGTGCCTTAAGTGGGTTGATACACTTATTTCTTGTTGGTTAAGAAATCGATGGAGATAGACTAAGTGACTGACACCCCCGTGTGAGCGCATCAGGCATTGCTCCTGGCAACGGTGATGTAATTAGAGCCTGAAATGTACTGATGTCATGTAATGAGCTTCCCTGTTGCAGAGTGACAGACTTTCCGAAGACTCTTCTCCTCCACTGGAACTCATGCACGGTCTTTTTTTTTTCCGCCTGTTTTTTCTGTTTTATTTCAGAATTACTCACATTGATCCTCACTGTCAACAACCAATCATTATTAGTATGTGAGCTTCAAATTTCTTTAAGATGGGGAAAGTGCTCCGTTTCCACTGCATGAAAGAGAAGAATGTGTAGAGTTAAAAATGTGAAGTGCATAGGAATTGTTATTTCACGGAAGACAAATAGAAGTACTGTTAATTTGATAATCTGATGACATTCACATAAAATTGACATCAAATTGAATATTTTTTTTATTTGAATTTGAATTACTGACTCTTACTGGGAAAAGAGAGAACAGGGAAGCTCTTGCTTAATTACAAGAAGTCTTACATAACACTTATTTTCATTCAGATAACGACCGTAGCGTCAGTCAAATGATCAGATAATATGTTCTTTATGTTTCCCATCTCAAAACGACAGCAGCCAAATTAAAAACACTTAGGCGAGGCCGTACGCCGCGATGGAATTCACAACCGGATGTTACGTAGCTCCCTTACACAAGGAGGGACCATTGGAAATGAATGAATGACCTTAAGTTTCGGAGGGAATTAAATTTTATGTCTGCAATAGAATATTAGGAGAAAGCTGCTTTTTATAGCTACTTGAACTGCTTTAATTTCAGGTGTTCTAAAACTTTTGACAGGTAGTGTATTTTATTCCATTCTTTATAAACAATACAACATCACCATAGCAATATGTCATCATGCGTGTTTTGTTTTGCTTGTGCCATCCAGAGGGTGTTATCCGTCTACCATCTGCCTGAATCCATGTGAAGGCAGCATCAGGCTAATAACCTGCATTTTATTTTTGTTTTCTATGAGAGTCACAGAAAAAAGAGTGGACTTAAACAGTATTGCGATTACTGCATTTTCACAAGAAACCCATACATGTGTAAGGAAATAGCAGGATGTAAATAAATCACTGTTTTAAAATAACAGAGTTTTATTTACATCCTGCTATTGGCTACGCCAGAAACATTTTTCCTCTTGATGTGGAGAAACCAGGAGTGAAAGTGACATGTTGCAGGTACCCTCTTCTCTGAAGGAAGACAGAGCTCAGTAAATTAGAGCAGTATGATTTGGCGCTAATCATATTTACGATGGAATCCAATTTAAAAAATGGACAGGGCTCTGTGGCTTCAAACAGGCTGAGGGGAGAGGGAGAGCGACGAAGAGGGGGAAAAACAGGAAGTGAAGCAGCGACAGTGACAAAGGGTGTACTTTAAAGAAATACGGGGGATGACACAGCAGGAAAAAAATAACATGCAGGAGGAACATGAATGTGCTGGTGCATACAGTTTCAGAGAAAAAGAGAAAAGACAAAAAAAAAAAAATGAAATCTGTACTTACAGTATTGGGATTGGTGAGGTTTCTGGCATCAGTCAGCCAGCTGCTGAGGTGGTTGTATGTGCTTCTCCTGCGAAACATTAACAGAGGGACAGAGGTTACTATGACGACAGGCAAAGATCTCTTAAGAGTCGGCAGGTGCGACATGGTGGTAACGACGTTATAAAACTACAGTGTAATATAAAATAATAAACATACCTCAACATTACAGTTCAATCCCAATTACAACCATTTGTTCTACAACATGTAAATAAGTCATAGTATGGAGTGGATTTGTCCCCCATCACTTCACATATTGATCACTTTAGAAAGAGACAATCACAGCGATCAATAAACCTTTCGATGCACATGTGAGCATGTCAGCATTGGTTTAAGGTAGACTTGAAAAAAATGTGAACCTATCCTTTAAGTCGCTTAGAGGTCTGTTGTTAAGAAACAACAATTTACACTGCACATGTGCAACACATCCAGCTCTGTTTTTGACCTTCATCATCATCCACCTCATCAAATCTCTATCTTAAGAAATTTCACTCTTAATCTGTCACACTGTGCCCTCTAAACTGGGCCATGTTTTACATTTAAGGAACATGCATTACAAGGAAGAATACCGATATTAAAACCGGTTATTAAAGCCACACCCTTTAATTACAGGATACTGAATTATCATCTGTGTGCTCATAGCAACCATGCAAGACCAAACCAGCACTCATCTTGTCTCCGATTTCTGTCCACCGGCCAGTGGAAGCTCTAGGTAGCCACATTAAAACAGTGATGTAAACAATTCATATTAGTTTTTCCAGTTAAGGAAGGTTTCTGAGGCCCTGGGGGCCTTTAATGGAATTGGGTGTGGTGTGGACAGACATTCCACATGTTGAACTGTGTTTATTTAGCAGGCCACTGATACTATCTAGCAGTTTGAGCAAGAAAGACGGACACAAGCTGTAACACTAACTGTTCGTGTTTGTTCAGGAGGGAGACTGAGGGGGTGGACTGTGCACTTATCAGATGCGTTTGCTTTCATTTAACTTCCTCTTACATACATGTTTTTGTAAAACGCACTAGATGGTTATCACATACACCATGAAAGCTTGGGTGTGAAGTGGAGACTATGTAGTAACTGTGCATTTTCCACACACATTAACAAAAAAAAAACAAACAAGCATCCTGTACCTGGTGATGTCGTATACCATCAGCGCTCCTGCAGCTCCGCGGTAGTAGGAGCGGGTGACGGCCCTGAAGCGCTCTTGTCCTGCTGTGTCCCAAATCTGCAGCTTGATCTTCTGGCCGCTCACCTCGATTATCCTTGTACCGAACTCCACACCAATTGTATGGGGGCAGTCTGCCATGACTGAGGAGAAGAAGTGAGGCTAGTGAAAATTCATCTTGCCATTTTTGCACATCTTAAATGTTATGCGTACATTTTTACTTGTCTTCAAAATGCTGCATCAGTGATTGTCTTTTACTATATTTGAACTTAAATTCTTTTTAGTGCCGTTACCATTCTTGTTAGAATTAGTATGAAATCAAACATCAGTTTTTATACCATTCATGGTCAGCATTTTTCAATAATTGCCAATCAAGAATAATCCCAAATATAACCTGATTGATATTTACCTCATTATATAGTAGTTTTCATTGTTTGTGGTGGAGCCTGCCATTCCCTGCTGGATATAAATTGCTTTCACCAATGTTACCATATTTTATTTTATTCCATCTACATCAACCTCACTGTTTACTATTCACTCACCTTACATTGAATCAGAGCTGTATGAAGTTACTGCTAATGCTAGCCGTGCACACTGCAAGGCGGTAATGGAACAAGAACGAGCAGCCGCAGTGAGCTGTTAGGTTGTGATTATTCTTGATCGACTTCTTTATTTAAAAAAAACAGCCTGAGTTTGTTTGGTTGCACTGTAAACTGATACGCTGGTTGTTATCTGATTGTTTTATATTTTCTTTAATATTGGCTGCCACCAGTAACCACACCAGCTAAATCAACCAGGACAAAAATCTTTCAACTTTATGTTTTAAACAGAAAAAAAAGAGTCCAGTTAGTGTGACAGGAAATGTGTTCCAGGTTTTTATTCCATCATCAGGTTGATGAGACTTAAAGCTCCTGTCTAGTTGTAGCTTACAATCACAATGTTGTGATACACATTTTGTGAACTTTATACACATCTCATCTTGAGCAGGTGCATCAATTATTAATCACAGTATATAGAGTCAGTATATTCACAGTTCACTACATTTAAAGTATAAACAACCAGAAAGAGTCACATTTCTATAAAACTAACTCTGAAAACCTTTTTTAAAACCACCCTTGTGTGTGTGTGTGTGTGTGTGTGTGTGTGTGAGAGAGCAGGATGCAATCGTGGATGGGTGAATGAGGAACACGGCATCTGGCTCGTTAATAGTAGCGCTAAACAAAACGGCGCTGAACGGTAATGGGAGGCTGCAGCTGACACGCACAGAAGAAGAGTCTCTCACTGTTGAGCTCACACTCGACTTCTATGCCGCCGACTTCCGCTGGCGTATAAAGAAATCTTAAGCGATTTAGGCACTCCAGTTGAACCTGGCAACCTTACATATACTGAGGCACATGCACAGATGAGAGAGAGAAAAAAAAAAGTCAAAAATCAGGGCAGCACTTACATTTCTTTTCTGTGAATTGATGAAGCAAACATGACTTCCCTACCCCCATGTCCCCTGTGGAGAAAGAGACAGAGAAGAGAAGAGACAGAGAGAGAAACTCAGGTCAACCAAGGAAATAACAAGAACAACAATTCTCTATTCAAGCCTGCAGTGTTGCCTCCATGCATGATGTAGCAGTCCCTCTGTGACAGTCGGCGACAATACTTTAAATTTCATGTGGACTGCTGAGAGAGCGGCCGACGGAGAAAGACAGAGCAAAAGAGAGAGGGGAGGATATGTGTGTGTGCTGTCCTGTAGAGTTTGACGATATATGTTTAGAACTATTTTGACACCACTGGTACGTTTGTTTTGAGCCTTAACCTTGTTTGAGTTTGACTACTGATGCTCTCAGGAGATATCTCACAAGAAAATGCTGAGAAACCAGTACCGAAGCTGAGGCATTCACTGTTTACTTTTCTTTTTAGCAACAACAATTGAAGAAAATTGTACAAAAAAAACACTCTTTTACCATGTCTTCAATGGTCTCTTAAAGGAAAAAAAAAGCATTAAGCAAAAACCTTGCAAGCCACCATCTATTCAGGCTTCTTTTACAGACTCAATCACACATCTCCATAAGATCCAAGCTGACAAACAGCTGTTAGCTTTGAGGCAGGGTGTTTTAAGTTTGACAGCGGTGGAGGTTAAACAGCCCAGAGCTCCGGGTGTGTGTGTGTGTGTGTGTTTGTGAGTCTGTCTGTAAATGTATGTACAAGTAAAAGCACCAATATATTCACTTAGAGACCTCACGTTAAGTAACATGTCAGCCAAAGTAGAACATCATTCGAATAGGAGAAACACATTTTAAAATTAATTACACATTAGCAATGTATGCTAAATTGTTGTCACTGAATTATTAGCAGTAATTGATTTTGGGCTAAAATGTTATAATAAGCCTGTCATTTCTGCCTCTCTGCAGATGAATTCAGTCACACATAAACATCTCTTAAAACCTGGTGCTCTATTAAATATTAAAGAGATATTGAGACAAGCAGGATCCACCCAGTGCACGGAGCAGCATGCGGTATCCAAAAAAACAGATTCAGGTGAAAGCTCTTTGGACATTGTCTTGATCTCCACATCTCACATCATGTAATCACACTCTGATGGTCGCCCCGCATTGCACACTTACCGATAATGATGTATTTGAAAATGTAGGAGTAGTTGTACGGTGCGGTGGCCATTGTGGCTCTGAAAGAGAGGAAAGAGGGAGAGATTTAGAGATATAAACTGTCAGTAAGGGCAACCAGCTGTTTTTTACTAGAAGAATTCAGGTTTTTAGGTGATTACATTTCATTTTCTTACAATCAGCGACTGCAGTTCCTCACTCAGCACTGATCACGTTCATGCTGCATGCTGGGTTTCTGAATATCAGCGTGAGGACGACTTATTTGGTTCCATTAAGGTTGACATTTTCTGCTAATTTCCTGCTCTTCCTTTTACGTCAATTCACATACTTTACTTCATCTAAAAAAAAAAAATTGAGCATGTCTGTATGCAAATAAAAAACACAAAATTCATACCATACCCTAGATAATGGATTGGTCATGTAAGGGTCAGTGTTACGTACAAAGCAATAATCCTATCAGAGCAACAGAACCATGAAAACAATGACAACTGTATACCTCCATAGGACTGTGAATGAACACATCGTAAACAAACATATACATTGTGTATACAGTCCAACTACTCCATTTGACTATTTACCAAATTATACTACGCAATTATAAATAAATTTACCCATTAGACATCAACTTACCTCATAATATTTATGGGATTCATTAATGAGCCAGTATGACTCATAAATAAACCATAAATAAAATGTTTCTCATGATCATGACCTGAATTACTTCCCATTTAATTCCAATGCTGCTACAGCTGGGTCAACAGAACTAACCGAAAATGAAACAAATACTTTTTCATTTGGTTGGAAACTACGAGATGCTTCATATTTCTTCTTAAATAAATGCAGTAAAAACAGCCGTAGCCATGAAGTTTTAAACAGTTTGGTGGCTGCTTTGCATTAAATTCATAAAAATGCAATGTAAATGCTCATCATTACCACAGGAAGTTAACCTTACTATTCACCTACAAACTTATATTAATCAGTAAAAACGTAAACATGAGCACAGAATTGTTAGATTTTAGTTATTGCCAGTGACCCCTAAATGACTGTTGATGATTCCCCTCCCATTTATATTACTACACCAAAACTGACGAAACTCATCTTTTTTTTTAAGAGTAGAAATGTATGTGGCCATTGCAATTGACATCTGTTAACTGACTGATACAGTGTTCATGAGATAATACACCGGGGTGCACGCTGGAACAAAGTGTAATATTACTATCTACCCAATGTTTGTCTGAAGCTACCTTTCACATGCTGCACCACTGTTCACTTGGCTTGAGGGAAAACTAAATGAAGTGTGTCAACATTTTGTGGATAGTTCATGGGCCTATGAGATTAGAGCATTCCCAACAAAAACAGAGTCATGCTGGCTCTGCCTGTTAACAACAACTGAAATCTCCACGGCCACTGAGGCCAGTTGTGACTAGCATGGTTTGGCAATACTTGGAAACCCCTCATGAATCCAGTTTTTTTTTTTTTTTTGCCGAAAGAAAACAAAATACTTTGATTTCACCCAAAGAAAATATGTCCATAATGTCTATCTTACACCATCTCAATAACCTATAAACCAAACTCATCCTCACTTCAGAGGCTCAGCGGTCACATCTTTATAACAGTTACCCTGCTGTCTCCACTGACTGTCTTCTCTCATAATAGCAGAGCAACACTGGTTAATTGTGATTGCACTGGACACGGTCTGTCTACACATAAACAGAGAGGCGATTACATGTACGCAAGAACACCTCCGGCATCATAGGTTAAGATCTACAAATAGCCCCGACACCTATCTGATACTCAGTGCTGCTTCATTGTTAAAGTCCACTCTTAGCACACAGACAAAGCGTGTAAGGAAAAAAAATCATTCAGGTTTACCAGACAAGATCACCAATACAAGCGCATCTAAAGAGCATTCACACAAATACACGGGTTAAGCAGCCTGGGGCAGATGCTCTTTTTCAACTTGCACAGATTTGTTCATAAATAAATGATCTGGTCATGTATGACATCAATGAAGCCGATTTAGAAAGCAAGCAGTTTTTTTATCATGATCAATTTCACCATAGAAATCACTTTGCAATGCCATAACCAGACATCAAGGCTTTCTTGTAGTTGTGCTGAATAAAGGCTGTTTTATAATTCTGTATCAAGGTGCTGCCGTAAAGTGTATCTGCTGTAGGGAAGTAAATAATTCAATCAGGAGCATAATCATTCAGCAGCCTGATGGTTTCTATGTCCCGAGCTAAGATAGTCTTCCTTAAACCAGTATGTTTCTCTGATAGGCAGCTCCATGCTGCAGTTTACGCAGTTCCTGGGAAATGAAATCACTGTGCCACATCAGAGCCTAGTGCTGGTGTTATGCTCACATTTCTGCATCTGCAGTTCAGCGACCGTGTTTGACTGGCAAGATTAATGCTGACACAACCATAAGAAATGTGGTGATGGGGTGTGATAAGAGAAGCTAGAGAGAGAGAAGCGACAAAAAAAAAAAAAAAAAAAGAGAGCAAGCGAGTAAAAAAAGAAGAAAGGGACTTAAGCAACAGGGATGAAAATAGTGACAGATAAAAGGAGCAGACTTTAAGTAGTGTAAGGAAATGGAGTAAGTGTGTGATAGTGATATTATATATAGGTTATATATAGGGGCTGCTACAAGGCTTAGTTGAGGTTAATTCAGGTCGAGGTGTCACCTTTCATTTTGCTAAATGTTGGGTCTGGTACCCTCATGGTGGCACATAAACACTAACTCCTGCTACAATTCCTGAAAACCTGATGCTAGAAACCCCCCAGCTGAAGAGAATACTTACATGCAGACACAAATTACATTAAAAATAAATTAGAAAATAAATATAGATGAAGAAGAACTCAAAGTATGTTTCACAACAATTTTCTAAACCAAATTATCATTTCTTAAAAACAGCATAAATTACTGAATGTTATCATTTGAAACTATGTCAATAATTCGCAGGGCTACCACTGCAGGGTGTGTTTTGTTGGTGGCTCACTCGCAGACCTCCACAAACTCTTGCAACTTGACCTGACATTTGGTTACTACTCAGGCTAACACCAACTGGCTAAGTGAAGCTAAAAGCAGTCTGTATGAACCTGCCACTTACATTATCATAAACTACCTGGGTACCTACCCCTTTTATAAATAGAGTTTACTGATATCACAGTAATGACCATAGTACACTTGCTATCAAAAGCTTGTTTACAGCAAGGTGCAACTTATATTGTTTTTCCTACCACTAAATACATTGAATCTACTGATGTATTAGCAAAGTCAGGCACTTTTTAACAACAGGACTTCCATGTCATGTGATTTATATAATTAATTTGAAACATGACTAAAGGGAGTGCATTAACTTGCACTGAGCAAGTCCCACACACTGATCCAGTGCACAGTTTTTCAAATGAAGCAGAAACCGTGAATAAGTCACACAATTACACCATTGCTATCCTTTAAAATCCCAGCGTTACGTTTAAAGGCCTTTTTCTAGGCTGCCTCTTGTCACATGACCCTCATGTGGCATCTCTATCCCCAGTGTGATGGTTTTCAGTGCTCTGCAAGGTGAGCTATTAGAGGAGGTGTCCCCAAGCTGAGTAACATCAAAATGTGATTCAGCTGTGACACTCAAACCCCCCTTTTCAGCTTGTTGTGCTCATTATAAGGAAATAAATCCACTGTGTATCCATCAAGGAGAAGGCGAGTCAACACCATGTGACCAGACTGCAGTCTCAGCACTTCTCCATTACTCCAGAGAAACACTGTCACCACCTTTCCTCCCCTAAACAGCCACTTCCCATAGAGGCCGGGATGCACGACACAGATCTGGGCGATCAGGAAATCATGACACATATATAATCACAGTGCCTCCATGATGTTCAGGCCCCACTATTCGCATCATGTGACTCCTTTCAAGCCATACATAATGAGATCATCACACTACCATTTACAGCCGAGACAGAGCACATTGTCACAATGTGTACAAACTGAATTACTGATCTTTAACAAGATGTATATGATAAATTAAAGTCACCACATAAGAAAAACAACAACAAACTGTAACGTATCATATCACGCCTGCTAGTACCCAGAGTGTAATGGTACAAAAAGCTGAAATGATGTAGCACTTTATGAGAGATAAAGGCCAATTCAAACGAAATTTGCATCTTTATAAGTCATTAAAGATCTGCTTTGTCGCAAACTTCCGTGTTTCAAATTGTACTCATCCGTTGTTTGAAAAAGTAAAGCCAAAGAGGAGGCTACCACCCTGCTGGCTAACGAATTAGCATCGGACATTATGTGCAACGCTGCACTAAACATGATCACGTTACTATCATCCCTTCCATGTAAGAAATCAGAATTAAAAAAGAGACACAAAATCCAAACAAACCCGACTGGAATACATGATGTTAACGCTTTAATTTGACACTGTAACGTTATTCCTGCTCCCCAACGACGTTGGCTAGTTTAGCTTAACAACCGGCAAAGTGACAGCGTCGTTTAGAGTAATTTTCTGTTATAAATAAGCACAGGAAAAAATTGTAACGTTATTAAGCAGATGAGGAACTTAACCGTGACATTATCTTTGTCAGATAACGAGATTATCGTGTCTGATAAGAACCACGGCCCCTAAATCAACGCTAGCTGTTTTGACAGCTAAGTTTGCGTTAGCTTAGCTAGCTACCTGCTTGCTGACATCAATGTTTTTATCATGACAACAAATCGCATAAATCACAACACACGTTTTCTCGGTCGCGTCTATTAGCCAATAGACAACCTGTTAAATGTCATTTAACTGAAAACTAAATTACCCCTCAGTATAATTTCACAAAAGCCAACATACAGTTTACTAACGGTAGCCTTAGCATGCTAGTTTCCCAGCTAGGTTAGCTGCGAGGGTTGGATTATTGCAGCTGGATAGATACGTAGATTATCTTGTCAATACATATCGTTATTTAAAAACCCCTTCTCACCTACATTAGTGCTATCTGACTGTTTAATAGATACGATCTTGTATTCTTGGAGGCTTACACCAACCTACTATTAGCCATCTGTTAGCTCGCCCCGTTAGCTTGCCAATTAGCCGATTCCTGTCCCATCTGTTTGATAATTTAAATATCAATGTCTCTACGTTTATCAGACATTATATACGTGTATGTGAGTGCGTTCAGATATTTCCCCTTCCCTGTCCTTACCAGGAATAAGGTCTTTAGAGCGTTGTGTTGAGCTGTTCAGAGGAGGTTTGCAGGTTATCCTGGCTCAAGATGGCTGATCACGGCACAGGGTTTCCTCCGCTGTATACAATGGGCTTCTGGGACAAAGAGCATCATATGCGGCGATCTGCGGTTTGTGCACCAATAGTGCGTGTTTGGTGGGAGGCTGCTTCACCTGTACAGGTGTATTCATGTATACTGTATTGGTATAATACTTAATATTGATTAAGTGCTGTATCGGATAATTAAATCACCACTTAGGTGAAATCATACTTGATTAAGTGGGGGATTTGTTTACACCTGTTTCACCTGGATTCAGATTAGAGTTGCAACGATTAATCGATTAAAGGACGTGTTCACAAATTTTCAAGTCTGTTTTAAAATAACAGTCAGGTGTCCAAATGAACATTTAAATAGGTTTTTCATGCCATAATCCTCCTGTTCATACTGACCATTAGAAAATCCCTTCATAATGAACTTACAATGTAAGTGATGGGGGCCAAAATCCACAAGCCTCCCCCGAGCAAAATTGTATTTAAAAGTTTATCTGGAGCTAATATAAAGCTTCAGCCTCAAATTAGTCAAATCAAGTAGGCTAGATATCTTTAAACGTTACAGTCTTTTTAGTGCCAAAGTCCCTCTTTTTGTCCCACCGCAGCTCAACGGGGAAACACTGTCTGAGGAAACACAAAGAGGGGATTTCATGCTAAAAAGACTGTAAATGAGGCAGATATCCAATTGATGGTACTAACTCAGACTACTGAAGCCAAATATAAGCTTCAGATAAACTTACATTTTTGCACAAAATGACTGATGGATTTTGGCCCCCATCACTTACATTGAAAGCGTATTTAAAGAGGATCTTTTAGTGGCCAGTATAAACAGGAGGAAAGATTACAGCAAGGAAAACCTCTTTCAGTGTTCATAGGTATGACTGTTTTAAGACACACTCGAAAAATTGTGAACCTCCCCTTTAATCGATTGGTTGCCAACTATTAAATTAATCGCCAACTATTTTGATAATCGATTAATTGTTTTGAGTCATTTTTTAAGAAAAATTTTCTGATACCAGTTTCTCAAATCTGAATGATTTCTGGTTTATTTAGTCTTCTGTGATAGTAAACCGAATATCTTTGGGTTGTGTACATGTGGACAAAACAAGACATTTGAGGACCTTGGGCTTTGGGAAACAGTGATAGACATTTTCAGATTCTGTGCACTTAGGTTAGTGTTTCACTGTGCTTGACTTATTGTGAGATGTGAGTTTTAGCCGTTTAGATCCCTCTAACCCATACTAAAAATAATTTATTGTTAATTTGTACTCAAATACTTGTTGCATTGGCACCAATTACTACTACACATTAACATAAAACCATTTAAATGGATTGACATTATGACAGAATTATAATTTTAGTTCATTTGAACATAAATACTTTAAAGAAATTAAAGAAAACCCATTTTGCTTAATTACTCTTCATGAATAACATCTTTAGTTGCTTCATAAAACCTTTTTTGCTGGTGATTGAGATATAAAGCAAGGAAGTGTGTTTTTTTTATTGCATTGGTTGCTTCGTTTCACATCTGTCAGTGAGAAACAAGCTGACAGCTTGAAGGCCCACATTTGAAGCCAGGTTAAAATGTGTTTATGTGTTCATTGGAAAAATGTCTTTTGCATTTGGTTAGAATAACACATTTGTTGCAAGCAAACAATCAGCATAAGGAAAGTGAATATGAAGTGTTTATCAAATATTTGGAGCTGGCAAGCTTCCATTGTGTCAAAATGTCTTTGTGTAAGACAGCTCTAATGTTGCCTTTCTGTGACAATTGTATACAGATTTCATACAATGTTGGGCCACTACAGTATGTTTTGAAACAGGTATTTGTTAGGGGTTTGCAATTCGAGGAAAAAACTTTATCATGATATTTGATTTTTATTTTATATTACAGTATTGATATGATAATACAATACATGTTATCCTTGTAGAAACTGTTAATAGATAAAATAACCGGACAGAAATGTCTTTTTGCAGCTAATCCTGCAAATCTAGATATCAGCCAAATCAAGGAACTTTATCAAATTGATGCAAAATTGCCTCGAAAATCTCTGATCATATAGACCACATTATAAATCTCACAGTACTGCCATATCACCCACCCCTAGTGTGTGTGATATACAAATGTGTAAGTACATGGTAGTTAATTAGTACATACCCTATATAATACAGACAGTATGTAAGTGTAATGTAGTATATGTCTCTATGAAAGTGGCCTTAATCATATTGTTCTTATACAAAGTGTATAAATCGTACATTTTACAACATGTACAGTATGATTTAGCTTTTCTAATATGTTCAAAGCAAATACTGTCTCTCTGTCTACAGTTTAATGTCTTGGCATTAAACTCTTCGTATCGGTAATCATGTGAATCACAAGTAATTTTAGATCGCTCTGATTATGTGTTGTATGTGGCATTCATAGTGCGTCTTTGCATAGGGAAAAAATGTCAGAGATCAAAGCATTTTTCTTTTGAAAAATATGAAACATTTTAATACAGTAATTCACAACATGTCATGCTTTCACTGTACAGTATTTCTTACAATCGTACATATAACCACATGCAGTGTGCTTTCCCAAGCTTAGCTGGGAGAACAGGACAGCAAACTAAAAAAATATACTTCATTTTGCAAAGTAAATAGCCCGAGACTTTAAAAGAACATAGCCCACACAAATATTTTTTTTTTTTATCTTGACAAAGATAATGAACTCCTTAACAGAGAAAGGGGGTGTATGTCTTACAGTACAAGAGGATCTAAGCCTTTATAAAAGTGAAGTCAGTGCGCCACTGCATTACTGATATAAGAAGCCTTTACTTGATGAACTGATAACTCTGAGATAATTTCCTTTCCTGGCAACAAATGTCTCATAGTGTCCCATATACTTCCAGCTACATTTGAGTGAGTGGATGTGCATGATAAATTCAGTGACGACTGCAAGCCGTTTCATCATTATTTCGATCAAACATATTCACAGATATTTGCCACTTCTCTGACTGTAAGTTCAATCTAACAATATGACAAAGTTACTATTTCAAGGTGCTCGCCAGTAACACCACAACAGAGTAAAACTCTCATTCAGCCCTTTTACATTAACAGCTAAGATAAGACATGAGTTTTTAATACAAAACATTTCTCCCATACTCTGCATGTGCAGCAAAGTGACGCTCTGCTCCTCTCTAGAGTGACTCCAAATCACAGCCACATCCTCAGCAGCAAGAGGGCGGCTAGTGCACAGATATAGTGTAATGTGCCTGGATTCCAGGAGGGTGCGCTGTTACAAAGGTCTGAGTCACAGCAGTGGATGCGCACCCCTGGCAGCTCTTGTTGCTGGCAGTGTCTGGACGTGGCACAACCACTGGTCAGGACAATACCCAGGGCCGCTGGAAGGACAGGAGGA
The DNA here is from genome assembly GCF_910596095.1 of Thunnus maccoyii. NCBI lineage: Eukaryota > Metazoa > Chordata > Actinopteri > Scombriformes > Scombridae > Thunnus > Thunnus maccoyii. The sequence goes on from NC_056551.1 coordinate 15,484,763, forward strand.
GGGTGGGGGGAGACAGTCAGTCAGAGAAGAGTGACAAGCTGGTGTTTGGCTCAGCAAGAAAAAAAGCATAAGTAAGCATCAAATACTGCAAGTGTGTAATGAGGAAGACATTTAGAGGTCTTAAAGGCTTACTCCACAGGATACACAGCTGAGAAACCTCTGAAAGTAGTCCATCTTTTACTCTTAAATTCAAGAAATAAAAAACTTGGAGAAGCGTTATTACATTCAGAATATTTTGTTTAGTCTATATAGCCTATAAATCTGTAATGTAATGGCTTTATACTGAAAAAATATACAAACAAGGCATTTCAACATTACAATAAAGCATGTCAAACCTAAATCCCCACTTATGTTAGAGCTGCAGAGCTCGAGATTCTCTGAGTTTTGGTCATCAATTATCCATCTGATAATTTATAAAGTTTTTGATATTGTTTTGAGTCCTAAGAACCATTTAAGATAAAATGCATAATTTGAATCTGATAGTTTTTGAAACAGTAATACTATCCATCAGTGAATTATTAATTAAAATAATTAATAAATTACAAAATGCCCCAAATATGAATAAAATGCCCTACTTCAGCTTTTCTATGCCTTTCCAGTTAATTTCTATGATGAGATTTTACTGTGGTTACTATGGTTATTTTTTTCTAATTAGCACCTGACAACATATCTGTCGTTTATAATCTAAAAGACAAACTGACATCCCTAGACAACATGGAGCTCAGAAGTATTTGCTGTGTTAAAATCCAAGCTGAAAGTGAAGAGTGATCAGGTTTTCTAGGTGAGGGCAGGGCCAACCTGGCTCTCCAGGCTTGGTTTTTAAAGTGACCATCAGTACATTAATCTATAAACTTGCTTCAGCTCAGTGTCCGTGTTTGGATTGTTTCATATTAGACGATGCACCTGTTGTGTAGTGCAGTAATACAAAATGTTAAATCATCATCATGATAATTCTTAGTCCAGCCTATCTTAACATCACATAATTACTTTACTTCCACTACAGTTCCTCACCTGTCTAGGGACTTAATTTCAGTGGATGGGGATGGCTGAGAAGTGAGAGGACATTGTTGAGGAGAGAAAGGCATTGAACTGGTTGTGGTTTAAGGACAGATGTCTTGTTTCTGTGGACAAAGGCAACTAGAACTCTAAGACTCTTATGGAACTTCACCAACATCTATTTGATTTGGGTTTGGCAGGGTCACATGAAGATTAACAGGCTGACTGGCCACAGATTACAGCCAAGACTGCTTCAAGATTTTTGACAAAGTGCTTGTCATATTGATGGTGTGTTGTCAGTCCTCGTCTGAGCTTACAATTTCCCTTAGCAAATGGAAAAAGGTGCCTCATCAGCCCTTTCGACATGAGCGGATCCTTTAGACGTCGAGCAAACGAACAGCTGGATTGTCCACGCTTCCATGGATATCAGCAGAACTACTCATCTGACCGTCACCATCCTGTCGAGGATGTCTACATCCTCCATTTGACTTAACATCAAACAATGAATGACTTATAATTTACTCAGCAAAGCGCACCAAAGTAGGGTTATGTAACTACCCTCAGCGCAGGGAGCAATTGAATATTCACATCAGCAGACCAAGAACATTCACATGAAAGTATGATTAAAAATGATTATGCCTATGTCCAGTGGCACGTCACAGTGAATTCATCATGATTTAATAATAATCTGCTACTCCATAAATATTCTGCAAATAAGTATCATACATAGACTCATTAGCTGACTTAGTTACACGATAAAGAGAAGGAAGAATATATTTCAATTTTGAATAATGTTCATGAGCGATTTACTCACTGCTCTCTGTCTTGATGCAGAAACGGTGTTTGAAGCCCTTGTGTGAGTGGGTGCAAGTAATGACCTCTGGGTTGGAGCAGCCCACGTCCACGTACCTCTGGCCCTGGATGATGTTGCAGCCATAGCACTGCAGCCCCTGGACTGCAGGGGACACACAGAACAGTACATGACAACTTGTTAGGGTGCAATTTAAGATAATCTGGCAGCTTGTTTTCTGTAACACCACAAAGATACATAAGCAATGGAACCTTCCCTGCTGCTTTTTTACTGCTATGGAAGGAATAGCATACATAAGTAGTAAAGATGAGAAGACGTTCCATCAAAGCTGAGTGTTATCAGCACATATACTGTACTACAGACAGGAGATCCAGACAGAACCTATGGGGATCACTGGAAGCCTCTCACACCACCATTATGATTATAATTATAAAGATTTCGATATGCAATTTTCACATAATAAGAGAATATTAGCTTAAGACTTGTGTGGCACAGATTTATTCTCGTAAAATGCATTATTATTATTATTATTATTATTATTATTATTATTATTATTATTATTATTGTTATTATTATTATTATTATTATTATTATTATTATTATTATTATTATTATTATTATTATTATTATTATTATTATTAATAAAAGATTGACACCTACAGTGGTGGGTAGAACATCTGGAAATATGGACCATCAATAAAACAACATAAAGACTATGAAACTAAAAAACTGCAATAAAGGTGTGTTATATTAGGTCACATTATTGTATGCCAATCACCAGCATTTGTCAACCCCTTCTGTATGTGTCCATATATCGCTGTTTTTATTCATGACTGCTGCTCTTCTTTGTTGATGCAACCTGTCTGTGTTAACAACCATATCTCCTGAAAAACACCTTACTAATTTCATCAAGACTATTCACCTTAACATGTTCCTGTTGGCACATTAAATGTTTTCTTGACTGGTGCATCTGAATATTTGGCTGCACATAATCTAGTCTTTTTGGATTTCTCTTAATTGTGTCATCTTGCTTTGAAAACTCACATATGAAGGTGTTTTGTGTTTCTTTTAAAACTGACTGTTGCTGCTGGTAGACATTGTGTTGTTGAGGTCATTACCTCAGAGTTAAAAATGTCCATTATTTTATTTAATTTATATCATTTTGCCTATCCCCACTATATCATGAAACACATACAGTATGTATGGTAGACAACACCCAAACAGTCATTCAGCTTTGATACAATAAGTACATAAACAGTGCAAAAAAGCTAATTCTCCTCTCCTCTCCTCTCCTCTCCACTCCTCTCCTCTCCTCTTCCTCCTCTAAAGCTTCTGCTTAAGGGTGACTCACCCTCAGTAGTACACCCCATCCCAAGCTGTCTGCCTGCCAGCTCCAGCTTGCGATCTCAAAGCCGTGTCTCTACCACTCAGCACCCTGTAAGTGGTGGAAGCTACAGGACTCGAGAGGGACTAAGTCAACATGCATGCAGCTAGATTTTGCAGTTTAGTTTTCCTTCTGAACTGACGCCAAAAAATGAGAGACGAGCTAGCACACATTAAAAGCTGATACAAAGGAATTTTAAGGCATATCTTTTCAGAAATATAAAGACTTCTTCCAGCTTTAGTTCCCTGATGTCCTCCGCCGCTGTCTCGCTTCCCAAATGTCTAACTCTCTCAAGAAAGTAAGGCTAAGCCTAAACAGAACAAATCCACTAGAGCTTAAAGGGATTGTCCGTGAATTCAGACCCCTCACACACACCTGTGCCCGACCTCCAAAATCCCATACACACAAGATGGAAGATCAGCTTTGCCTGAAACCAATCCTCCCTCTTTATCTGTGCAGCCCTGTGGACTGAGTGCGAGGGCAGAGCGCGGGCGTGAGCCTCTCGCTGCCTCTGCTCTGTTAAATAGCCCACCAAAAGCTCTGATGGAGCTTTCAGGAGGAAACTAATCCCAGGCAAATGCTCTTACAAAAATCACTTTAGAAATCTGCTGGAATCAATGTAAAGCCTCACAGGGACAGAGCGCACATGCCAGCTTTTAGGGGATGTGTCATATTCCCCTGTTGGTGATACAGCATGCAGTGAAAGCTTTCATAAATACTAGAGTATTTCATTAGAGATGAGTAAGGTGCTGGAAATGAAAAACAGCGGAATGGTCATTTACATCTGGCAAACAACCCGATTTAACAATTCATCGTGATACCATGTTGTTACACAAAAGCTGCCGGGCATGAGCATTTGTCAACGTAATGAGGACATATTGGAAAGACATTAAACTCCCATGGTACAATGCAATTTGTTATGACTATACACCAGGTCCTGTCCTAGTGTGCACTGCAAAGGTTGATTAAGTCCAAAGATATTTAAATCTACTGTGACCTAAATCTGATTAACTATTTAGTATCATGTATTTGCTTTGAGCACACGTTGCAAACAACTCATTTGCATTTCAAAACTGAGCCAATTATACTCGTATACTATTTTATACAGTGTACATGTACAAGAAACATGTAGGTATAAGACAATTGAAAGGGAAAAGTATACAACACAAGAAGACAAACAAGAAACATTAAAAAAATATAATAAGGATATTTGGATTGAAAATGAGCTTTTAAGGCACCATAAACATATAAGAATCAAATTCTGAATGCATACTGCAATCAAGAATTACATAATATATCACAGGTAGTAAAAAAAGTGCTATTATGGTATTAAGCTCAATGTCTTCTAGTGATGTTTGCTTAATGGTTATTTAAAAAAAAACCCCCAATACTATCATCATCATCTTTCGAATTTCTATTGAATATTGTATGTTTTAAATCACAGATGTTAGATTACATTCAGATAGATTACCTTTCTCGTGTGACAATAATATGGCTTACGCATATTATGTTATTCCAAATATAGGCTCATTTTCAAATAACATTCATTTGAAAATCTAATGCTGTTTATAATACACTAGAATTATATTTATGTCCAGCTTTGTTGCTTCACCTACTGCCTTTCATGGATAAAGATAAACATGATATCATTAGTCTGACCAAGAGTTTACTTCACCCTCAGTCTGGTTTGGGGTTGGGATCAGAGGTGATCTGACTCAAACCAAACACTGAGAAAGAACCAAGCAAACGACATCTCTGCACACAACAAAACCCAATTTCCTATTGTTTGGCCCTCATCTGAAACAAAGGTTACAGCCAAGCCGAGTGCAGGTCATTCGTTATTGCTCTATAGGGAAATTTAGTTTGCTACCTATAGATATTAACTATTGTCAGGAGGCACAGATTTGAACTCCCAGGTCAATTACATGCAGAACAAAGGCATATTTATTGGAATCACCTTTCGACATGGCCACTCATTATATTACCATGATCAATTCTGTTGGTTTCGGTCTAGAACACTCACCAGCTTATTTTCTATAATGCGACTGCGCTATTATTTTTATATTTTGCAAACATTTAAAGTTGTTTTTCATAATACTTTTACTGTACTTATTCATATACTGCAGTAGAAATATATTACCTGTATAACTGTATATCATGTTATAGATTATTTTGGCTGGAAAAGATTGTTTTAAGTACGGATTATATATTTGTCATGTCATTAGAGTCCAGTGCTTTTTCTGCATGCACGTGTGGGAGCGTGCACACACACACACACACGCATGCACACACACACACACACACACACACACACACCAACGCAGTATGTTCATATCTACAACATACACTTTACATTTCAAGGCGAAAACATATCCCACTCACCCCGTGTCAAGCAGAGCACCCAAACCAAGATGAATCCAAGCCCATACACCAGCCAGGTATGTAAAGTCATGGATGCAGCACAGTAGAGATGGTCAGTTTTCAGTGCTGGAGGAGAGTGAGCCAGAGATTTCCTCTGCTCTCATTTAATAGTCCACAAAAACAGTCAGAGAGAGAGAGAGAAATCTAGCGGCGATCCCACTTTTCAAAGCCCCGAACAGCCCTGATTGTCTCTCTCCACCCCAGCCTCACTGAAGCTCATGCAGTGTGTGAGTGCACTGCCAGTGAGAGTCCAGTGAGAGAGGGAGCCAACCATCCAGGCAGTCAGTCAGCTCAGCAGCCAGTCAGGCAAAAGGGATGAGGGGGGGAGGAAGATGAATGAGTAAAGGAACTAAATAAATGAATGTCTTCCTCAGCGGTCTCCTTGCCTCCTGAGCATGGAGGAGCTGGTGGAACTAGTGGTTTGATCACAACAACAGAAAAAAAAAAATCCTCTCTGCTCTCATGTCACCTCCTGAAGAAGAAAAAAAAGGGGGGGGAAAGAACCACCTACTCTAATCACAGAGATAAAAACAAACAGTGCCGCAGTGAATGTGTCCCTTTTCCAGTTGAGGCAAACACATCAATCAGGATTAATTCCTGATTGATAATCCATCTCTTCTAATAATAGCCCTATCACAAAGTGTTAAAAGCCCTGGCACTAAATGGGATGGCACACCAGGGGGCAGGTTGGTGTGTGTGTACGTGAGTGAGTCTGTGCATGTGTGTGAGGGGTAGCAATGCCAAAGGACTCACAAACACGCACACAAACAAACACACACACTTCCCCAACAGGGCAGGTTATCTCTGCTCAGTGTATCACTGTGCTCGCACACTGGGGAGAAAATTCTATCTAATCAAGAATTAAAGAGTAAATCCTTTCTTAGAGACTGTAATGCCAAAGGATAAGGCAGGCTTTGCAGTAAGCTCTCATTCCCTCCCCACCCAAAGCAACATATGGTCCGGCCTGATAGATGGCTGCCAATGATCGCTGTCATTCATATTAAGACATATTTACTGTGGCGGGTACAGATTTTTCCACATACAGTCAAAAGTCTGGACACACCCTCCCATTCACTTGAATGAGAGAGTGTGACCAAACTTTTGACTGGTGCTGTATGTTTTGCAGTGGAATCCAGATAAAGTATCTCTTCATTAGAGCTCATTTACAAAACAAACAATGCCTAATCATGTCATCTTTTTGTCTTGCACACGCACACATATGTGCCTCTTTTTATTTCTAAGTGTGTGCAGCTGTGTGTGAGTTGTCTCTCCTCTCGGTGCTTCTATTCATGAGTCATTGTTTGTGTGTGTGTATGAGTGTGAAAGAAAAACAGGGCGAGAGACATGCCAGCAGTGTGTTCTATCTGTGTGAAGCATATGGTAGGTAGAAAAGGGCCATGTGGACAGTTGTGTGTGTGTGTGTGTGTGTGCATAACAGTGGAAAAGATGCTGTTTTAAGCTTAACTTGAATCAATATTCCATTTTATGCGTGTGAAGAGTAACCGCGAGCCTTTCTATAATAAAATCCTTATCTTATGTCTTATCCTAATTCTAAAAGTAACACTCACCCACACACACGTACGACTCAGCATGCCAAGATTCCCATTTGTCATGGACGGGCATGATGAATCTATAATGTGAAATTTTTCACATGGTGTCAACACAACCAAACCGAGTGGTGTAGAGCATAATAGAGTGGTCCCAACGCTGGTGTGCACATGCAATTTTTGTCTCGACCTTTTCCCTCTTCCCCCCATCTTACAGCTCTTATTCATTTATATTCTGCTGAGCTGCTTGAGCCTTTGAGTGATAAAGCCATGAAAGAGGGAGTGAGGGAAGGATGGATTTGGAGGGGTAGAGGAGGTCCGGCAGTACAACAATGATGAAAGTGAGTCTTCCCCGAGCTGCTCCTGACTTATCTTATGACACACAATAGCTGCTTTAAATTCCCTTGAAGTCCCTTGCGGTGGCTAGTTTGGACTGACAGTGACAAGAATAGAGAGAGGCTACATGGCTTTAAATTCTTGATGAAATTGCAATTAAGACACCAGAGGAAGGAGTATAAAAGAGCCAGAGGATGTGCAAGCAATGACCAAGAAGAAACAACAAGGATGTGAGGAGGAAACACATGAAAAGTTAATTCTGCTCTGTGGGCTTTAATTCTGGGCATCTGTCGTCACATATAACCCTGCCCTAAGAACTGTAGAGGACATGAAACTGAAAATGGCCATTAAGTCTTATGTATTAACCGCAGCCCGGCGGGTTCTCTGCAGTGTTAATAAGCAGTAATCCAGTAATGTTTGACCACAATACTCTACAACATGGGCAGAGATTCTGCCGGCTATGTGCAGCTAAATCAAAACAAAAAGTCTGGAAACTACACGGGGAGCGGTGAGGTTAGAGATTTCAGTTTGTAGAGACTTTGATGCCCCACCAATTTGGCTGGTTGGAGAAATCCTCCGGGGTCTCTTTCGCTTCCCTTTAGGGACAGTTTTTGTGCATTTGTCACATGTCCCATGATTATCGTCTTAATGCTGGCACTAGCTGTAAGATTAACTACTGGAGCCCTGAAGGGAAACTGCCTTTTAGCACCCAGAATATCAAGTAATTGAAAGTTTGACCGCATGTATGTGCCTCTGCAGTTTTACACTAAAGGGAGTGCAAAGCCGGATTCTCCTTATACAGCAAAAGAGACGTCTTAGCAAAAGGCTTAGCTTCAGTTGTGGAAATGTAAGCACTTCTAAATTTTGCTATATTTCTCTCCCAGCATTTTTTTATGAATTACAAATATTCAGGTTTTAAGGCATCAATTCACTACATGAATTCAGATTTCCACTTCAGGAGTTTATGAACATATAATGTAGTACAAAGCATTTTCTTGCTTTGCATGAATCAATAATTCATGTACATATTGTAATTGATACATTCCAGCAATATATTAAAATGTCTGCCTGTTTTCTATTATGTGTGTAAGAATTTTTGCAATGTAGGAGGACCAGTTGTTCCAATATGCTCTTTTATGATCTACATCCAAAACCACAAATTGGTCAGGCTAACACCTCCTGCAACTGTTTTTTTTATGTATTGCAACCAATACTGGAGCAAGACTTCCCATTTACTGACCTGATAAGCTACAATGTCTACCATGATGGGAGAGTGGAGGCTCCAGAGAAACTACCGGGTTAACATAATTATATGTCTTCTCAAGCGTGTAAGCGCTGCATCTCTGAGCGTCTTATCAGCCTGTGGCATCTTAAGAGGCACAGTCCAATCAGTGGCCAGATATTTTGTGCATGGCTGCTCTGTCTCTGTGCCCAGGGGCCTGGGGGTGAAGCCCCGGGGCCCTCTCACCATCTGCTGCTGTCACTGGGGGTGGCGCTATCACGTCCACAGTGCCATGCCAGCCCAGTGAGCCCAAGACCAGGCTGTGACCTTCTCTTCGACTGCCCTGAAACCTACTGTCCTCCTCACCAGGTTACTCACAACTACATGATGCAGAGTGGTCGCTGGTCAAGAGGCATGTTTTGCAGAAAATTGGTCATATGGTGTTGAATTAATGCACAATAGCCTAATGACCAAGTTTTTGTGGATTTGTTTTTGATTTGAAATCTTTACACAGGTCTGAATTTGAATTTTGAAATATGTTTCACAGGACTAACAACAACAGTTTCACAGTAAATCTCACATTTCACAACTAGGTTATAATCATTCCATGGCATGCAACTCCAAACTAATATTTCATCTCATACAGAGCATTTCAAACTTTTTGAGGAACTGTTATCAGATTTCAGAGATTAATTTGCCCTTTTGGATGTACAGCATCTGGCATGGAAATTCAAACCACCACTTGAAGGCTTGCTGTGGGGACGTGCCCGCCTGATATGCTGCGGCACACATCACTCGCAATTTAATTGGATGTTTGGACTATTTTTAAAAGGCCCACTGAACCCACAGCCCAGTCTTTTAAGAGCGGTTGATAAATAATTAAACTGACACAGATAGGGTGGAAGAATATTTAAGTGCTACCCCCATTTAAAGGCTTAGCTTTACAAAACCATCAGCTCAATAATCTCTTAATTTAAACATTCCCCTCAATCTCTGAGGCTTAGGAGGCAGCATCTGCTACACACACACTCACTTTGCTCAGGAACATCTTTATAAAAATCCAACCTGAGACATTTTGACATCTGTTTCCCTAATGACTTTTATTCAGTGCCCATTTAGTCACTGACTTGCTTGGTGAACCATTTGTGTATTAACTAAAACTATGTCACTGACACAATTTACAGATTTTTGAAAGGTCACATAGTTCCCTGTAAGTCCCCTTTAGCTCAGGATGCAGCTTAGCTTGGCCTACATTTCATCCTGATAAATTCTGTTTGTCATTTATAGATCTTATTGTTACACTTTATGAGATCAATTATAGGGCTCTCAGGGGATTTGTAAGAGGTGGGGCGTTACGCAGCCTTGTTCCCAGTAGGGAAATCAAAACATGCTACTCTATTTTCTTTCACATGTAGCCTATGATATGCATCGACACAAACATTAAAAGCCTTGCCTCATGAATAATGAACAACATCAGAAACTAAATTGCCTGAACTACATAACGTGGAGATGAAGCAGTGATTCGGAAGCATGTTTTCAACATGAGAGTGAAGACACTGCCAAGAGCTTTGGAGGCTGACCTGACAGCACATTGACGCCAACACCCAGTTTATTTGACTGCCAAGTTGACAGCACCACAACCTTTCCATCCCTGCCAGCTTCATATCTTAATCCCCCCTGGGCTTTATCACTTAAATCATCTTTTAAGGACAAAAGCAGATCCTATAGGTGGCTTGCTGCACCTATTGCCTGTGCGTAAACCCAGCATCAGCTCCCCCGAACAGATTTGCCTCCAGGCCACCACAGCCCCAGCTCTGTGAGGGAATATGAATGGCATTAGCTCCAGGCTGTTGCCATGGTGTTGACTTATTTACTGTACATCAGCCCACTGACTTCAAACAGCGCAGTGCACGTTTTGGCTGCCATATTAGTGTCACTGTTATCATCCAAAGGACACATTTCCACTGGGTGATTTAAAAAATGAGACTTTGGCTGGTTGGAGACAACTGAAGGTTGTGTGGAAATGTAAAAAGTCCTGTAAGCTGAAGACATACTGACCAATAGAAAGTGTACACTTTTTTGCCAATAACAAATCCACACTTTTACAAATATTGGTTTTCATTAATGATACACCCAATAAAACATGAACATTCCCATGAGATCAAAACAGATTTTTAAAAAAATTAAAAATAGAAATAAAAACATGTTTGAAATCCCAATATTGGCCCTTGATGAATAACATGCTCGGCTGGGTTTTTGATGTCTTGGGCAGCTGTTTTCTTGAGCAGCAGATGGCTTCACATTTTAATGAAACCACAAGTGGAACTCACCACTGACATTTACATTTGTCCAATAATCAATGTGCAGAAAGAAGTAAATGCATGGATTATTGGAGACTTTCAGGAACAACATTTGACAGAATTACTTTTCCTGAAGCGTTTTAGACAAAACCAAAATGAGAATACGAGTAAGAAACTCATATTTGATCTCATATTTGATCCCCTTACAGATTCAACTCGTTGAGTAAGATTAAGATTAATTCTGGGCTGTCAAGCAAGGATATTCTGTATAAGCTTTGGCAGGGCAGTATTTATGAATGGAGGGAGAAGATAAAGCGTCCTCTGTTTTGTTATGTCATCCTGGCATGGTATTATCTGACAGGGAACAAGAAAATGGCTTTGTGTTAAATAAACTTTTTATCCTAAACAATGACTTATGATAGTTAGGTTCATGGGGCCTTTATCAGGACAGAATATGAAACGAGTGCATAATGCCTGCTGAAAGTTAGAGATTCTGTCTCGAGGCTTATGTTTGTGCAGTGGAGTAAAATCTGTTTTTTTGAAGAAATCTCGTAGCATATTTCAGGATTCCAGTAGCATAAGTGTGACAGTTGTTGCATGGATGGGTAGGCTTTGCCTGCCAAAATGTCCTATGCAGTTACTTCATGAAAAGTTACGCAACAGAAAGAAATGCTCTGGTTGTCTTCCTTGGCCGCATGAGTTTTGAGTTATATAAATATATAGTCATCACTAGGGTAATTTATTATTATTCTTTAACTTTTCGCATACACATCTTTTACCACTTCATGAGTATGAGGTAACCGAGATTATAATTGCAAACAATGCAGCTAAATGACAAATATGAGTTTAGGCTGGAGTGGCAAGACAGTACTCATGTGCTGAGGTCTAGTTATGAGAAATAAAATCTCTCTGTCATATTATGCACCCCAGGCATGGAAATGACACGCTTTTATTATATATTGTGTGGATAAAGGTACACGTTAATAAAAAAAAATGTTTGTTTGTCCCTGTTTTCTACAGTTTTAAAGTGTTCAGTTTGATGTTTGTGAAAAAAAGTAATCATGGCATGTAACAAAGGTTTTGAATTTATGTATACTGACAGAGAAAGACTGACCTAGATAAAGCACCGTGGGCTACTCTGATTATTGTATCAGCCTTGTATTGTGGCTGTGTGACATGCATCAGAGACACTGCTGTGGAAATTAGGGTGTAATCAAGATTTAAGCTTAGACTTTACAATGAGGCATTTGTGCCAGCGTTGCGAGTGGACAGGTAGAAACGCTAACAGAATGTAGGAATAAACTGGATGTATATGTATATTGTCTCATATGAATAAGGTGAAACAACACAAAAACTTTGCGAAAAATTGCGATTTCTTTAAAACTGTCATATAATCAGTTGTCTTGTTATCTTGTAATTTGATCCAGACATGGGTGTCAAAACACTCTTGCAAAAGATTAGGTTATTATTACTAACATAATATAAAAATAATATGATCTCCTAAAGGGGTACTAAAGAAATGTTGTATTTCACTTCCATAAAGTTGGGAGATTCGCAAGAACCAGAACAAAATGATTTTATATTCACATGTGTGGTTCAAGCTCCAAATAAACTGGATCCTAGACCTCCCACAATGCAAATCAATTGTCGCTTTGTCTCTGATGAAGACACAGTAGTGACTTCGTTGGTCTGTTTGCTCTATTAAAGGCTGCAAATCAATCAGTGTGCTCCAGTCTTTTCTCATCCAACAATGGCGTTCATTAGACCCTCACAGCCTGTCTTTCAAACTCCAGATCCTCAGTTTGTAATACGGTTTTTTAATCAAAAATTTGAAGTCTCCAAGCCCTCACCAGCTGAGTAGCATGACAAATAAATTAACTGTCATGTGTAAAATCAGTGGAGGGCCGCTTTAATTGCTTCCTGTTCATCAAGGCTCAGAGATTTCAAACAAAATATCAGTGTTCTCCACTGAATTAATGATATTCATTTGGGCGTTGAGGGGATAGAAACCAGAAAATTCAGTTATATGGTTAAATTTAGCTGCTGCCTTATTGGCTTTGAAGTACATTATATCAACCACAAATCCTCTGTCAGTAAATGAGATATTGTTACATCAGAAACGAGGTTATAAGACAGCACAATGGTAGTATACTACAGTATAATAGTCTTAGAGAAAGTTATCTAGATCAGTGGTTCTCAAAGTGGGGTCAGGGGACCCCCGGTGGTCCTTGAGGCACTTCCAGGGGGTCCCCAGAAAAATAGGGAATATTCTAATTTTTCTATTATTTCATTGACTATAAGTTAGCCTAATGAGAGAATAAATAAGAATGACTATCGTATTCATATTAAGTTTCACACTCTTCACTGTTATCTGCCCAACTACAGCCTAAATTAATTGATCTATCAGTGTGTGTCAGTAGGTGGCGGTAGTGAGCTATAAGGGACAGTCATGAAACGGAAGAAGAAGAAGCAGCTCACACGTGTGGTCCAATATGTCTGCTCGTCGTCCTGTTGTGTTTTGAGATTGACACGAGTTGTTTTGAACACTAGTTTGTTGCCGTTTTATATAATTATTCAGTAAAGCGTCTCGAACGCAGTCTTAAACGTCAGGATGGCTCAGAGGAAGAAGAAAGTGATGAAGAAGAAGAGACACACCGCCAGCAGAGAGCCGGAGGCTGACTCTGACACTGGAGACTTTGAGCTGGCTGCTCAAATTAAGGACGATGATTCTGTAAGGAAAACAATACTTATTCCGCTTCTGATCTGATCTCCTGAGCACTTGTTCATGGAGATGTTTGACTTACTGACAGATTATCTGATTTAAAAGAGAGTGGGTGATGTCAGCTGTGTTACACGTGAGGGTGATACAGTGGGGGTATAGCTCAGTGGTAGAGCATTTGACTGCAGATCAAGAGGTCTCCGGTTCAAATCCGGATGCCCCCTAAGTCTGTTTTAACAAACTTTGTACATGCTACATGACTATAATTAGAGCTGCAACTATTAATCGATTGGTTGCCAACTATTAAATCAGACGACAAGCTTTTTGATAATCGTCATTTTTTAAGAAAAAAAGTCCAAATTATCTGATTCCAGCTTCTTAAATGTAGTATTTTCTGGTTTCTTTAGTCCTCTATGATAGATAACTGACTATCTTTAGGGTGTGGACATTGAGGACATCACCTTGGGCTTTGGAAAACACTGATCGTCATTTTTCACCATTTTCTTACATTTTATAGACCAAACAACTAATCGATTATTTGAGAAAGTAATCGACAGTTTGATAATGAAAATAATTGTTAGTTGCAGTAATCTATCTACTGAAACTGTAATTATTAACTTAGTGTACTTCAAAAGCATGTAATATAGTCTACTGTTCTTTACAAGTGTTGCTCATATGCTTTGTTGTCATTGCCACTGTGACTTATACTAACACCTTCACAAAAGTACCATAAGCTCTTGCTGTGCACACATACATTTATGCCTACATCTAACTACGGCTGCAACTGTTATTTTCATTATCGATCAATCTGCTGAATATTTTCTTCGGCTAATCATTTTTTAATCATCTCCAAAGATATTCAGTTTACTTACATGTATGACACATAACATGTATATTTAATTGATTATCAAAATAGTTGCAGATTCATTTTCTGACAATCGGCTGAATTGTCTTATTTGTACTAGATACCATTTCTTGTACTAACTAGTTGTGTCTGCCTTTTTTCGCTTGATTTCTTCTGCTGCTGAATTTCTCACTTTTGGGATGTATAAAATGTCACAAGATTAACAAAGACTGCAGGAATCATTCAGCTGGGTTTCCTGCAGTGTTTTAAAGACCACCTCAGCTAGCATCATAAAAATGAATACACTTCTATGAAATAAAATATTACACCTTAGGGAGAATAGCAGAGGCGCTATTTCACACAGCAAATCCCTTTTCTATGTAATGAGTGTTGCTGTTGTTAAAGTCATCATCTACTAAGTAAATTGATCATGAGGCAAAATGTGTCAAGAAATACGCTTATTCCTAAAATGATCCTGTGAACATTGTCATCAAACAATATTCATCCCTCCTTCTAACCTTGAAAGGAACATGATTTTTCAAAATTTTACATGGCATTTTGAAGACCTCATGTGTTTTTTTTTTTTTTTATGGTTTCACAGCCAGGGAGGAAATTGCCGCGATTCCCCGCCCATTCTGACTGCCTGTCAGATGTGGAGCCTGACACCAGGGAGCTGGTCAGAGCCCAAAACAAGAAGAAAAAGAAGTCTGGAGGATTTCAGTCCATGGGTGAGAGACAGTGAAGAGTGCATAGATGGGGCTGCGTGTTCACTGCTTGCTGACAGTAGTGGAAGTCTACCTGTATATGCCTGGTTTGAGCTGAAAAAGTATAATCTGATCCCCTGTTCACTCAGTCTACATTATGTGTGATTTCAGGTCTCAGTTACCCTGTATACAAGGGGGTCATGAAGAAGGGTTACAAAGTCCCAACTCCAATCCAAAGAAAGGTAAGTCGGTACCACATCAGGATCCTGAAATCCAAATATTTGTGACTTTTTACAGCACAATATGTCACGTCCAATCCTTCTCTTCACCACTGCAGACTGTCCCGGTGATTTTGGATGGCAAGGATGTGGTGGCTATGGCTAGGACTGGCAGTGGTAAGACAGCCGCCTTCCTGATCCCCATGTTTGAGAAGCTGAAGGCCCCACAAGCCCAAACAGGAGCCAGAGCCCTCATCCTGACCCCCACCAGAGAGTTGGCCTTGCAGACCATGAAGTTCACGAAAGAGGTCAGACGAGTAGACTGATGAGTTTTTATTGTGTTTGTTGGCTGATATTATATGTAGCTGTGTTTATTTATATATATATTTTATTTATTTATTTTTTTGTGGTTTTACAGTTGGGAAAATTCACCGGCCTCAAGACCGCCTTAATCCTTGGTGGAGACAGGTGTGTGATTCCTTGGCTGTCCTGTGCTGCTGTTCTTTAATTCTCTTGTACTTTGAGATCTGTGCAGTTATTCTTCTTTTCCACTTATACTGATTTAAATGTCTTTTCCAGAATGGAGGATCAGTTTGCTGCTCTTCATGAAAACCCTGACATGTGAGTACACACAGAAGCTTAGATTGTTGTGTTATGGTGCTAACTAATAATAATTGCGTTTACAATGCTGATCTCTGTTCTCCTCCTTCAGAATCATTGGCACCCCCGGTCGTCTCATGCACGTTGTCAAGGAAATGAACCTGAAGTTGCACGGTGTGGAGTATGTGGTGTTTGATGAGGCTGACAGGTGAGAAATGTGGCATATTTTCATTTCACAGATTGGAGACACTGTATGCAAATGTGTTTTAATGTAACCATGTTCCTCTTGCACTCAGGTTGTTTGAAATGGGTTTTGCTGAGCAGCTTCAGGAGATCATCAGGAGGCTTCCAGACACCAGACAGACTCTGCTGTTCTCTGCCACTCTGCCCAAACTGCTGGTGGAGTTCGCCAGAGCTGGTGAGATCACCTTTAAAAAAAACCCAACAATCTATCCTGGTTTAATGCCGCTCTGTGCTTTTACATACATCAATCATGATTGAAGGTTTTCAAATTGATTTGAGTCTACTTTTTGGGTTCATCTGTCCGCAAACCGTCATAATAATCATCATCTTTATCATAATGACTTTCATATTGGGGCTTAAGGCTTCATGCTGACTAAATAAACTTGTTTTGTTTCCAGGGCTGACAGAACCAGTACTGATTCGTTTGGATGTGGATTCTAAGCTCAGTGATCAGATTAAGGTAAAGAGAGGACACATTTTAGTAAACATTACATGAGTCGGGATTAAAGTGCTAATGATTCTGGGTTGTTGTTTTAGGAGAGAAAAACATTTACCTTATGATCACTCAGCATTTCTCCTCACACAAAGCACCTGTTGCTTTCTATCAGGGCAGTGTAATGCCATGCTGCCTTCAGGTGCTCTTTGCAAGCTCTTACTTTATTAGTGAGAAAGTCATACAGTACATCATAAAAATGACTGTATGATTGTTAAAAATTATGCATATTATGATCTGAACTAAATCCTCACTTCATATCTATCCATCCATTTCAAAATCTTTTAATTTCTCTTGTCTTCCCTCAGCTGTCATTCTTCCATCTGCGACTGGATGACAAGCCGGCCCTGCTGCTACATCTCCTGAGGAACGTAGTGAAACCTCAGGAGCAGACGGTAGTCTTTGTTGCCACCAAACATCATGTAGAATACCTCAAGGAGGTAAGACAAAGACACTAGAATTACTCCAAAGTCCATTTGTGTGTATTTTTCCTCAGTGAACAATCTTAGTAACTCAGAGATTTAAGTTTGAAAGTATCCATATTTTTGTTCTTTTGTTTTATTGTCCAGCTGCTGACTTCAGAAGGTGTGGAGTGTGCCTACATATACAGTGCCCTGGATCAGACTGCCAGGAAGATCAACATTGGAAAATTTGTGCATCGGAAAGCCATGGTGCTCATTGTGACTGATGTCGCTGCTCGTGGTATAGACATCCCCCTGCTGGACAATGTCGTCAATTACAACTTCCCCTCCAAGGCCAAGCTCTTCTTGCATAGAGTTGGTGAGCGTTATGGAAACAATTAATAAGATTGATGATAAGATTTTTTTTGATCCTTTTACCAAATTTCAATAAAGAGGAAGAAGTGCTGAGGTTGGTCTTTTTCCTTCAGGTCGTGTGGGACGTGCGGGGCGCAGCGGCACAACCTACAGTATGGTTTGCACAGATGAGATGCCTTTTGTATACGACCTTCACCTCTTCCTTGGAAGGCCCGTTCAGATCGCCACACCTGAACACACACAAGGTAGCCTTTTTAGAATGCATGCCAGGTTTCAACTGATGAATGAACTCTGGGATTGATGTACTCAGGCTGCTGGTAGACTTTTAAAAGTATTCCTTATTTATCACTGTCTTACCTGTCAATCTGCTATCCAAACCTCGCCTCCCCTCCTCCAGATGTAGACGGTGTGTTCGGGCGGGTCCCTCAGAGTATCCTGGATGATGAAAGCTCAAATCTGATCGCAGCACACGACAACTCCCTAGACCTGCAAAACCTGCATCGTGTCTCGGAGAACGCCTACAAGCAGTACCTCAAGTCTCGACCAAACCCCTCGCCAGAGTCCGTCAGACGAGTCAAAAACACAGATCTGTCCATCATGGCTGTTCATCCGTTACTGGGTCAGTTTGGAGGAGGATGAATTATGTAGAGAGCAGTGATAATGATGCTCAGGGAGTAGTTAGTAACAGCATTTAATTTATCTCGCTTTAGGGTCGGGTTTGGAGAAAATGGAACTAGACCGCCTTCAAATAGTTGATGCCATCAAGGGCTACAAATCCAAATCGGTGAGTTACAATTGATGACAATGCAGATATCTCATTGTGCTGCAATTTCCTGCTAACCTGTGTTGTCTCTTTCTTCTAGACTATCTTTGAAATCAACTCCAACAGTAAGACACAGGCCGGTGAGGTGATGCGAGCCAAACGCTCCAAGGACTCGCGGTTGGTGGACAAATTTAACAAGCATAGAGATAACCTGGCTGCAGAGAGCCTCCTGCATCAGCCCATCAACCTCTCCACCACCGATGAGACCACACACACCGCAGGCCAGGATGATGACGCTCTAAATGTAAAAAATGACTTGAAACAAGTCATTTCATATTTTTGAGAGATCAGCATGTGGAGCACTGAGGCCAAAAATCTCATGATGTGTTAATTTGCTTCTTCTTATAACACTGGTCCAACACATCATTATTCAAGTGTTTCTAAATGTTAATTACTGTTGCAAATATCCTCATTTTGTACATTTATTGACCAAATGCCAACATAGGTGTCACTTTTGATAAAAATGTAATTCTTTATTTTTCCACCAGGGGGTGTTCTCGGAGGTGGTCGGTGGAAAGAGGAAAGGCCGGCAGGAAGATGGGGAACAATCAAAGAGCAAGAAAAGCAGACAAACAGGCAAAGATGAAGAGTTTTACATCCCCTACAGACCTAAAGACTTCAACTCTGAGAGAGGGTGAGGATACAAATTTTATTAAGGCATATTGAGATGTGTATGAAATGTGAAGTAAATTACATCAGATATGATTAAAATATATTATCTGTGTTTTATAACCTGTCATGCCTGTTCTTGTTAGGTTAAGTCTCGGCGGAGAGGGCAGTGCCTTCGACCAACAGGCCTCCACAGCTGTCCTGGACCTCATGGGAGATGAGGGAGACCGGTTCAACCAGCACAAAAAAATGATGAAATGGTGAAAATTTACTCATTCATTCGTTCAAAGTCTCTGTCTTCTTTTCATACACCTTACACTTCTGATTTTGCCATTTCATATATCATCATTCGGTGCATCTCTGTTGTTTGTAGGGACCGCAAGAGGAAGCGCTTTGTCAGAGACACAGGAAAGGAAGACCAGAAGAAAAAGATAAAAACAGACGGCGGCCAAGTCATCCAGAACAAAAAGAACAAAAAGAACTTGTATCCTTTCAACAAAATGTCTCTTTGTGTTTACTATTATCACTGCTGTCATATTACTTGAAAATTTATTACTATTCTCTCTCACTGTGACAATATTTAGCTGTATTGTTGAGATGTTGTATGATTTAACGACATGTCAGTTACGAGGAGTGGAAGAAAAAGTACAGGGTCGATGACGGAGGATCTGGCTCAGATGGAGAAACGGGAAGAGGAGGAGGGAGGAAGCCAGGAGGTAGGAGAGCATCCTCTGTCTCAACTTGAACACTTATTATTCATTACATCTAATGGACTGTTTTGTTAAAGCAGTTGTAATTAATGAGGTCTATGGGATTTAAACAAAATGTTCCTAATAGGCAATAATTATAATTATTCATTGTTGACACATTTTTGAAGTCTTATTTTACTGTTGCAAATCATCCTTAGCACACCTTCACCGTCTGTTTTTGAAAGGAATAGTTCAACACTTTTGGAAACGCTTATTTGAATTCTTGCTGAGGGTTAGTTAGTATGAGATACAGTCAGCAGGTGGTTAGCTTAGCTTAGCATAAAGACTGAAGTTAGGGGGAAACGGTTAGCCGTTGGCTCTGTCTAAAGGCAACGATATTCATTAAAAGGTCATATCTTGACTTTTTAATCTGTAAAAAATTAAGAGTAAAAATGACATAAAATTACCTTTTTATGAGAGGTTATGTGCCGGACTATTTCTTTATTTTATCGGACTCTGATTAGCATATTTCTAAAAAATGGCAAAGTATTCCTTTAATTTCCAAGCGGAAAGTAAATTAATACTTTAAGTCACTGTGTAAATCGCAGGTCTATCAAGTGTAGCTGCTGTACCTTTTTAAAAAAAAAAAAAGTAATGTTTTTTTTCTGTTTCATCCCTCTCCCAGGTCGTGGTCGTGGTCAGCGAGGTCCTCAGTTCCAGAGCCCTGGACGATCGCAGGTAACGCCAGGTGGCCGTAGAGTGCGCACAGAGCTGAAGACGAATGATCAAATCCTGAAACAACGAAAGAAAAATCAGAAGCACCAGTTCCTGCAGAGTGGCGGCCTGCAGAAACTCCGTGGCAAGAACAAACAGTTTCTCGGAGATTTCAAGAAGTCAGGTTTTGGACGAGGCAACCAAAAGAAGGGCAAGATGAGGAAGAGAATGTGAGGAGGATGGATCACAGAGGGATGATGTTGTGACCACACGGGACTGAATGATGAATACTTTTATCATCCCAGACCATCTTAAAGAATTTCATGGTGCCTGTCATGATTATGGATTGAAGGAGAAGAGTTGAGGAAAGCATTTCTAGACTTCGGTTTACCTTTTTCCTCATTGCTTACCGAACTTTGTATTTGACACAGAGTATGTATAAGAATGATCCAATGAACTGGGTTTCCTTCTTTTAAGCGTGTTGGCAGATTAACCTGTTTAATTGTTTTTGAGTACTTAAATATGTCTGTACACATTATTAACTGATGGTAAAATACAGATATGAATAAGGTCAGATTCTGTGTCATGATTTTATTTGCAGGCAATCACATGTTTATACAATAAACAAAAGTGCAGCATAGAAATGAACGTCTGATGAACTTTTGCTACAAATGGGACGACAATATACATCCATTAAACGGGGTCATAAATGGGGTGGAGCTGTAGTCGTGGCTTTTGTTGCTATTTCAATTAAAGCCCAGTCAGGGTAACCGCAATCCTTGATGTGACTTTGTATCCTACCTCAAGCCTTTATGATTGTTGTTGTTTCTGCCTGGTGGTATTATGACTGGATGGCTCCCATTTTGTCCTCTAGTGCATGGCATGAATGAAAAATGAGGTACTGGTTTGTGTGAGTTGGTTTTCTGTGAACCTCAAAACTGAGGTCACCCACTTCTTTAAATGTCAGCTTCAAAAATGATGTAATTATCTGCAAATGAGTGTTCAGTGAAAGCTGAGAAGCTTTTTCTTTAAAATGTATGTAGGCCCAAGATGTTATATTTTCCATCAGCTCTAATTTCTGTTTTGAAACTGTGCCAGTCAACTCTTCTTTGCCAGCATCTTGAAAAGGTATGCACTCTTTTGAAAACTAGCACTTAGGGAGGAATAAGCAATCTGTGTTCCTAAGGTTTTTCAGGTGCCACCTTGTACTCGCTACCACTTAAAGTAACTTGGATATAGCGAGAGGAGGAGTGGGAAGAAGAAGAAAGGGAAACAAAGCTAAGCTAGCCATGCTATCTGCTCTATGAGGTTGTATTTAAAGGTTAGGTTCACAATTTTTCAAGTCTGTCCTAAAACAATATTCAGGTGCCCAAATGAACACTGACACATTTTTCTTGCTGTAATCCTTCCTCTTGTTCATAATGGCCATTAAGAGATCCCTTCATAATGCACTTTCAATGTAAGTGAATGGAGAGAAAATCCACAGCCCTCCTGTGAAAAAAAGTATTTAAAAGTCTATCTGAAGCTAATATAAGGCTTCAGCTGTCCAAATTAGTCAAAGCAATTCAATATCTTTCAAAGTTAGTCTTTTTAGTGCCAAATTCCCTTTTTTTGTTACGATCCTTCCACTGCAGCTGAACAGGAAAACACTGTCAAGATACAAAGAGGGAATTTTTTTTACTATAACAACTAAATGTGGAAGATATCCACTTTATTTGACTAACTTAGACTGCTGAAGCATCATATAAGCTTCAGATAAACATTAAACATATAACTAATATATACTTAACTAAATTCATTTTTATAAGGAAGGTAGCATGTTAGGAGGATAACATTAGAATTAGCACACACAAAAACCCAGGATATTTCACAAGATAAGTGAAAACTATGACCTGCTGATGGTGCTATAGAGAAGGTTAGGGGATCATCAAAGTCATTAGGCTTCATCCCCTAGAAACCATGAATATCTATGCAAAATTCCATGGCAATCCATCCAATAGTTGCTGAGACATTTAATTAAAAAATAAAAACCTCATGCTGACGCAAGATGAAAAGTCAAGAGATTATTAAAGTTAGTAGGCTTCATTATCTGGGAACCATGGATATCTGTACCAAATTTCATGGTAATCCATCCAATAGTTGTTGAGATATTTCAGTCTGGACCAAAGTGGAGCACCGACCAACAGACCAGCATTGCCATCTCATCAGATTTTGATGGCATATAATGTTATGATGCAATGTCACTGGGACATCAACTTACTTAAACATTATTATGCAGATTCAGTAAATGTTTGGATGCATTAACAAAGTCGTACAAAACAGAACATTTGATAGGGGCCTATATCTGTCTGACTGTTACTGACAGTAAGTTAGGTGTCATCTACACAAGATTCTATGGCAAAAAAGCCATCTTAATATTATACACAAGTCATGGATGTATTATAAGAGCTTTTATTATACATCCATGATACAAGCGGCAGTTTTAGGTCTGAAAAGTGAAGCCAATGCGGAAGTGCCTTAAACCTGCATTCTCTCTAATGGCCAGCAGGGGGAGACTCCAGTGGCTCCAAAAAGAAGTCTGATTGTATAGAGGTCTATGAGAAAATGACCCTACTTCTCACTTGATTTATTACCTCAGTAAACACTTTCCTAATGAGTTTATGGCCTCAATCGCTAGTTTCAAGTCTCTTTCAATACAGAATGATGTTTCTTTGGTAATTTATGGTCCCATTTAATTTAAATTTGAGGATAAAGCAGGATATGATTTAGGGCGTGGCTACATTGTGATTGACAAGTCGCTACCACGGCGACAACGTTGGTTAGGTAACGTAAACATGGCGGAACCAATGGAAAAGTATAAATACAGGTGAGCCGTAGCCGGCGCTGTTTCGGTGTGTTTTCAGTTCATGGAATTTAACTGCAAAATCTTGGTCGCCTAAAAAAGTCTTGTTCGGAGTTTGGTTGTACTAAAAGACCGTCCAAGAAGTTGGATGTTCAATTTTTCAGGTAAGTTTATCTTAATTGTTTTAAACCCGTTTTTCGCTAGCGAAAATTAGCATTAGCGTTAGCGTTAGCATTAGCATTAACACAGTTCACCACAGACTGCAAATGCAAATGCACCGTGCGAACCAAGCTAGCAGCTACCGGTTACGGTCAGCTCCACCCTCTCTTCCAAATATGGTCACGTCTCATCACTACTGGCTCCAAAAATCCGAGATGGCGACGGTCAAATTGCCAAATTCGAGGCTTCAGCAAACCAATGGGTTACAGAACGGCGTCTCCGACCATTAATTTCTACAGTCCACGATTAACGTTATTTAAGGTAAGTTCACAGCTACGCCTGAACTAGCCTACTGTTACAGGCCTAATTGTTTTTTGTTGTGTTGGATAAATTCTTACAATCACAATTACTGTACATCCACATCTATCTGTAATATTACATTTGAGTAGAAGTTTTTGAATAATAGAAATATTTATTATGATTATTGTGTGTTAAGTTTTTGTTATTTATTATTTATTATTATGAATAATAACTGAAGCTTTAATGATTTAAAATGTCGCCTTTGACATCTAAAATCACTACAAATCTTTTGTGCTGTCATTATTTCCCTTAATATTTTCATCGTATCAAGCCCTGATTTGTTAAATTAGTCATAACATATGGTATGCAATAAAATATACATCTCTGCTGTTTAACTTGAATTTTAAATTGTAATCTTTTGGTTATGTTTATATAATAAAATAATATGCTGAAATTTAGTTTTTCTATCATCAATAATGCACCAGGCGTCTCACATCTGAGAACCATCACATTCAACTGGTGTTGCTGGCCACATGTCAAATGATCATGTAATTTATTTCCTGCAGAAGATACTACGGTCGATCATCCAGCAAAGGAGAATTCTCTCATTTCTTCAGCTGCAAGGAAGGTGCAAAACATGACCACATGCACAGCAGCCCCAGAGGAGAGAGCAGCACGACACCAATGCAAGTGAGGGAGACGAGTTGCTTTGTCCATCTGGATGTGGTTATAGTGCTAGCTGTTTTTTGATGATATGGGTACATGCTATCATACAGTAGGTTATTCATGGTTGCAGTTACGGGCCGGGGCTCTTCCATGAAGATTTGTGGCTTCCAGTTGTTTGTGTGAATGCTGCTAAAGATGGAAGAAAATGGGTGGTAGGTAGGAAATGTATTTGGTCCAAACACAGTTGAATCACCATGGAGATTGTCACAGGACACACACACCAGACCATTGTCATATTTCATGGTGGGGGGGATCTTCCAAATAACATCCATTCATAAAACACACCAGCTACTCTGCCTAGGGGGTAAAGCAAGAAAAGTTTCAGTTTACCGTGCAGTATAATGCAAACCACATCTGAATCAAGAGTATTTATTAAAACAAAGTATATTTATAGCTTATTAAGACATTAGCACAACTTTTTGATACTAATAATTATAGTGTTGTTACACTATAATGCATGTATACAGAAAATAAAACTATGTATATAGTGTTGTTAATATAATATTCACAACAAAACCAAAACCAAAATACATAAGCACAAACACTTTTAATCATGTATACAATGTATGTAAAGAGGAATTACATGACAGCATTTCATATATTATGCATGCTTTTACATGCCGGTACAAATAGAAAACATTTCAAAATGTCGGTAAATTTATAACTATAATGAAGCTAACTAATGAATTCTGGAGGGAGTATACAGTATTTTACCCCAGATATAATATTTTGCAATATGAACTAATTCCAAGAAACATTATCCATGAAGGAATTTACAGATTTTTTAAATACTGTACATTCATTTCAGAATTCATTGCAGTTACTTTATAAAGGTGTCTACACTTTGAAACAGCTTTTTAGGGTATATTATTAATTGTAAATGACATTTTGAGTCTACATCTACAGTATGTGTGCATGTATATACAGTGCTCTATGTCAAGTTAATGTCCTTTAATGAGCATACACAAATGAGAATATTTTGATTTTTTCTCTATGATTGTGTTAAAAGAACTGATTATGTGGCATGAGACTTGATGGTTTTATTTTCCCCCTCATAGAAGTAGGTTAATCCCAGTAAATAGTGACTGAAACTATGATTAATGTTCACACCTGATTAGTGCAGCTTGAATATTGAAGTGGCTAATTTATTGTCTGCGGTATTTAGACATCTAATTAGCATATAGTTATCTGAAAATTATTGGGCAATTATCAGATTTGAGCAGCACATTGTTCACTAACCGAGCAACAATGAAGACATTTCATTATAAAAATGAAATTGAGATGAGAGCCAAACAGGAAGACATGAGCAGAGAGACACGTGAAGGAAACACTTGACTATGCTATGAAAGAATGGATTTCTGCATGCGTCAATGTGTGGGTGTATGTATGTGCGTCAAGGGGTAAGGGAGGAGGCTGGACTGATTGTTGAAATACACACCTGAGCAAATCATGTGCTAGCTATAAAAAGTTATTTGTGGAGAATAACATCCAGATAGGGCGTTTGTACTGTCTGTCCCCGAACTATCTGGGAGCATAACAAGCAGGAGTGAAGGAGAGTACGTTGCCTACGATATCAGTTAATCCTCGTGCAGAGATACCGAGCTACAGCCTGCCTTTACCTCATATCCTGTCCTCTGTGAAACCATCCCTCACCCCCCTTGTCTATCTGATGGCCCCTTCTCCCTGTCCCAGTGCTCTCTAGTGCTACGGCAGCTCTCCAGTCGTCAAGGACGGCAGCTTTATCTTTATTTAGGGTTCCCATGGACAGACACAGCATCCACTTGAGATATGGCAAAGAGCCTGAGCATCAGAGTACTGCTGCTCTTATAACAGTGGAATATAAATGCTATAGCAGCTGGACTGTGCTGTGTGTGTGTGTGTGTGTGTGTGTGTGTGTGTGTGTGTGTCATTGTCTGACCACTGACAAATTTGACAGGCCTTAAATATTTTAGTTAGCTTCACATTTTTTTGGTGTTTTTTTTGTATAAAACTGACTGACCAGGTGTCTTCAGCCCATTTCAGTGTCATGTGGAAATGCGATTCCAAACAGGAATTGTTATGAAAACTTTCCCTGTTCATACATTCAAAATATGGTCTAAAGTTTTCACATGCGGCTGCCAAACAGAAACCCTTTTCCTACGAGAGTAAACCCTAATTTTTTCATGATTGCTCATAGCATTAGCACCTTTAGATTTGATTTCCTGACATGACAACATAGCTTAAGAAATCCAACTCTTACAACATGGATATCAGCTTGTCTTTGAATGCATCACCAAGCAAAATCTTCAAAACAGTACCTGCTTGCAACTGCATTACTTCATTAATAACATTTCAGGGTAAGAAAAAAAAAAAACAAAACCCATCAGCAACACATTTGTTGAAGCAAATGGGGAATCCAAATAAACAACCATTTGGTATCGTTTTAAATATTGCAAGCAGTCGTGTAAAACAAACTTGACTAGTATAAAACATGGTGTGAAAAGTAGCTATCTCAGACGTACAGCTTTGCAAGACATCACAACTTGTGTTGTCTCTCTAGATGCATGTACAATATATTTGTTTTTTTCCATACTTATCTTCCTTTATCTGAATTCGTTATCAAAACAATTATCTTCTTACAGACATGTGTATGTTGTGTCTGTCCCATTCTTTCCCAAGCAGCCGTCCCCGCAGTCTGGCTCTCCTCTCCCCTCTGTATGCTCTGATGATAAGATTGCTGCCCTTTCTCAGGCTATCGCTTATGAGGCAAAAGGCCACTTGAGGAATGACAGGGCCAACATGACTGACATTAGCCGCTCAGCGATTTCATCCTCCTGTGTAGAAAACTGCTGACAACTCATTACGGTTAAAAAATCTTTAACGGGACTTTCTTTGTTTTTTTGTTTTTTTTTTAATAAAGGTCATACAGTGCTGCTCTCTCAGACTGGGTGGAGCTGAGATGTTGTTAGGTCAACTGTTGGTTAGCTTGGTTTATTGTCATATTGTAATTACAGTACTGTGGCTTTGTTTTGGAAACAGGCAGCTCATGAAGAACAACCTGCCATGCAGACGCTTAAGGGGAACCTTAAATTAGCTTGATCACAAGGGAAGGACTGTAGTGAGTCTCTAGGACTTTCTCGGGGCCAGAAACCTCCTAATTAGAAATAGAAATGTCTGTTGGGGCTGCGTTGGCTGCAAGCCACTTACAGTAAAGTGAATAGGAACCAGATTGGGAAAATGATCACACCGATCTAATGAAGTAAAAATTCAGAAATGGCACTTAAAATTAAGATGCAAGCCAAACTGTGTTCTGTCCATTAAAACCTGCTCTCTGTTAAAAACTGTCTGGTGTGTTTGAATTATTTATGATCATCATGAACCTCCTGATCTCCAGCAAACTCTTAACCTGGCTGAGCTGACTACACGTGCACAGCTTGACATGCGCACCACTTGTATAACTGTCTGTCTCCCCCACATTATCATTTGTAATCATAACTTTTAGATACTTAAAAGGTTGAAATGCCAAGAAAACAATTAATCAGCACTACAGTAATGATTATTTTAATATGCCAGCAACTTCCTGTGGGTTTGAATGTGTCAGGGACAATTTAAGGTTGTTTGAGATTTACGGATGCATGACATAAATATTCTGCTCTGTCACTCTAATCCTCTATTTAAAATTTCAAGTACCCAATTCCGTGCTTTCTTATTAAACAGGAAAAAATCATGCCCGCCTGAAACCACCGGCTGCCAATCGCAATGTAAAGAAAATCTTTCATTGCCAGAGAGCTGTGTCTCTGCTATGATCTGTTACTGCTGACAAGCTGTAAATCTGGATGCACCCTCTGAGAAAGGAAAGAGGCTTTTCAGCGGGGACTATTATATCTAAAGAAAGCTGCAAGACAGCGTTTCCGCTGCTTGCCTTTGCGCCATGGAAGTGAAATACAGTCGGCACGCAAAAGGCCCCTTTTTTTCCCAGTTTTGCACCTCTTTTTCTCTTTTATTAGCCCTCAGCATCTTCCCACACTCTCACTGTTTTGTGTCACTGTGACCGCAAACCCTGAAAAGAGAGGTTGCTGGCACGAGTCTAGTCAAAAAAATGCATGAATTGTTGCAATTACACATTTCCCAATTAAAATTCTCAGAGTAAGTTCTTTTCCTGATCCATACAATTGATTCACAATCACAGCAAGAACGCCCACATTAAATGAAAGGATTTGTTTGTGTGAATGACTGAGAGTAAAGGAAAGACTGCTGTGTGTTGTGCCTTGAAGGGGTAAATATGTTGGCATGGAGCCACAGCCCATTGGATTAGGACTCAGAGAGGGTTATTTTTGGGGATGTTCAGGTGCCTGGGGCCCAGTCCGAAAGCCCTTATAAAGAGGTCCTCTCTGGGTGGGTGGAAAGTGGGTTATCAGCTTCACTGTCGCTCTTCGATGGGGCCAACTCGTTTGCATCTAGTCAACACCTTCCGCCCCTTCCTGGCACAAATCCGACCCCAGCTCCCTAAATCGACCCTTGGCTTACTGAGCATTTTGAACACATCTCTTTCTACCACATTTTATCTTATACTAAGCCACTTCAGTTCAATTTCATATTAAATACAATTCTTTTATTTCTGTTTTGTCTTCTTATTTTTCATCCGCAGTACACTTTCTTTTAATCCTTTCCATCCCCTGTCTATCCCTCTTTGCCATCTGCTTTACATTATTGATGAACAGCAAGAGCAGAGGTGGAGTTTGCTTTGACCAAATCATGACAATGCTTAGCGGTTAATGGGATTTCAATGTAAAACTGAACCAAAATCGTTGTACTTATTTAAATATGTGCACTTAGTATAAGTGTGACTGTACAGTGTAAAACTAATAGTGGACAACAGCAGTCAGGGTTTGTATTAAAAAAATGTTATTACCACATCTTTCCGTTCTTCTTCTTTTTTTCTACCCTTCTCTCCTTTCCTTGTCTAAGGAATGTTTTCCCAGACTCTCTTTTCACCCTCCGCGAGCACTCTGTCTCTCTGTGGCTACACACTTCATTTGTCTTCCCCGGGATCAGAGAAACACTGAAAATCAAAATAATCACTGGACATTGAAGTAGGAGAACTCTTAAGGCAAACCCCAGATAACAAGATGACAAAGCTTGTTAAGACAGATCTTTCGAGAGGCTGGCCGCTCCAAAATATTATCTCTTTTTAGTCATATTCGACCAGTATATCAGGATGCTTTAAAAACATTTAAGCACATTTGATTATTAATAACTTATGTTTAATATTATAAGGTGTTGGAAAGTTTGAATTATGTACAGCATTTTCATTTCATCCACAGTGATGAACACTAATTTAACACATTAATATAATAAAAAGTTGAGTAAAATCATGAGGATCTCCATTTCTCTAATATTACATATTATTATCAATTAGTCAACTATAACTAAATGGTGATACAGAAGGAGTTTCTTTAACCTGTTAAGTGACACTGTCCCACCTGTGGGACATTTAATCCTTGGTGGCATCATTTTCAGGATCACTTATACCCATTTTGACTTTTTGGTTGTAAAATGTAAAGATTTACCTTTTTAAATGAGACCAGTGTTATGGCTTTAATCCAATGGGTTGAAGAACAGTAACATTATTTTGGGTACTATATATTTTCGTCTGTGTACAAATTGAGCCTATTAAGAGGTTAAATACATTAAAATGTATAACCCTGTATATACAAATAGCTTTAATCAGCTTGCTTCCCCCAGTTGATAAAAGCTTTTAAAGCATAACTGTGGCTACATAATCCAATGTTATCTTTTCATAACATTGAAAAAACTATTGAAATGCTTTGCTTTTAATTTTAGCATTTCTTGAAGCCATTTCTCTAATAAAGAAAATGTTTTTATAGTGTCCGCCTGAAGAAAAACCTTTTGACACATGCTCATTTACTGCTGCATTCTGCTTAGTAACCAAAAGATGGAGCTATAGCCATTGTCCAAGGTCAGACAGAGAAAGCTGAAAGCCGGTGAGATTTTCTGGGCCTCCCAGCAAGGTTTGGGTTTTGGATGTTTGTGAGCGGGTTTGAAATGATTTTAGTACCGGGGCCGACAAACTGGCCAATGTGGAAAAGTTTGAATTAAGAGCCATTTATCAGGGATCACTCAAAGATAACAATACGCAGCATCTTTAGAAAATGGCCATTAACTTTCAGTAACATTGTGTATGGTTGAGTGATTGAAGGAGTCCCTTGAAGCCTAATGTATATATACAGCCAGGTGCAAAGCTAACAGGTTATGTACTTTACATCTGGTGTGTTAAGTAATATAGATGTGAAAGACAAAATGACCTAAAATTACAGTTACAGTGACTGGCGAGGGGGGAGGAGGAGTGCTGTAACCTTTTCCATAAGGAGAATTGGGGGTTGTGATTGGTTGAAGACCATTTTCCCTTCTCTCTCCCCCTCCTACTTCCTCCCCCTCCCCCTCACACCAGACCCTGGATGGCACGCAAGGCCCTGACCACCACCGCAGCATGGCGCCGAGGGGGTACAGAGTCTGTGTTTGTGTGTGCATGTGTGTGTATGGTGCATGCGTCAGCCGGTTTGGAGGGCCAAGACCCCGGATATGTTGTGGAAGTGTGCAGTGGACAGGGGCCAGACAGGACGTGACCTTCGGGAGGAAGCTCGGCCAGCCCAATAGGCCAAGTGGCTATCAATCAACACCTTTTGTCCCGCCCTAACCAACCACCTCAAACACACAGGAGGATTAGGCACCACGGCCGCCTCGTTTTATTCATCTTTTATAGAAATTACTAAATTGTAATCAGGTCGCTCAATGTCAAGACTCCAACAAACTCCATTCCAACTCCATTCCTTAATAACAAAAGAAAAAATAAACAATTCACAGAATAAAAAACTATTTATTCGTTAATAGAAACCAGAAAAAGAAAAGTTATTTTTAGAAGTTGGATGAAAATATTTAATTTGTACCAGTTTGGTGCAGTACATGAGTATATCTGGATTTTTGTGTTGAATCTAGTAAGATCTATGGATCCATCAGAAATCATCTTTACTACTTAATTGCAGAATGTGACCCAGATTTGTGTCAGCCACCTGTAACTGATGGACATGATTATTTATTAGTCTGTTTAACTCCACTGTAATTTAGCAGGGACACTTTCATTACTCCCTATTCATGGTAACAGCAGATCAAAGCTGTGGGCTGATTTTACTCCCCTGCAGGCTGTCCAGGGTCTAACCTGCACTTCGGACAAATGACCAACAGGTCAGGAACTTAGTTCCGCTGAGGGTAGAGGCCAAGAGCCTGGGACTGACCTCATACTGATGCCACTGTGCTATGAACTATTTATTAACTACATTGTGTCATGGTCACTATTAGTATCCAATGCTTCAATAAATGATATCTTTGTTAATGTTGACGATAAAGGAGTCAAAATGAAACCTGTGCTGCAAAATGTTGCCACAGATTTGTCAGATTTTCCTCAGCAATTGTGATTACAACAAACATCTGGAGGTAATGGAAAGTTCACTTCAAGTCTAATTTGCACAAGTGTTGCTGTGTGCTGTGGAGGAGAATAATCCTATCTTAAAAAATGACTAATTGTAACTAACTTCCTCATTCATAATTACACTTTTAGTGGTCGGATGATGGTTTTATTTTATTCCTGGTCTCCAATACCCATCAAATCAACTGTGTCTCAAAACAGAGAAATCAGCTGCTATTATAAACTATGGGGAAATTGTTGTCACATATTTGGCCTTTTTTGCATAATAGAATATCAAAGAAATTGAACTGGCCCAACAAGCTAAAGATATTAATAGACATATGAATGTCTTAGTGTTGTCCGTGTCTGGGAAAAAGGGCTAAAGGTGCTAATTAACAGAGCTGTCAGTGGTTCCTTGAAGTGAAGTGAACTTGCCGATAAGCAGAGTGGCTGGTAGAGGGAAACTGACGGAGGCCCCCAAGCCATCTGGACCTTGTTCTCCTAAAGAGCGAGGCCGTGGCACAAAATAAGGTATTGACAGTGAAGTCTGAGGAAGAATATACAAGGAAAATATAACTTGATTGTGTGTTTAAAAGGTATAAATGTGACAGGTGTGGGAGGTGAACAGTTAATAATGCTTGTTATAACAAAGCTTGGAGATTGGTGTAGCATTTATAGTTTCAGGTCTTTGCATATATGTGTTGATTCATTATAAAAACGCTTGCTGACTGAAATAACATCTGTTTTTGGTGTTAGTCTTTACAAGGAACAATGTCAGACTTTTATTCATTTCATTTTCTGAATCCATATATGCCACAACATTTTAAAATTATAATTTATTAAAAAAGTACATTTGTTTCAGAATGAATTTAGTATCCAAAATGAATGTGTTTAAAATCAAATAATAATGTGAAATTGTGAATTCAGGCTTCAAATCAATTTTATTACATGAGGAAATTAATTTTATTGATAGGGGTTCAGTTAGATACATGTTGCAAAGCTCAGGTGTTCCTAGATAATTATATGAATAATGCCAAAACCCCCCCCAAACCCTCTATTAAAAAACAGGACAATGATGGATCGTCTCCTTCCTTCTCTCTCAGACATCTTCAGCAGTTCAGTTCTGCAGCGCTAAAGTGCTATCCTGTGACTCTGGAGGGCCCACGTAGCTCATCTCCTGCAGGTAATCAACCATCATTCTTTCATGAGGCTGTGAGTGTTCAGGAGAGACTCTGGATCTCCCCTGCTGCTTCTGCCAGCAATACATCCTGCTACACGTTAGGGAACATGACAACTGCACTCCCTCCCAGCTCATTGCACCTGAACACACTCCTCTATCTCATGACATGATAGGTCAAATCAGATCTCTCGCTACTACGGCTTGGTAGATCAGTCTGCTTCAAGGGAACTGAGGTAAGAGTTGTATAGATTATTGATTTCTGTCAAATTGCAACACGTACATAATCAGCTTTAGACAGAAAATAATTGTGTATTACTTAAATCTCCTTAGTATGTATGTCAGTATGATTGGTTTTATGGTTCTCCACACAAAACAAATGTGATTGTAATTTTATTGATTTAAGCTAATTGAATTGTACCTAATACTAATTTTAAGTTTTTCTCTGGCACCTCATAATTTACAACAATATAAAGGAAACTTGAACCACCAGAGGGCAATTTGACATTACTTCCCTATAATGCAGAAAAGAAAATCAGTATTTTCCCAATTTTATCAATTCACCCACAATTTGACATTTGTTATTATTTGTGATTACAGCCCTAAAGAAGCTGCTTTTTCCTCAAACCATCTTAGCAGAATAATATTGGGAGACTCAGGATGTTAGCATTAGGCAGCTCACAAGCCACTTCCTGCTATTTGGCTAAATGGAACGTGTGGCTGGCTCCAGTGAGGTTGCTCTTCAATCTGTGAATTGGATAGTCCAATAATGTTGATTGGCTAAAGTTCAGAGCCCCTGTGCTACTTGCTATATTAGCAACACTTCGTCAAAACGTTATCTGGCTTTTACTTCAATGAGACTTATGATGACCAAAGACAATTAAGTGTGGCACATGCAAAAATGGTAAATGGTGAAGCGGTTGAGAAATTAATTGGAATATAAAAATCTGTGATGAAAAGAATTACTAAGGTGTTCAAAAATATTTCACCATGGATATTAATAGCCTCATAACTTGTTTTGAAATGTGTATTTACATGTCTTATTAATAATCACATACCCCAAAACATGGCACACTTGATCCTCCATACAACTGCAAATGACAAAGTAACTCAACTAATATCTCTCAACTAAGTGTTTTTGTCAGATATGGCCTCCAAGAGTTGTCATCTCTGCTTCTCTGTATTGTGTCTGTCATTTTTGGTAATTTATCATAAAATAAATCTAATCCAGTGTTTAATAACTGAACATTGTTGGTGTTCAAACAGTAACAAAATATATTTAAAAGAAACTGACTTTTTTTTCTTTTTTAATTTCTGTTACTCTACAGTATAATTTCTTTACATTCGCACAAAAACAATGTAATGGTTGTGAGCATGTCGTTTCCTCCGTTAGCATGAATTAGACCCACCATTTCAACCTGTTCACATGAGGCAGGTAGCTAACGTTTATGTTTTGATGTGTAAAACAACTTTAATCAAAAACTTACTGGTGCAGTCCTGACACTGGTAGGAAAACATGGTACATTTTCCCTCTCCTAACGTGGATAACCTTTTAAAAAGTGTAGGCTTCCAATTTATCACTCACACCCTGACCACCACTGCATCCATCACTGCCCTTTCCCTGCTCTTGGGGGGGAACATATTTTTAAAAAAACTTTTTATGCATGTAACACATCTAACGGTACATGCACTTTCAAAGACTTTCACACTGAGACCCTGAGCAAATCCAAGAAGATAAACTCTTTAAGGACTGACCTGGATTAACTGATTAATGTGATCAACATAGGGGCTGGAATTAAATGCTTTAATGGCTTTATCCATTTACGTGGACTAATTCACACTGGATATGGGAAAGTACACACATCATGTGTATGTGTGATCAGAGGAGATTTAAATGATCATATTTTACTTGTATGAGTGACTACTGTATGTTGCCAGCAAACATTTCCACACACTGATAAAAATCATTGTGAAAAACTCAGGTTATATGTTAGCTTGAAGTTTGCAGCTTTACCACTAACAACCAGCATACAGTATACAACATACTGCTTAACATTTTTATTTAAATGTTTGTGTCCCAAAGCGGTGAACAGACTGACAAGTCTTTTGACATACTGCCTACTGTTTTCAGGCTTACTGCATATGAAGAGTTACCGCAGCCTCTTTTTCTTTTTCACTCACGTTATCCCTCTGTCTCAATCTTTTTTATGTATATTGTGCCTGTATGCGTGTGTCAGTGAATGTGTATGCGTGTGTGCGCACACACATCATTTGCACGCTTGTGTTCGTGAGACATGGTATTATCAGTGTGGTTCACTGGTTCAACGAAAATGGTTGAAATGATATCCAGAGCTCAGACATCAAACACCAGAGGTCAGCTGAGTTATGGTGCATCGATCGACTGCAAGAACAAAGGGAGCGATGGTTAAGGGGATGGAAATCGTGGAAGAAAGAGATAGATGAAGCAGAGAGAGGACAAGCAGCCCGGGGTCTGCAGCAAATTCTGTTTGGGGTCTGAGGCTCTGGGGTTTATGTCAGTCAGGATCTGGAGGAAAAGTTGCTCCCTTGAGAAAAAGAGTGGAGAGAAAAAGAGAGTGGGATGCAAGGGGATGTGTGGGGCACTAAGGGTCTGGATGATAGGTGACATTAACCAGGTGCCCTCCTGGCCCAGCTGTCAATCCATTGCGTTCCCTTCTGCTCCTCAACAGTATAACTCCGCAAATTCTTCAAAACAGGGTCCAAAGTCAGGTGCTGCTGTCGAGTATGCATGGCTGGTGAGTTTCCGTCTGTCTGCGTCTGTTTTTTCTAAGCCTTTACAGTTGTGTACGGGCACATGTCTGGATGGTGATGAATAACCAGGCCCTCCTTGGTTATCTTGACTTCCTTTAGAGTTTCAGTGAGAGCCAGATGTAGCTATTTATCTTAATCTTTCCTCTCATTTAGTCTAGATGTAGTTGGAGGCCATTTCACCTTTCATTACATTATCAAACATCTTGTTGTGAGAAAATAATCTGGATGTGCTGAGTATGTTGTCACCATTACATATAATAAAGCTAAAATAATAGAAATGTCATAGCTGTAAACTGAAATAATCTAGACACTGTATGACAAAAGATGTGTGACCCCGGGAGGCTTCTCCGTGTACACATAAAGGTTTAATTTCCTGTAGTCATATTAATGCTAATGCATTTTAGATGTACCTGAATAAAAAGCTTTTGAAACAAGGCTCCCTGAGTGTTGAGTCAGTGGAGATGGGACTTCTCGCACCGGTGTAAATGTCATGCAGGTTTTTTTTAAAGTGACTATACATTACATGATAAAATATTCAACACAATCCAGTTTTGACTGATCTGTGATCTTCTCTACTCTTCTGTGACTCCTTAAATATATAAAATCTGAACCTGCTTCTGTGAAACTGATGAACATTGCCTACAAACCTTACATTCAAATCTAAATTATTTCTATTAATAGATCAAAAATGGGTGCAAAATACAAAATAATGATGACAAAAAGCATTTCCACACACCTCTTTAGGAGAGAATGAAGGCAGAACAAGCCTCACTTCCTGCAAGAAGTCATTCACTTGTGTCTTTGCACCACAGACTGACAGCGGGCTCACTTTGTAAACTGTGTTTACAATTAACAGATTTTAAAAGCTGTGTCATCCTTGGTTGATGACAGACCACATGCTAAGAAGCTCCTGTCAAACTGTGGCAAGTAACACGCCTCAGATACGGAGACTGACACGCCTCATGCCAGCCGTTTCAGTGTTACAAGATGATATAAACCACCCTTTAATTAAGGAGTGGTTGACCAAACCGCTCGTCTGAGCAGTGTCATCTCTTATCCCATATGCTTTTCACTCCGTTCCTAATGGCTGGCAGGAATGGAGATGTTCAATTAGAGAACTGACCCACCGCAGAAAACAGTAACACCACAGAAAGAAAACTGTCTGGTAACAAGCACTTATATCTTCTTTGAGGCCAGCTCATGACAGGTGCTCTTGTTATGCTGCTGCACTATTCACAACATACTATTTTGGTAAAGAAAAGAATATTTACAGTTGCTGACAGAGATTAAAAACATGTCAAATCAAAATATAATGTAAATTACTTGAATGTTGATGGTGTGAGTTTATGACCACTGTTTTCTTAGTTTGTAATGTTGAGACTTTACTTAAAATTTATACCAAATTGGAACTGAGAAAAAATTATAGCCCTTTTATGATGCTGTGTTGTAAAACACTGGAGTTTGCCTTTTTGGCATGAGTCCTCTGCTTCATTCAGACCTCCTTTCAAACTGACAATTACAACAAAAGCATTTTGGACAGTGTTCTTAACACTGCTGCACTTCACAGCACATTAAATATCGAACTATGTAATGGAGAGCTTTGTAAAAAGCATCAGCGGTGTGTTCAGAGAGCAGTAATGAACCAAGCAAGTAAAGAAGAAGAAGTAGAAGAAGAGAGGACTCTGTGTGCACTGGGCATGTGCACATGGCATGCAATCCTTGCAGAGAGAGGCACATGGCTGCAGCACATGTATGTTCACAGTGTGGCTGCATTGTGCCGCTGTAATTGATAATAAACAGGTCTCATAGTGGGGATTTTATTGCTTTTCCAGTCTTGTTAATTCAAAAAGAAATGCATTGGTTCATTCCTCTCTGGTTTGACTGAGGCTTTCGTTGGCTGGCTTCATGAACATACCTTTGTTACGTGCACTGGTGGCCAGGCTGCCTTAAACGGCTGTGTCAATACCAGAGACGGAAATCAGTTGGCTGCCATGTCAGGTACAACACTAGACAGAGTGTTCGATAGGGGATGACTGTGTGCCTGAGATTGCTCATAGAATTTATTAGTAGTTTCCTTTTCCTACAGCCACTTGGTGTTGTATATTTAATGATATGATATACAGTAATAAAAATATATTTTACTGCAGTAATACCACAAGAAAAAACTTCTGAGTGCTCTGATGTATAGACAGTAAATGTTTTAATTAGAAAATTTACCTTATTTGAGATCGTGTGAAACAAACAATATTTTTCACTGAAGATTTTTATGAACTGGCCTGTTTCATGCAAATGGACAACTGAGTTTTGTTTTGTTTCAATTAAGCATGTAACAGTCCTTGTCATATACTTTGCAGCTTGAATGGTTTTACTTGCATGCATGAATAAATCTAAACAATCAAACACATTTTCACACGCTTAAGCCCAGTATAGTTAAACTTGATGATGTAGACAAAAACAGACTCTCAATCTCATATGAAACATATACAGTTGTAGCTGACCAGCAGGGGGCATTTGTTTTTTTGCAGTAGCCAACTATTTTGTGTGAAATCAACCATCCAGATTACAGCCTAACCTAGCCCTTTGTGTGGGGGATAGAGGTTGAACGGTGGTGAGTGGGGCGGCGAGAGGAGGGAGGGCTGGGAGCGAATTCTTGTCCAAACATTCTGCACGCGGATTTGTATTCATTGCACCCCTGCTGCTATTGATATCATTACGCGGGGTGAACATGCTGCGAGGAGGGGGCTGGGACTGGCAATGGGGAGGTCATGGAGCTGCAGGCCCTAACGAGAAGTGACACTGGCTCCAGGTCGGCCAAGCATCCACCGGATTTCAATGGGAGCCGCACTTTCCCAGTCAGCGCATTAGATCAAAGATCATTACCTGCTAATCAAAACACATGAACGTAAGGGGCTTCCCTTCTTCCCCTCTCTTTCGCTACTCTTTGCTGAGAAGAGGCTTTGGAGGAGACGAAAGGGAAGACAAAGAAGGAGACAGCACCAGCTACTGGACTGGATGGACCTCCATGGCCCCATGAAAATGGAAGACCTATCACTTCCTGGATTCATTCAGGCACCTTAGCTGTTCCTGCAGCCTTTACTATGCCACTGGAAAACACTAACTTTGTGATACAATACTGCTAGTGTTGATGCCAATTAATAAGATCAAGTTACAAATATCAGTGTTGTATCAGAAGCATTGCAGCCCCATTTGATAAGCTTCACGATAAAAGCGTCTAGGAAACTCTTTGACCCTCACTTTGTCAGTTCTCTCTGTCATTTACTGCACTATCAATACCTTCCACTATACTTGTGGTTGGAAATTATTTCAAGGGAGAGCTCGGGGAGCTTTGGGGGATGTGATTTTTCTCTCTAACTTTTCCCAGGCCCTGTTGTCTCATATGGTACTGCGTCACCGATGCTAGGTCACCGCATCCAGTATGGTCCAGACAGGTCTGAGCTGCTCTTTACCAAAAGACATGATCACAGGACTCTTGTCTTATCTCGATAGCGACAGAACTTTTTTGTCTCTTGCTCCTTGAAACAGTCAGCTGTAGAAAAACTCAAATATGCCTTGGATTCAAGCTGAAAACAAGGCTGATAGGCATAATAATAGGTTGAAGACAGAAAATACACATACAAGTGTCTGTCCTATGGCTAAATTACTCTCCTTTGGTGCATGAGGTTCTTCTGAGATGTTCATGATATTAATGCCGTGTTGTCCACTCAATTCAGTTCAGGGATCTCAGCAGAATTAGGGTAAGGGGGTAGCAGAAATATGTCGCCTCGGGGTAGAGGCCTGGGTCTTGAAATGTCGAACCCCCTCGGCCAACGTGGGACAGAGCGAGAATGAGGGAGTACAGAGAGGGGGAGCAGCAGCGGAGGGTATTTTGCTGCTGTACTGAAGGCTCCATGGCCCATTAATCGTTTGTTTGAGTTTCCGCCCCGGCGAGCATGTCATGTCTCCATTAGAGAGGGTTTGTTTCTTCTTCCTGTCCGCCTCTTGGCAGCAGGGGGCTCTCACACATCTCATTTGGCCGTGCACTGCTGTCTGGTGCCAGGCAGACTGTCCTGTAAACTTTGTGTGTGTGTGCACATGCGTATGCGTGTTTATGCGTGTGTGTTCAAATGTGCATGTTTTCAGGCTACTCATCTCCGAGAGGTGAACGTTAATGCTAATCGAGTTAGGAGGGTGCTGATTCCAATGTGATCTGTTGTACAAACCAAATCCCTCCTAAAGACTGTTGTCAGTTACTTAAGCCCTCTGACTACTGCAATCATGGATTACTCATAATTGGATTACTTTAGTTATTTTTGTCTTTTGTCTCCAATAACGTATAGAATAATGAGTGAAATCAACAATGTATTTCACATGAGCATCTCTAACTTGAACCTGAATTCTCAGTGCTGCTTTTTTATTAACTGCAAGCTACAAAGTAGAGAGTTAAAGAATCTTGAACATTGGAGATAAATTAATACTAAAGCTGAGATGATAAAACCATGGAGGACTGTAGGCTAATTCATTAAACTTCATGTTTTCATTAGTCTACATTGTTTATGGCTCGTGATCATCAGGGCACATCATACTGTTTTACTGAAATGCTGTTGACAGCTGAATAATAATGGATCCTTTATTCAGTAAGTGAATGTACTGTATGTATCAAATGTTTTCTTGATTGGAGTTTTGTACTAAGGGCCTAAGTTATTGGCAACAGATTGAGAAATGATGAGTCAAAACTCTGGCCCACGTGATAAATCGCTAATGATGAGCACAAGAAATTCGAAATCAATAACCTTGTGGTCTTTGAATCAAAGATTCCTGGTAAAATGCTAAGATGCAACATTCCAGTCAGTCTGCCGACTTACTTATTAGGCTCTCTGGTGTAGGAGCTGACCCACACTGCCACGGCCTATCTTGATGTTAGTTTGACCTTTGACCTGAGACTATGCTGTAGACATCAGCCTGCTGACCTGTCAAATGGGCCCCTTTATTCCCGTGACCCGCACGGAGCCTTCCCCTTTAAACAGAAATATGGTTACCAAGCCTACAGAAGCCAGCCAATTAGGAAGTAGAAAGAAATCAGAGTGGCACAATGAGCCGAGACTAATAGAGTCCTCTTTATCTGCCGCCCACCCGTCTGCCTGCCTGCCTGCCTGCCTGCCTGCCTGCCTGCTACCTTAATGCTCTAGCCGCTGCTACCAGTGTGCTGCTTGTATCTATGTAGTGCTGAAAAACTGATGATTGTGCCTAGTCCTTGTGATGGATTGTTCCTTCTTTGCATTTAAGCCATCTTTAGCAAAATAATTAAGAAACTTAATAAAATAATTGAAACACTTAATTTAACTCTGAAGACACTTTAAATGCCAATTAGCAGTATTTGTCAGCTATAAAACAGGTTGAGCAGTAATCACTTTGATATGTGAGTTTTTAAGGAATGAGACACAGCTAACAGAGCTTACATAACACCAAATCATCTGTGCCAAAATAATTTAAGATGTAAAAAAGATTGGTCTTGAAAATCATGATGCCATATACCAAACACAGAGATGAAAGCATTAGGGATTAACGAATGCTGATAATTGGTCTGCATGCTAATGTGAAGATTATTTAGTTACTTCAAAATTCCTTTTATTCAAGTATTCAATCAAGCAGGATTTGTTGAGTATTTTTTTTGTTTGTCAGTTATCCATTGTTGACAAAGGTGTTGCTGTTGTTGCACTGTAATTAGAAATTAATTAAAACTTTCTCACAGATGAAAATTCTACATTTTCTGATACAAAGGCAGTTTTGACATCTGCATCTGTAAGTCTAGGAAACGTTCCCAGTTTCTTTCCAGTAACTATACCTCCCTCAATTACTTTATATAAAAACAAACAAACAAACAAACAACCATGTAACAAGGAGCCAGAGGAACACTATGAGATATGAGAAAAATTACTGTCATGACTGCTGATGATGAGTTTACAAAGAACTTCACAGCAACACACCATATGAACTCTATCAAAACTACTCAGTTTTAGGGTATTTAATTGTTACAACACAATGAGACACCAACAATACATAAAATACAAACCACATACACACATTTAAAATTTCATTTTATTTTACTTTATCTCACTTTAACTTTATTTAGTCAGGTAATTTCATTCAGGTGGTCTGTTTT
Source organism: Thunnus maccoyii (assembly GCF_910596095.1). Taxonomy (NCBI): domain Eukaryota; kingdom Metazoa; phylum Chordata; class Actinopteri; order Scombriformes; family Scombridae; genus Thunnus; species Thunnus maccoyii. The sequence continues at coordinate 15,526,828 of NC_056551.1, forward strand.
GTGAGAGACACCTGAGAACAAGGAACATTGATAATCAGACATACAACATACAGAAACAACATAACTAAGGCCAGACAGCCACAATCAATGAAGAGTTGATAAAGACAGTTATGGAGAAAACATGAGATAATGAAGTTTTTAAAATATCGAAGGGAATTTATCATATGTAGTTTGATGGCAGTTAGTGATTCATTCTGAAAGCAGTTCTGCCAAGATTAGTGGGTGCATGAAGTATATCTGAGGTTAAGTAGTTTTGCATTGTGTACTGTAGTTGGAGGATTTAAATGTGAGGTAGTTTGGAAGCTTAGACAATAGAGCTGTATAGGTGAAAAACATGAGATGATTATTTCTTCCTGTTTATACTGGCCATTAAGAGATCCCATACACTTTTAATGTAAGTGATGGCTGATAAAAGCCCTTCCTCTGTGCAGAAAAGTATTTTAAAGTTTACATGAAGATCATATGAGGCCTCAGTTGTCCAAATTAGTCAAATCAAGTCAATGTCTTTTTAAATTGCTGTATTTTTAGTGTCAAATTCCCTCTTTTTGCTACAATCCTTCAACTTTAGCTGAACAGGAAAACACTGTCTGTCGAGACACACTTTTTATTAAAAAGACTGAAGCTGTGGAAGGTACAAACTTTACTGGACTAACTTAGACTGCTGAACCCTTCAGATAAACTTGTAAATACATTTTTGCTCAAAATGAGGACTGTGGATTTTGTCCCCCATCACTTTTACATTGTAAGCACATTTGAAAGGGACTTTTTAATTGCCAGTATGAACAGGAGGAATAATTACAGCAAGCAAAAGCTGTTTCAATGTTCATTTGGGCAGCTGACTGTTGTTATAAGATAGACTTGTAAAACTGCCTATCCTTTAATGAGGAAAAAACAATCTTATATAAACAGAAATCTTTTAACCTTTAAGATTTGGGAACCCGAAGAGCCCTTTGTTAACTAAAGTTATTTTGACTGACATGATGTGACCTGTTGTTGTCTCCAGTGCTTCTCTGTCCTCCCGTCCTTACTTTTTGTATGTCACTGATTCATCCTAATGTGTGTGTGGATATACAAGGTGCACTTGTACTGCACTGCACTTGCATTTTTCATTTCCCTCCCTCCAGTCCTATTTGTTTTCAAGTCTTGCCTCTTTCTCTGTGCACTTGACCGACTCTAAGCAAGTGTTCACATCCCTAAGCAGCCGAGGGATGCGGCAGCAAACAAAGAGGACCATTGTCTCAGTTTAAAAACAAGGACAGCCGTCTCTGGAGGTGTTTCCCTGAACGATTCGCCACACATTTGAGTTTCTTGTTCAGTGTCCTTTCACCCCGCATCCCAGAGGAGAACGAAAGAGTGCCACCAAAGGCTGCAAAGTGTCCAGAGCCTTAGAAAAACTGGGGATGAAATCAATAGCTCACTAGAGTGGAACTATTGTAGACTGTGAGCTGCAATTTCTCACTTTGTCGTTCTGAAACCCAGCTAATGTTTCCCCTTGTCTCTCCCTGTGCTGGATTGATATCTGTTGCACTTCAAAGATGGAGATGGTTGGTCCTATTAACCTTTTCACTTTGTCTGTCAGTCACAAAAATAAAGTTGAAGTATATCCTGGCTCCACTGGTTTCTGTCAGAGTTTGTACATCAACTAAAAGTAGTTTTCTTACATATATTTTTTCCTTCTTAGGAGTAACAAATTTCTTAACTAGGCAGAATAGAAATATATTGAAAACACCATCATCACATTTGCTTTACTGCCTTCAGGAGGTTTAACTTTAGGGCGATGGATGTGGAAAGTATTATAAACAATGTAAAATTGATTTGATTTTCTCTCGCTGAAAATGTCTTGCAAATAGAAACATTTCATTCACTTTTTTGGTACTGTAGTATTTTTCTGTTCTTGATTCAAACACAATGTAAATTAATCATCAAAATATCAGGCAAATATAATATTATTTACCATACCAAAGTACCACTTCTAAAACACAACTTTTGGGCCTTGACATTGGCACCTTCGATATCTACTAGCTTTGAATAAAGCACAACTTTTTGTGCAACTTTCTCTCTTGTTTCTCTGAATTTTTGCAGTAAAAAAACGAGCAATCACAGCTATTATTTATATGCGGTTTGAGTGATTATAACTTCTCATTCATGCATATCAAAAAACGATACAGATAGACTACTACTTCAAAGGTCCCTGATATATTTATACATATACCATATAGACAATTCTCAGCCCTGGCTCCATACATTACACGCTCGCTCATCCTGCTGAATGTATTTCAAATGCCAGATAAGAGCATCACATTGATGAGAAGCAGGCTTGGGTATTTTTACCTCAGGATCCACTTCTGTCCATTGACCAAGATAATAAAGATGGACTCAAGCAAAGATTACCAGCAAACCATGCCAGCCCCCTTCATTTTTCACAGCACTCTCACTGAGCAGAAGGTACTTTGTTAAGTACTTGTTAAGTGTGTTATTCTTTCTACACACAAACATCACCCTGGTAATAGCACACCTACACAGCACTGAAACGTTCTGTGTGAGTGTTATTGTGTATATTTGAGCATCTTGGAGAATTTTGTATTCAGACATTGTACTAACTGTTGCCATGTTACTTAATCCTGGAGGACAGCTGGGAGAAATGCTTTAGTTTACTTTTACACAATTTGTTAACTTCGATGGGTTCTCATACAACACAATTCAATTTCAATTTCATTAAATCCTACTTATCATTTTTTTCTTTTGTTCCTGTAATTTTAACTATTTTAAATGCACTTGGATGCCAAGATTCTATGTGCTCAGAACCATGCAAGTCAAACATGTGTTGAAACGCCTGTTCAAGCTCATACTTTTAGTACTCCATGACACTTGCAATGCAAATTCAATTATTTCAGTGTTGGCAGTCTAGGTGTAAAAAAAATGTTTACTCAATATTAACATCAAGCCTAAAAATTCACCTTAAAATTAGAGTACAGAATACATTAGAGTAACAGTAAGTTGGATTTGTCTGTGGAAATTAAAAGCACATAATACTCCTAGTGAAAAATGACCTTTTTGCCGAGTTTGTAATCACAAATTATGAAATGGTTAATAATCCACAGTGGATTTCCTGCTGAATTGTTTGTGATGCCTTTGGAGAATTGTGGCCTTTTCTGATCTCTGGTCATTTATCCAAACACTGATTTGTTTATTTTCTCGTGAATTACTGAATTACATAGCCATAGAAAAATGTTTGCCTTGCAGTGTTTAAGTGAGACTTACAAGAGTCATGTTCATGACTGCTGAATTGTCCATTTGTACTAAAAGTCTCAACCTGTGATTGTTGTTTTCTGCCACTTTTACCCACCGAATATGGTAAAGAAAACACGGTTTGTATTCTAATGCAGACCTTGTGAACTGTCATGTTTGGTTGAAATAAAACTTTACACTAACTGTAGAGGACTTCATTTCATCATTGAAAATACAATCTGAGCGTACAACAATCTTATACTTTAGATCCCTTGTCTGGCAGATCTTCATCACCTGCTTCATCTCCAACAATTCTACCGCCCATTCTTTTAAATCGTAGCAGTTATTTCCCATATTTCTTTACTTTACTACCTGCACTTAAAATACATGTTATTTCAAAATGCCCGCTTCCTTGTTTCTTTCATGTTACACACTCAAAGTACTTTTTTTGTGTGTCAATGTGTGATAGCAATACTGTACCACACTTCTGCAGCACCAGGCCTCTGTACATTCTCACTGTTTTTCTTTTTGTCAAAGCGGCCCATGTTTCAGCGCCCAAACTTCAGAGCAGATCCAACACCAAGACGGAGGGTCAAGAGGGAAAGTGAGCCTTGAAAGAGTGTACCGCTTAACCTTGACCTTGAGACTGCATTTCTCTAAATGTGTGTGTGTGCAACCATAGCTGCCCCGCTCGCCACTTCAGAGAGTGTTTACATTTCAGGAGAGGTCTTTATCTCCCCCATGCCTGGGGTCCCTCTGGGTGAGTTTATACAGCTAGTATGCACACACACACACACACACACTGCAGGGCTTACTGCGAGCCTCCCATAGAGAGAGTAAAGGGAGAGTGCTGTCACACACTCATCCATCTCAGCTACATTCTGGACCAAAGCCGGGTGTAGCAGCTCTCTCCCTGAGAGCCCAAACACTGCAGAAGTAGGTTACCTACAGTCTGGATCCTGGAAGAGGAGAAGAAAAGAATGTATAAACTACACCAGAGAGAATATACATAGACATAGCCGTGAATATGATGAGAATTTCTGTAACAGGAGACAGTAATGATAGTAACTGACTTAATAAATCATCAGATTCTATATATATTGCACATCATTTAAATAACATTTCAAATTTGACCCAAAAGACTTCATTAGTTACTTCTTTGGTCGCTTGCTATGTGAAAGCTAGTTGCTCAGACAAGTACAAGCAAAATGGCACTTAGCGATTACAGTTATGCTCCAAAGACTTGACTATCATGGCTGGTGTCCGTCTGGTATGCTATCAGTCAGTTTAGCCATTTAGTGTCCTTTCAGACTCATCCATCTTGATAGGAGGCTCTGTTAAGATAGGGGACCACGGGGTGTCTTCCATACTGTTACTGTCATCTGTCACGTTTTAGCTTTACATTGCTAACCTCACACGCCATGTGAACCTTTTTTGGGCTTGTACGTCAAGACTAAATCCTCTCAGAGAAGACCATAAGTTACAAAATCGGCCTTTTGATGCTTTTGAAGTGGAAATTTGTCTGAATCATTTATCTTGCCAAGGGGGCCAGTTTGTTTCTCAAGTGTGAGAAAGAAAAAGACCACCAGCATTATATCACAGCCCACTCCCAGACAAACTCTCTCTCAAACACACACACACACACACACATTAACAAAAGTGTGACCTTTTTCACATGCGTAGATAATAAGCTGTTACAAAAACCAAACAACCTGTCAGCGATAAGATAAAAACAGAACAGCTGATTCACAGACGCAAAAAGCTTGCTAATTCTTGGTCTTCTGTTATCCTGCAATGCAGCTTTAACCTCAGCTTTACTATGACATCTAAATTCTAAACTCCACAACACACAAGAGTAACTGATCAGCTGTTCCAGATACTTCTTTCCCAACGGTCCAGTTTTATTCCATTTTAGAGAAGGTCTAAGCTGTCCCCTCTGCTTGACTTTCCCCTGTCATTCACTCATTGCTCACCTCAAACCTTAATACTTTTTAAATCCACTATGTCTTTATCTGGTGAGTGCTGTTGCTGACTAACACAGAGCCCCGAAGACCTAGAGCACAGAGCATAAAAAAAAAACGGAGAAAAAAAGCGGAAACATGAACTGGTATGGATCCGAGAAAACCTACTGGTGAGATATTGAGTGTTTATCTCCTTGAGGGCTTGCCTCTATCAAGGTGATTCATCGCAGAGGGCTTGACTAACTGTGCGGGGCGTGATGGCAGTCCATCTCAGATGATGGTTTTATTGATGGCATCAACTCACACATCGGCCTCTGTGGAGGTGCTACGCTGGCTGCTTAGCCTGGGTGGCAAGACAGGGAGATGGGGAGTGAAAGCAAAGGGCAGAGGGAGTGGGGTAGGGGGGTTTGGGAGTATATGCTGGCACACAGACAGGCCACAGCGTCTCTCCAAGAACAACATGCAGACACCTGCATTTAGGGGGATCAATACCTTGCCACAAACAGCTCAGACTGCCTCTGGAGAGTAACATTTATTGATTTGAAACTGGTGTTAATAGAAGTAGCCGATATCTCTTCTATTCTCCACTCAAGGCTGCTCTTTTTATGTTTCCTAAACAAATCTGTAGTAACCACCACTTAATGTAATAGTTACACTGTTAACAGTATTAAAGGCAATAAAATTAACCTGAGATCAATAATATTTTTGTAATAAATGTAGGAAATGTAGTTTATAATCAGTTGACATCACCCAAGCAGAGAAATGTATTGAATCTAATTAAAGCACAGATTACAGCAGTTTGAAATTTCAATAAAGCATTAACTTTTTTTTTTGACACATTTAACATAATTTGAATTTGCCGTTTTCAGCAGGCTGGCAGTGGCACGCATGATAAGTCAACTTACTGTTCCAAAATGTGATGGCCCCATACTGTTGCCTCTAGACATATTGACCTGCTGTGTTGGCACACTGTCTCTGAAGGCACAGAGGGGTCAGGCAGGGTTGTTGCCTCACTACCCTTGGGTTCAGTTACTCTGTAGGCAACGTATTGATCTCCCTGAAGTTACAGAGCTTCCCTGTGGAGTATTCCTATAGAGCTACGGCTGCAGTCACGGCTGAGGTATCCCATAGCCAGTGTATAATAAGCAGCAGGGTTTTTTGCACGAGGATGTGGTGCACTCATGTCGCAATGCTGCTCAGTTGACAGTTTTGGATGACCAGATTATTTACGCCCACGGTGTCCTGCTGGTATTGGATTAGGTGTGATCAGTGTTCATGCTATGTTGTTTAACTGAGACCTGCGATCAATTTGAACACTTAAAATGTGGCCATTTCAATCTGTCATGTATGAACACAGATACTATCAAGCCAAAATAATGAGAATAGAATTGCATTCAAATATAATATTTTCGAAAATATTAGTTGAAAGTACATCACACAGTTTTTGCTGTTGTTTAATTATCTTATTTATTTTTTCTTTTTAATTCCCATTACTGCTTCCATGATATCTATCTGTATCTATCTCTACTATCAGGCTGTGCTGGTGGTGCAAAAGCATTTTATAGCAACTTTGTTTTCGTTTTCGTAGTTTTAGTTATGATATTGTACTCACCAATGCAATCGCTGAACTCTGTGAACATGGTGACATCGCAACAATGAAGTCACAATCATTATATCAAGTAGGGTAGCTCGAAGCTGATCGATGAAGTTGTAAACTGTGATGGATTAGCTGTTTTTATTTGTTTTCCCCTTCAAAAAAGGTTCGGCAAACCTACGGACTTGTTTAAAACATGTATAATCGTCTGATGTCTTGTGCTCCTTGCCCTGTTTTAGCGATGTTGCAGCATTTCCAGATCTTACTATAAATGACTACGTGTATATTACCTTACCTTACCTTATTACTTGGATATTACCTTATGCAGTGATTGTTTACATGGGTTATAATGCGCAATGATGTAGCGCCACAGTGCCCCTTGTGGCTCATTCCACAATTTTTGGGAGATTTCCGCTTTCTTGTGCAAAGTTAATTTTAGGCATTGTTGAAGGTACGGTTAAAGGTATGAAACTAAACTGGTTCATGTATCATGTTCATATGATTGTATCCTATAAGAAACAAGTTTATTTTGTCATTTACTTTGTTGTCTTTGTATTGTTCTGATCTGTTATCCCTAAGAGCTCCAAACTAGAAAGTACAAGACAAGCTAGAGAGAATGCTAGCAAGGAGGGCTCACGTCTGAAACTCTTAAACTAGTGCCCTTGGTATGCGGGACGAGGTATGGAAACATTGATTGTATGCATTACTATTAGAGGTGTGATTTATGTTTATGCGAGGAAAACAGAGATTATTACAGAGATTACAGAGACTATTTTAATTTGTCCATAATAACACTACCCATGTTGGCTAGCTGAAAAGCAGAATTCTTCTAACTGTGAACCTAAATTTATTTGTGAGAAGTCACATGTGGTGCATTGCATTGTTATTGTTATATTTCACAGTTGTCATAACAGTTTATAGAAGCATATTTCAGAAGCTTGCTATAATGCATTGTACTGTCAATTGGTCTCATGCATGATTTATGTGTGAGTTGTGAAACTACAGACAAGTATTGCATTTATTTTGTTTATCCCTCTATAGTTTTCACGGTGCTCAACATAAAGAAGAAAATAAATACAAAGATACCTGTTTGAAATTCTCTGCGTCTTGCTTATTCAAGCGAAGGGACTGCTATACTTAGCAGTCAACTTGGTGAGTACAATGTTATATCTAAATCACCAGTAGTCGACTTTTATGTTAATTTTCAAACATTTCCAAACTATAAAAACCATATACTATAAACTACTTGTCTAAATAATAACTGTCAGAGACTGCCCACCATTTTATGGCTCTTTATATAACTGTTTAATGGATTGTATTTGTTCTGTTTTGTGGGATTACAATGCAACTTATATCTGCATTGTAGAGATCTTCCCAGGACAGAGCAGATAAAGATGTTTAAGATTGAAATAAACCAGCATGCTCAAGATCTCAGAGGACTGACACAAGTCTAAATGTGTTCCATATGGAGAAACTACTTCCCAGGTGGATGAGAGAAAGGGTTGTTTTCTACTTCCCGGTACCTACAGTCTGTACCTGTAATTCCCACAGACTGAGTGAGGAATGGAGAAAGCCTGGCCATGGTGCCTTATCAGCTCTAATGATGAGACAGCTGGAGGCCATTTTCCAGCTGGGCCCAGCTTTGACATTGAAACACTTATGGTCTACCCTCCCAGGCACCCCACGACAAGGATGGATGGGACTTCTGCAGTGTTAACCATTCATTCAAATCTGATATGATGGCTTTACCGAGCAAATGCTATAATTTCACTCACTCTTGGTTATCTTCCACAGAGAGCTGAAGTTGAGAGTGGCCTTTTGGTTAAAAATGATCTGACATGCAAGACAGTGAATCCTTTTTATTTGATGAAAACATAATGTTAAAATCAAATCCTGATTAATGTGGGCTGTGATTAAAAAGAGTCTCCACCAACATGTCATTGTGTAATTGATGAATAGATTTGTGTTCTTTGCACTAAACCGGATAGCATGGTTGGTACAGCACAATATTTCACCCAACTGAACTGACTTTTGGGATAAGAATAGTTGCACAGTCATAATTTACCTGTCATAGAAAGGCCTCTCATCAGTTATTGTAAATTGATTTGGCCCAGATTCACACAGCATTTCTCAATATTCTGTTACTGAATAAAAACAATTTTTCTCACTAGTACAACAATCTGTTTCTTGTCAGATGAAAGTGCTTTGAGAATTCTTTCTTCCTCTGTCCTTTCTGCCTTTTCTATCAGTTTTTTTTTCTAATGTGTTGGTCTCAAAACTCTGCCATGTAGTTAATCAAGATTTATTTATTCAGGGATCTTGGTCATTAAGATCCAGATCTCTTTTGTAAGAGGGACCTGAGAACAAATTACACATATACAACATCCTGATTAGGCAATTCAGTCACACAAAGGAGTCATCACAGACACATTCATTAAAACTATTGCAAATATTATTAAAAATATCAGTAAGTAGAACTTAAAATTCTTTGAGAATTGAGTGACTTTAACATCAATTTGTTTTGCAGTTAAGTCCAGTAGTAAGGTGCATGGTACTGGAAACAAGTCTTGTAAGAACTTTTAAAGCTAACCTATCCTATGATCTGGTGTCACAGTTTGTTCATTTTGAACTCGACTAAGGATGTAAAATATATCAGTTATTGATGAAAACACAGGAATGCTGATGCCTTCTGGCTGTGAGTTATCTTGAGTAATGAATCAAATGGCATTATGATAAATGGCTTCCAATGCTTTAAGAGTAATGGCTGCAGCATGAACAAACAGGGTATCTCCATAATCCAGTGTAGATAGTAGTGGACTGCACAATGTTTTTCAACTTTGAAAGGAAAAACAAACTCGGTTCTAGTAAAAATCCCATTAGAATTTCTAGTTTTTGAATGTGAGTGAGTTTTGTTGGCCAATTTTCATGATAGCATAGACCATTGCAGGAATATGAAAGATTTGTGCTCTTGTGAAATGCATACATTTAGTCTTTTCTGAGTTTAGAACAAACTTTAAATTAAAAATAGAGTTGTAGCAGTCATCAAAACCAGACTGTAACCTGTAGAATGCCTGATTTTGTCATATAGCTAGTGGTATATAAAATGGTATCGTCAGCATAAAAATGCACGTCGGAGTGTTCGGTTGGAGATAAACATTATTCTAATATATTTAAATAAATCAGTGAAAAATATTTAGAAGTAAATGTATGTACAGTAAACAATAAAGATTATCTCTATATATTTCAACATTAATATGTCACACTTCCCTGTGGGACCCCTTTATCAAACATCTGAGGACTTGGTTTGAATCCATCGGTAACAACAGTCAGAACCAGTGGATTTGAACCAGCTGTAAGCACAATCACCAAAAGCCCTTGAAAGTAGTTTATTTAGCTAAATGTGATCATTAGCATCAAAAGCCTTGGGCAAAAGAGTGCAGCACATTATTGCTTTTTTTTCAGGCAAGGGAACAATGTCCTCAACAACAGCAGTTATCGTACTACGACTGGGTATAAAGCCTCACTGCTGTGGCTAAAGTACATTGAGTTGACCAGTGACTCTAGGTTTTTACAAAGACTTAGCTTAGGTATGGGCTAAAAGTTGTACTTGTGTACAAAAAAACGCATATCCAGCAGTTCCAGCTGAAAGTTGCTGCTACCATATGGACACAGCTTAACGGATTCTCTGAAAACCCTCTTAACAGCTTTTGCACTGCTTTCTAGCTTTCTAGACTCTCTCTGGTTCTCACCCTATCATCACTGCACCATCCCCGTCTGTCTCCCCCGGAGGACACTCCCTGCCCCTCCCCCTTCTTTTACCCAGTACTCTGACCAGGAGTGGTGCTGAAAGACTGAATGGTGGGAGATGGAAGGGTCTGTGCTCCCATTTCAGCGCTCCCATCCCGGGGCTTGTCTTGGCCAGCTGTGGAGGCAAAAACCGACTGCCGTGCACAGACGCAGATTTCACATCACAGTGATGCATGTCTCCGTTGATATGCTGGACGTCTTTACACGAACCAGAAAATGTGTTATCTGATGGAGGGCTCTCTTAATTCCAGACCAACCCCCACTGCCATCTGACCACAAGCCTCAAGCCAGGAATCAAACTTATGCCCTGGGAATGTGCCAAAAAAGTGTGCAAGACTATTTTATCTGCCAGCAAGGGCAATATTAGCATTTGCCTCCTTGTGGATGGCCCAGATGCTCTGTTGATTGAGGCCTTGGTTTGAGCCTCTTCATTAAAATTGCATTTAGAACCACAACCCTGTGTTGTTATTGGGAGAGCTCACCTCTTCGTCCCTTCTTCGCTTTGTCTTTTTAAACTTGAACGGAGCTGCCTGACATTGATGTCTTAGCCCGTTGTCTAAAGGTTTTCAAAAGGAACTCTCAGTTTGTAATGAAAGCCCCAAAGTTGCAACAGTTTGACTTTTCAAACAGATGTTTGTGACTCCTGGATGAGATGGATTTGATTCTCTGAAAACCCTCTTTGTGCGAGGCGCTCATCCATCTGTGGTGATCTGTGTTTCAGTACATCTTAATAAAGTAATCCCCCTCCCTCGTTTTTCTACCCCTAGGAATGCTCTTGTTCTTGCACTCTTCTCCTTTGTCATGCGGGGCACCCAGACTATGATTTGTTTAGGTTTCAGATTTAAGGTTGACTGAGGCCATGACTCATCATTACTCTGAGATGACTTGTTTTAATTTTCTCTCTGCTGAAGTAACAAAACAGTGCAGGGTTTACTGAAAGATACATGATGTAGTTATTAAGAAACACAATTTTATACAGTTTATACAGTGCTGTTTCAACATGCTTGCACTTATTAAGTTTCAACATATTTTAATAAACGTGATGAACATTTTCCTACATTTCATCATGTTCAGTCAGTTAGTAGATAAAAGCATTGTTTCTCTCCATCCTATCCTACCCTATCACTCCAGGTATGGCAAAGATATACACACATAATCCAAATAAACCAGCAATGTACCAGTGTGAAGTTCCATTCGTCATCCAGGCTTTCCATTCATTAGACATTCATTTGTTTTCCTTTTGACATATCACCAGACTTTCAACCACTGACCATGATAACTGAAGCAGTGGCCAAAGGTTCCAGCTCCTCCCTTTGAAAAGCTGACCTGTTCTTTAAATGTTTAAAGAGCCTATTGCATCATCGGTCCTCGCCCACACATGCATGTTTGGGTGAATCAGAGGGGGATGCATGGGGGTGGGTGTTGTGATACATCATGTGTTTAAGCAGTGGAGGGGAGGCCGGGGTTGTTCGGGGTTAATGACTGTCCCTCTCTGTGGGCTGTGCCGGCTCTCGGAGAGGATAAGACTGGCGGTGTAGGGGCATCTGGAGCGCAGGGGTCACATCGCTCACATCAAAGGAGGCTGGGAGTCTAGGTCAGTGTGTTTGGCCATGGGGTGGTGGAGAGAGTGGAGGGGTAGTTGGAGGGATTGGGAACGGGATCACAGGGAGTAAAGGAGATGATGAGGGCAGAGGGATGGGCAGAGACAGTGAAAGACAAATAGGAGAGAGAAGAGAGAGATTGGGAGGGTTAAGTAATTGGGGAAGGGAAATGAACAGTGCAGGGTTTGTCATTTTCTAATTTCTTGTAAGAACTTATATTTCATATGTAACCTGCTGTTATTAATCTATCTCTTGACTTCCACAAGTCTTTCACCAGTCAATAAGAATTTCCACAAACAGATGTGACTCAGTTGCTATTGATTATACAGTATTTTGCGGCCTATCTGAGCATCTTCAGATACAACAATGATACAACAATTTCAAGTATCCAACAGTTTATGATGTAAATAACACTACTGTTATTTGGTAAAACCTTGAGGCAATATAGGAAAATTAAATACGGAATATATTGCACCTAATGCGGTAGGCCCAAGCCCTTCATGTTGCCAGTTTTACGTAACAATGTTCCTTTGACTTACCCATGTTTGCAGAAGTGGACTCAATCACCCAAGCAACACACTGTCCTCCTTCGAGACTGTCCTCTTCTGGCTTTGGCTTCTCTTTTCATGATGTAAACAGTTCAGCTTTTATTGTATGGGTAAAAGGGTGGATGTCAAAGTTCTCAAACAGGTCTTTTTCACAGCAGATTTATTGAACTATCATAGCAGGAAAAGCACAGGTGTTGCCATTAACATTAACAATAGCTCCATTCTATTTAAGTGTCCCAGTAAGTCATAACAGTGTGACAGTGAGCCAGCAAGCACAACACCAGGACCCTGAAACTAAAGCAGATAAATTGAATTTAACAATCATTAATTTTATGAACCACAACTGCTTTTCCTACTGCAACATTGCCACCGTTGCTTTCCCCCAGATGTGTGGCATCAGTGGCTAATTACTTGTCATACCCATCCCCAAAATGTGACATCAGCTCTGACCCTCCATTCTCCTCCTACTCACGCCCTAATCTAAAGAAATAAGACTTATCAGAAGAGGGTTCTCTAGTCAAAGTCCGGAAAGTAAAATTCATTAAATCCCTTGACCATTACCTAAAGAGCATTAGGGCCAGGTTATGCTTGAAAAGTGAGTGTTTTCAGAAGGTGGAATGAAAAGCTGGCCCTCATAAATAGGGGGAAGGCACAATATTGTTTAAATATGGGAATGATAGTGCACATTCTACTGGAGGGCATTGGTAGTGTTACACTTGGTTGTGTACTATATAGTTAGTTTTATACTGAACTGAACAAAACAGCTTGAATCAACAACATACTAAACACACTCCTGAGTTAAAGACAGTCAGAACCTGTCCTGAACATAATGGTGGTATGAGCTGTGCTGTGTTGTGTTCACTTACTGATGTACTGAAGTGCATTTGAACTGCGATGTGATCGCTTCACTAAGAAAATGATTTGAATCAGCAAATATGTTTGTAATTTCCACCTCTAGTGGCCACACCTCATTCAGTGATGTCAGTGATGTTTTTCCATCAGCTATGAAAAGCAGTGGCATCACTAATTGGGTTTACGCCAGAAATGCAACATGATTCAAAGCTTTGATGCAGCCGTATTGTTATTTACTGCAAACCAGGGCCAGTCCTGACTATGTTAGTGCCTTAGGCGAGATTTTAGATTGGAGTCCCCCCAAAAATGCAACAATAGCACTTCCAGTACAAGAACTTCAAATATGGATTCACATGACAATGAAGTGCAACAATGGTATCTCCAGCCCAGACAAAGTCTTCCCAGTCCTCCAGACAAAAAGGCAGGGTGCCATTCAATGAGTGTTTGGTGGCACGGCCTGAGGTAGCACATGAAGTTTGGTGGCTGTCGTGCCAAAACTGACCAATCAGCAAGGCTTTGAAAAACAAACCAGATCAAAACTGATGCAAGTAAATGGGGAAAAAAGACAGGAAAAAACGCTAAGAAGGGAGAGCAAGTGTCTATTTCCAAAAATTTGTATACAAGCACACCTATTCCTACTCATTTGGTGCCCCCCACCTCATTTGGGGCCCTAGGTGACCACCTATGAGGTCTATGCCATGGACTGCGCCTGCTGTGAACTACTCAAACACTGGATTTAACACACACACACCCATACAGACACAAGAGATTTATCAGAGGTTGTAGCTCCCGAGGAGTACGGGGGTAGGGAGTTTGTCCAGACTGCAGACATTTAATCCCTTGGATTATCTACTGGGTAAAGGGATGCTGGAAACAATGAAGTGTAATTACTTGCCGCCAAGACTGCATTTATCTGATGTTAACTCACATCCTGCTGTGTCCATATCACAGGCCAATGATGTTTGGTTTCAGACACAAAATTGACAGTTTTTAAAGCCCTGCACACCCACACAGGTGTTTTCAGTTACTTTGAGTAGACCTTTTCTCAGGTTGAGGGTGGGTGGAGCTATGATGGAAATTACGTGAGTCACCAGACCTCATACGCTATAATAAGGATGATAAAGGTGTAATTTGTCCTGCCCTTACAGGTGCAGCAATGCAGACAGGATCAGTGAGATGTCAGTCGAGTTCACTTTGGACACACCCACACAGTCCGGAGTTGAGGTCTAATCAGGCAAAAATAATTAAAATCATCTCTGTTTACCTTTGAATAGCAACAGAATTCAACAAGAACTGACAAAAAACACAATGCTTTAATGTTTTAAATTTATTGCAGGTATTCTGGTATGTACATGTTTATTTACAAAGTTATCCACGTGTTTCAATCTTATTTTAATACTTTCTGACAGCTGTATAGTAATCTCCTGTTTTCTATATAAGTATGATTAGAAAATCCTATAAACAATCATAAAAAACAGGCTATAAAAAATGGAACCATCTATCTTTGACACATGCAGGAGCAAGCTGATTTACATAATTGAAAAATAAATACTATTGACAAATAACATTCTATCAAACTACAAGCATTTAAAAATTAGCCTTTGTCCGCAGGTAAAAACATACCGCTAACCCATTTGTATAGTGAAACTGACCTTTGCCTCGCAATGTGTATCAAGTAAATGTTGTAAATTTACATTCTCTGTGGTGTCCAGCTGCTACTTTACAATTTGATTTAAATTTAGATTGATTGTCAGAGAAGTGCCATTTTAGGGATTAATACTTAAAATTTGAGAGCACAAACATTCACATGGGTACAACATGAAACTGCATGAAACACACAACGACAGAGATAGGAAATCTTCAAAAATTTGCAGGGTTGTTATGTCAGAGAAAGGGCAAAATATTTATGGTATTTTTAATGCAAAAATGTTTGTCAAGGTATCTGAAATTACAATGTAATACTGAAATGCTGTAGTTTGTCTCTGCATGTCGAAAAGCTCAGATGTGGAAGGACAGTAGATGGAGAATGTGTTAAAAGCCACAATCCAAATAAACAATAATGTTTAAATCCTTCTTCCAGGGTAACAAGAGACATGTATACACAACACACAGACTGTGCAGACTGCAGCATAGCAAACTGCTGAGCAACAACCCGTCTCTGAATGTCAGGTGTCAATCTACTACTACTTGACATCTAATTAAACGTGTGTCTGAAGGGACGTTTGCATCACTAGTGAAGATTTCACCCAATGGCATTACAATGATTCTTTCTGTAACCAATTTGATGTTGAAAATGTCAAACTAATGACGTGGATACATGATTCATTAGATAGAGCGCATATAAACACATTTAGAGCTAAAACCACATGTGTTGCCTTTGCTTGCAACATAATAATTTCATTGATTTTCAGTGACAGATTCATTAACTGGTAAAAAAAAAATAGTTGTGACGTTTCTTTCATTTTGGTGTCAACTGGAATGAGTTCCACTTTTATATTATTGCCTTTCCTGTGATGAATATAGTGTGATTAAACTTTTAACATGGATTTTGTTACTGCAACAACGTCTGTGTGAAAATCCCAGTTTCCATGTCATTATGCACACTGGTTTATTGATGGGATACTGTTAGTCATACAGCAAGCCATCTCCAGTAAAGATTATCATTAATAGGTTCTTCCACTGCCATAAACAGCTGTCATATTGTTGTTGCTTCCACAAAAGTGTTGTAAAAATGTAATAAAAAAGCTGTAAATAAAAATTCAAGTCATGTTGGGCAAGTGTAGCAATTTGTTAAACCGGAACATGTTTTCATGGTGTTTTTTTTATCCACACAATCATGCTTTAATTGCAGTATTAATAATGTTAACCCAAATCGAAGTGACAGATTTAAAACGTTTACACATTTCTTTAAGAGAGATATTTTCAATCTGGGCATTATTAACCAAATTTCTGTACTGTACGGCAAAATACCTCTCAATCTGCAGGAGCACCATTTTCAGTACTATCCAGTCAAACTGAAACAGTGATCAACACAAGCTCTTTCAATATAATGACAATCAAATTACTAATCGTTATATAGCTGTGCTTGAATAATTATCACATTTTAAGCTGCCACTTTGGGGCACAATAAAATGATAAAACCCTCAGCCTGACTTGTTGTGGCTAATGTGTTCAAAAATGAAAAATGACCTGTTCACGCGTCCACACATGGAGTCACTATTCCCTCTTAGTTACTAATTATTTGATTGGATGTTAATATTAAAATGTTGATTTATCCATCCATCCATTATCTGTACCCACTTATCCTTTGCAGGGTTGTGGGGGGGACTGGAGCCTATCCCAGGTCACATCGGGCTAAAATAAAAATATAATTTTTATTAAGTGGAGCTTAACGTTCTGACAGTCCATTTGCTTCTTTTTATTGCTCACAAACTTCCTGCAGTACTTAGCCGGCTGCCAGTCCACCACATTAATATCATAGTGGAAGAACTGGACGGTAATTCAAGCCTAAAACTTTTAAGTGTCAGAGTTTTTTCACTTCATGCATCCACATTGACATGATTCTGTGTTTATTGATTACAAATCAGCCAGAAATAACCTGCAGCAGATTTTGCTTAGTTATTTAAAAATGTTTGATTGTATTATGCCTGAAAGTTTCGATTTTTATAAGCTTGAACAGGTCACTTCACAGTGAAATTAACATAGGAGCTTGACATTAATGGTTTCTGCATTTTGTAGTTTGTGGTGAGCTTAAGATATTATGACTAAAATATGAAAGTAGTTTGCATTTGAAACTGTAGTACTTGACTACCCTTAATTATCAGGCAGTTAATAATAAGAGAATTGTGAAACATTTTATTTGTGGCTCTGGCTTTTGACTGAGGCTTGACTGGATTATATTGAAGTGCAGCCTTGCACCCTACAAACTGAGAGGCATATACAGTAATGATGGAAAAAACAGAAAATAATTTTTGATGCATGTAAATGTACCCAGTAACAGGAAAACAAAATCACCCTTCTGACAGATTTAAGAGCAAGCAAATTCACAAAAGAGCCACAACAAAAGCTCCCATCTGCTTATTCATTTTAAACTCATAGTAATTTCACTACAAAGTAAGTTTGAACTACAAAAACTTAAAAGAAAATGAGAACTCAGGCTAATGTGACAGAAGACCAACGTCCTTTTTTTACACAAACTCGGGACATTAATACAAAAGAGTTTTGTACTTGTTAAAAAAAAAAAGATGAGAACATATTCACTCATCACTGAAACATGGAGATCCGAAATACACCACCGCACAACAACACCCTCAGCCTGGGGACTGCTGGCGAAGCATCCGAAGCATTTTTGTTAGTCTGTTCAGTGTCTGCATTTCCACTCTGTTTGCTTTCTCTGCACTTGTGCAGTCTATATGCTTATGTTCTGGTCCAGCTCCTCTTTTCTCGTGTTTATGTTAGTTGCTTATAAGTGCAGATGCTGTGGCAACAAGTTAAGTGATAAGATGCTTGACAACACCATCCTACGAATATCCACTGCTGTCAGTGAACACAGAGCTCATTAAGATGAACAGCAACACATCCTCTAAAAATATAAATATAAATTTATCTAAACCCTGCCTTATTTTGGTCCTTTTTTCTTTTTTTCCTTTCATTATTTTTTATTTGTTGACTGTGAAAAAAGCTCTTTTAGCTGTTTTCGTTCCACTCTGGCATGATGCTAACACTATGTACCGTGTGGTACTGGTGTGGCGATAGCGTACGTGGTATGCCATGTGTATAGAGGTACTCGTTTCCCTGTAGACCGGCTGTTGGCGACTGGATCCCAGCCCCAGGACTACACTGCCGGCCCAGAGTCTGGTGGGTCATGGAGCTCTGGTACATGGCAGCGTGGTGGCCATCACCAAGCTGTGGAGAGGCATGGCCTCCCACTCCCCCAAGTCTGGACACCAGAGACCCTGAGGTGAAGTGAGCGGAGAAGTGCTGGTATGGCAGCCGCTCCATTGGCTGCATGGTGGTGACGGAGCAACTCCCATAGGGTGAGACGCTTGCCCAAGTGTTGCAGCTGATGTCCTCCAAACTTGGAACTGGCTCAGCGCCCTGTGAAGAGCTGGCGTACATACAGGCCTGCCGCTGGCTGGATTCACTGCGGTAGGGCCCACCGGACAGACCAAGGCTCTGGGCGTAGCCAACTGGGCGGTAGTAATGATCCTCCTCACTGGACGAGCTCTCCAGATAAGCTTTCTTATAGCTGTGCTCACCTGAGTGACAGTCATCCTCCACTGCAGATGGAGTTGAACAACAATTTTAATCAACTGTTATCTTCAAATTACTACAATATGTACAAAAAAAAATGAAGCTGTGCTTCTGTTTATTTTTAGGCACCTGAAACACATTTACTCCACTATTATACTACTAATAACTGAATTATTTCCACTAAACATCCCATAGACTTTGTTCATGGTATTATTACCACATTTGTTTTGTATCTGACTTGTACAAAACATAGAATAAGTATGTTGTATCATACACAAAACTGTCTGGCACTGGACTGCAGATGTAAATTTGTTTTGGCAAATTCAGGCATATTTACATTTTAATTATTGCTATTTATTATTGATTAATATGGAGAAGTACATATTTAGCATTATTTTTTATCAACATCATTAACATCTGTGTAAAAGTGGCCAAAACCTACATGACAAAGTATACATATAGTATGTGCCCATATTTAAGGCATATAATTATAAAAATTACAACATCATTGCTGTGCTAGTCGTTATTTGACAAATTACAGTACACATATTTTTCTTTGTGTATTACTGACTTTATGTACCCCATTAATTACAAGGGTCAGCTTGCAAAGGTAGCTAATAATAGCACCATAATATTAACAGCAATGGATATGGATACTGACTACTGTAAAGACACTGTCATATTCTTGATTGTCTTCTTTATGTATATTTTTGTGTTGTTGTTGAATTCACAGTGGGGTTTCCTACCTTTCCTCTTGATGCAGTGGTACTCCTGGCCTGGCTCGTGTGGCAGTGGATAGGAGCCTGACTGAGGCAGCATGTCCTGTGAGGTGCTTGTGACCCCGTTCTCACACTGGGAGTACTGGGAGCTCAGGGTACCTGGGGTAGCCATGCCCTGGACTTCCCCACTGAATGGACTGTGGCTGGAGCCTACTCTCTGGCGCACCGTACTGCGAGGCACTACTGGATACTCCTTGGTACTATGCACACACACACACAGGCACACATAGTTACAGTTGTTAATAGTTGTCTGGAACTGAACTCTTGAAATGTTATTGCATATTATATCCTACTGTAGAGCTTATCTAAGAGTGAACTTGCAAAAACATCTAAATTAATAGTTTAATCTTGTACATTTCCTTTAATTCTAACATTTGTCGTCAAAGAAAATCACCAACATTCACATCAATGATTCACACCCACTTAGGAAACATAGAGTGATACTCCCTTGGTGGAAAACCCTCTCCAGTGAAAATACCAGCATGTATTTCGCTCCTATTAATCCACAGCATCCGTCAATAGATCATTTTGCTACTTTTGGTTCTTTGATTTCAGGGATCGCTTCAGTTGAAACAGTGACCTGGTTTTGCAATAAGCTCTCCCAACAAAATGGTAACCAAGAGCAGACGTGCATAGCTTACTGTACTCGGCTGGATTGGACAATGGCATGTAAGACTGATAGTGTGGTTTGGACCCTGACCAAGCTCTATACATTTTTAAGTTTTGATAGGTGAAATGCATTTCACTCAAAATGTCGTATTATCTTGTGGCACGCACCTACTTAAAGTAACTCAACGTTGCGTCTGATATAATCAAGTGTTGGAAAACTACATGAAAGTACTGAAATTTGTCCACTGATTTCTTGAGATTTTTCTCTGCAGTATAAATCATGACATTGATGTGAACTGCTTAATTATAAAGAAGTATAATCTGTGGCTCAAAATAAAGGTTATGGGAAGGAGGCAGGATTTTAGCACCCTGTAGAAAAGCCAAACAGCTTTTCCAGCTTTCTCTGATTTGGGATTTCTACATTTGAATACACACAACGTCTGTATTGGCTGCCCGAGGGGGGTGGGTGGGCTGCAAGTTTCAAAACCAGATTTTCTCCTTTGAAAATGTGTTTTCCACGCAGTATGGACACATGCTCCATCCCTCATCTGGACTGAATAATACAGAGAGAGAGAGCGAGCAATGTGGTCGTGTACTGCCTTGGCTGCCGGGCCCGGTGATACCACCAGTTTAACGCAAACGCACACACACACACACACACACACAGCAGACACATAAGCAGTTGGAACATCCTGGTAGAAAGAGCTGAGTGGAAGGGAGATGTTGCAGTCATGTTTCAGAGGTTCTGCCAGATCAGCCATAAAAGTCCTCAACATGAAAACTGGCCGAAGATCAAGAACTACACTTACATCACTGAAAATAACACTCATAACTGGCTTGCATTTGGGCGATTGAAGGATTAAAGTGGGGCTTGTTAAGTGACAGTGTGACCAGGATGTCAGTAATCCCTGTCTAATTGCGGTTATATTTACTTGACATCATTCAGTTTGTGTCAATATTTCCATGTGTAGAAGCCACAGATCAATTAAAGAAGTAGATTACGAATAAAATATAGATACACACATGCTCTACATTAAAAAAAACCAAAACATTTTAAATAAACTTACCTTTGCATTCTGGACATCCGGTGCAGTTCCATGTCATCACTGCCACGAAAGCCTTTTGCGAACGGGTTGTTCTCGATCTTCAGCTGGGTTATCTGAAACAGCAAACACATCTGACATTAGTAACATGTTGTTCAATAAAAGTTATTTGTTGTGCTCCGTCAGGCCTTTTCAGCTATGTGGAACCTTTAAAAAGTCAAATCAACAAACACGTATCAGGAACTATTTAAATCAAGACTTTGTAGAACATTTCAGTAAACTCTCAAAAAAGACAAGTCCTCTTCAACATGTGGCATGATGATATATTAGGGCCTACAACATATTTTTTTTGTAGAGCTGAGTTTTGAAGTTTTTTTGGATGGATCTGACTGCTCACAAGTGTAGTCAGTTACCCAAGAGAATTAAATAACAGATCACATTTCCAGAAACCCAAGATGTTTTTTAGCCATAAGCTAAACAATTCAATAAAGCATGTTTCAATAAGACATATTTTCATTGCATAATTTATAATGCGACTTTATAACAGACAGTTGGCGTATGCCTGACTGATGTGATTTATTATATTACTTAAAGTTTTTGTAAAAATGTCTCAGTCAATACCAAACAAAAAAAAAAGTGTAGAAGTTGTTTTGAGAACCACCTCCAAAATAGTAAACTAATCCCAAAGAGGTTAAACACAATCCAGGGATATCCCTCTTATGAGCAGTGGTTTCTGGCAGGTAGTTGGCAACTCTTGTGTGTTTCCAGCTTTCAGACAAGACTGGAGGTTTGTCTGCACGCTGGCTGACACATTCACCAAACCTTGTAAAATCTCTCGTGCGACACTTCGCTAGCTTCTTGTTAATGCATGCAGCCTGGCAGAGAATTTTGTTTCATCTTTTTTTTTTTCTAAAAAGTTTGGAATAAAGAGTTCAGAGCCCTGTTGCACTCTCTTTACCCTCTGCGGGCGTTCCAAAGAAGAAATACAGCTCGGCAAATAATTAGGCCTACCCATTCCACAGTGATAGCCTCAGTTCAGTTTACAGGAAGAGAAAATAATATATTTTGCAAAACACATGTGAGTTCTCCTACTGACTGGGCTCAGAGGATGGAAATAATCAGAGCAGAGAGTATGAATACTGTTAAAAATAATTTGGGAGTGGACTCAGGACAATCAGGCAAATTTCATTCACAGCTTCAAAGTCTACACAGTTTTACAAGACTGTGTCCAAACTATGCTCATTAAAATAACTGAGGCCTACATAAACATATTTCCAGATGCTTCAGGCTATTTCAGCCTAAAGATTTTTTTTTTTTTTAAGTGAAGCACTTAAAACAAGATTTAATACACATAACTTAAGTGTTGGCCACTGAAATACATATTTCAGAAAGCACAGTTTGTAAAATATGTTTTAATTACAGCTGTGACCTGACAGACTAGAAAACAGAGACCATTTTCATTAGCTGAGAGTCTAACAGGTGAATTGGACACATGCCTGCAGCACATATTGCTTTGGCAGATGTTAGACTGTTTGATTAGACAGTTGTGGTAAAAGCGCCTGGAAATCAGAAGTGCTTGTTTTTCTGCAGGTCTGGAAAGCCCCAATAATTAGCCCGGGGTTACGATCTCAGCCCCCAATAACATGTTTGAAAATAATGAATGGTTTCTACAGAATGTCGGTCATTTGTGCTTCCTGTTCCCAGACGTGAGGAGGACTCTGGATTGGCTGCAGGGACATTATGAGCTTTCGCCCCTTTTCTCCCCTGTTCCCCCAAACTAAAAACATATAGGCCTTAAAATGATGTTAAACAGACGCTGTTTACACATATTTGTATTCCCAGGATGTTTTTTTTCCTCATAAATGTGGGCAGAGTAAATACTTATCGTATTTCTGCTTCTTTCAAATCGATCAACAACTGCGAGGCTCCGCGGCCTCAAGAAATGACAGATTCGTTAAACTTATTTTATTATATGGGCACCATTTTACAAATCACGATATGCGAGAAAAAAACAACAAACAACAAAGAAATTCTCCAAACTTTCAGCTTTTAAACACTGAAATCTGCCGCAGGCCTGAAAGCGCTGCAAATTGAATTAATTATTGATGGATGTTAATTCCATCGTTCAGCAAGAAAGGAAAAAAAAAAGCTCAGCAAAAAAGCGAACGTTTAAAAAGATATTGCATTAAAAAGTAATTAATAAAAAACATGAATAAATAAATAAATAATGACAATTTTCAGTCGTGCACCTATAAAATATTTAATCAAAATTTCCTTCTTTAAAAAAAAACCCAAAACAGGACAGTTATAATTGTATAAACAGCTGTTTTATGTTTGTAAACAGCTGTTTTGTATTGCGCACATCTGCAACACGCAAAGAAAGTATAGTAGGAATAAACGAATAAATAATAAAGATAATCCTATAATCTCGTTATCGAGTTAATGTAAC
The DNA here is from genome assembly GCF_910596095.1 of Thunnus maccoyii. Classification (NCBI taxonomy): domain Eukaryota; kingdom Metazoa; phylum Chordata; class Actinopteri; order Scombriformes; family Scombridae; genus Thunnus; species Thunnus maccoyii. The sequence goes on from NC_056551.1 coordinate 15,550,552, forward strand.
CTTCGATGTGTAGTTCTGCCACAGTGAAATGGACTGAAAACAACCACAAACACATTTCATTCAGATAATTGGCACAAAGTATTTCAAAAATGTTGATAAAGTAGCAGAGCTTAGCAAAACGAGCTTGAACTTTATTTATTAAAATCACAAATAACGCCATTAACCACCACTGCCTATTATTATGATTGTTAAATTAAAATATTTTTTGTTTTAAAATGGCAATAAGGTGCTTGGAAAGTTTATCCGGTTTATCTGCAGCTTGTCTCACTCTACAAAGCACTATAAAGGCCTGCAACTTGGAAAAAAAAAAGTCTCTTGAGGTCAGTCGTCGTCTAGTCGGGTATCTGCTGTTTTCTCTCGTCTGTCAGTGACTCAGTGTGATATCAGAGATTTCCAGCTGACAGTGACAAGGCTTTACTTCAGCCTTCACAGAGATGAGCGCCTTTCATTTTCTCTCCCATCAGCTCATCCAGTTACGCGACTTGTTGTCAGGAGTTCCGCAGAAAATGAGGAAAATTCAGTTGAACTTTTGTAGGTGTGAAATGATTCATCTTTTGTTTTTGTAATTTGAAAAAGAAAATTATATCGTTACATAATTCTATATGTGTGTTGTCAACATTTTAAATACACAATAGATGGTCCGTTTTGGCTCGTTTGCCTCGTTTGAAACATTTAGTGCGTTTACATGTGCATCCTGGTTTTGAGCCTTATCCTGTTTTTGATTATATTCGGGATGTGGCGTTTACATGGAGCATGACAAACCTGGTTATTCATATCTCTGTATACATGATCATAACAGTATCCAGGATCCTGATCGTCTGCCTAAAGGTGTGTCTTGATTTCTCAGCCACTATAAGAGGGTTCGGAAACCTGGAAAAGTGTTTACATGCCACATTATCCTGGTTTCTATCGGAATACTCCAGGTAATATATCCAGGTTTCTCAAAACCGGAATAAGGTCTTATCTAGGTTTCTGAACCAAAGATAAGCTGTTTACATGCGCAAAATATAACCAGGATACTCCAAAAACCCAATCATAACCAGTGGATACTAGCGTGCACGTAAACGCACTCATTGTTTAAATGAAATCGTCTCATAAAATACGCAGCAATTTTATCCTTTTTACCGTGTCAAAGAGCATAATAAAACACAACAACGAAAGTCAAAAGTAGCCCGTGCAGGACTTACCTTATGGTTCTGATAGGATGTAACCGCAATGAAGGCTGTCTCGGGGAAGACGTGGGTGCAGAAGGCCGTGTTTTTGGAGCCAAAGCCGTTATTTTCATCCGCTTTCACAATGTGGATCCTCGGCTGATACTTGTGCATTGAATTTAGGATGATCTACAGGAAACAGAATATGGAGCCCAAAGTTAGAGGCTTGATTGCATGTTATCGCATCAAAGTTTGCAGAACATACAGTATTAGACACACGCTTTAACATTAAGTTTTCTTCAGAGCTGCTTCGAGGGAATAAAATCCAAAAAGTGAAGCCCAAGTTGCTTTGGCAACACTTTGGAGTAATTTGAGAATGTATTAAAAAAAAAAATCTTTGAATCTTCGCTTTTGCAGCATGCATCATACATTCTTTTTGTTTTACCACATTTTCTACATTCACATTTGAGATCTAGACATCTAGTGCTAGGAATGGCTAGGCATGCTTACCATTTTCTAATACATTTCAGGGCTCAGTTATAGCACTTTATCATTATTACTATAACAAATGCAATTATATACATGCAGTGCATTCACAAAGTATTCATTCACTTTATTCACATTTTGGCCTTATGCTAAAATCACTTAAATTCATTTTTTCCTCATCAATCTACACTCAATATCCCATAATGACAAAGCGAAAACAGAATTTTAGAAAAAAATTGCAAATTGATTAAAAAGCAAAACCTGAAGTATCACACTGACATAAGTATTCAGACTCTTTACTATGACATTTGAAATTTAGCTCAGGTGCTTTCCATTTCTCTTGATCATCTTTGAAATGTTTCTAAACTCTGATTGGAGTCCAACTGTGGTAAATTCAATTGATTGGACATGATCTGGAAGGGTACACACCTGTCTATATAAGGTCTCACAGCTGACAATGCCTATCAGAGCAAAAACCAAACCATGTGGTTGAAGGGACTGCCTGCAGAGCTCAGAGACAGGATTGTGTCGAGGCACTGATCTGGGGAAGGCTACAAAAAAATTTCTGATGCATTGAAGGTTCCTAAGAGCACAGTGGCCTCCATAATTCTTAAATGGAAGAAGTTTGGAACAACCAGGAGTCTTCCTAGAGCTGGTTGCCCGGCCAAACTGATCAATCAGGGGAGAAGGGCCTTGGTAAGACAGGTGACCAAGAACTCGATGGTCACTCTGGTTGAGCTCTGGAGATCCTGTGTGGAGATGGAAGAAACTTCCAAAAGCACAGCCATCACTACAACACTCCACCGATCTGGGCTTTATGGCAGAGAAGCCAGACAGAAGCCTCTCCTCAGTGACAGACACAGGAAAGCCTGCTTGGACTCTCAGACTGTGAGAAACAAGATTCTCTGGTCTGATGAAACTAAGATTGAACTGTTTGGCCTCAATTCTAAGCGTCATGTCTGGAGGAAACCAGGCACCGCTCATCACCTGCCCAATACTATCCCAACGATGAATCATGGTGGTGATGTGGGGGCTGTTTTTCAGCTGCAAGGAGGCTAGTCAGGGTTCAGGAAAAGCTGAACGGAGCAAAGTACAGAGATATCCTTAAAGATATGGTCCTAAGTGGTGAGGACCTCAGACCGGGCCGGAGGCCCAACTTCCAACAGGACAATGACCCTAAGCACGCAGCCAAGACAGCACAGGAGTATCTTAGGGACAACTCTGTGAATGTCCTACAGTAGCCCAGCCAGAGCCCTTGAACCTGATTGAACATCTCTGGAGAGACCTGAAAATGGCTGTCCACCACAAGTCCCCATCCAACCTGACAGAGAAGAATGGCAGAAAATCCCCAAATCCAGGTGTGCAAAGCTTGTTGCCTCATGCCCAAGAAGACTTGAGGTTGTAATCACTGCCAAAGGTGCTTCAACTAAGTCTGGAGTAAAGGGTCTGAATATTTAGATCAATGTGATATGTCAGTTTTTCCTTTTTAATAAATTTGCAGAAATTTTTAAAATCCTGTATTTGCTTTGTCCTTATGGGGTATTGAGTGTAGATTGATGAGGGAAAAAATGAATTTAAATAATTTTAGCATAAGGTTGCAACATAATAAAATATGAAAAAAAAAAACTTTCTGAATGCACTGTTCAAGACATGAGTGGCCATGAGGATGACTTTGACTTTGACTGGCAGCTGCTCTGGTTAAGGTAATATTCTACATAAATCTCACTGAATCTGCACTTTTTCAGTCAAAAACTGCATTCCTATACTTTTTTGGACACAGTCCTTGTCTGAACAAAGGTAAAACTTTTATTGCACTACAAAATTTAATGAAAGTTTAACTGTTTCATAAATATTTCAAATGAAATTGGGCCATGTGAAATTGGGCCAAAACTAAAATAAATAAAACTTCAGCCTACTTATGTAACTCCAAACTCATTACTGTCACTTTGCAGATGATTAATTCACTATTATATTACAATTATTAAAGTACTGTACCCATGGTTACAGTCATACAGAATAATAGGCTGACATAAGCATGTCCTCCCTGTTGCTGCCCCTCTAACCTGACTAACTTGACTACTACCAGTGGCTAGCATGGCGACATTAAGACGCGGTCCACACAGCTGAACTTGAGCCTTTGAGGCCCTCTCATCCGTGGGTCTTAAGTCTAATTGTTTTGACGGACCAGGGAGTCATGGTCATCAGCCTCCAGGATATGTAATGGCTTTTATTTTTTATTAAATCCACTTACATTTAAAGATAAAAAAACAGGGCTTTTTGTCTTCCTCTCTTCTTAACCCCCCCACCCCTCCTTTTTACACCCCCCACATGTCTGTCCCATAGGCATTCCTCCTATCTGTTATCTTAAAGGTTGTTTTTGTACCTGCCTTTCACTGCCAGCATGAGAGGAGACAAGGGATCGCCCTGACCTCCAGTACCTGTGGGGGGATCCTGCAGTATTGCACAGACATAACCCTAAGTCCTTTCTTAGAGCCGAGTGAACCATAGAGGCCTACATAGACGATACAATAGTCATCCATTATTAATTTCCAGTTGAACTTGATCTCATTTCATGGTGCAATAGGTTTTTGTAATGGGCAGAAACTGTGCTTCCACAGCCTGCCATGCACCTTGTAGATGCAATAATGGAAGTTACTGACCCTGTACTGAAAATATCAGTCAAGATTTGTTGAGTATATCACTTTGGTTAGATAAGCAGACTGCTGAAGAGTAGGTGACTTGCAGATGGAAAATCAGCTTTTGCAAAATTTACAATTGACCATAAATTAAACTATTTGAAGAGAACCAAGCAAAGGTTTGGAGCTGCATACTTGGACCTGAGGTGAGAATAGTTTTACCAAAACGGAGTGCCAGACTGAGAGAAATGTAAATTTGCTGCTGCTCCACAGCAACTTTCTTTTACTGAGTTGTTTATAATTGCATATTGTGATTTTACAGCTCATAAATGTCATCATTGAAGTGTAGAGTTGTATTTGTCCTTGTATTGTAAAATCATGTCACCATGCAAATGAAAAAAAAAATATCCTTAACCACATGCTCCAACTGTTTGTAGCAGAACTACCATCCTGTTTGTGTTTAGATTTGCAAATGAGGCTTTAAACTTTGGGTGAAAGAGCTTTTTGAACACAGTGCAGAGAAAAAGTAGGTTAAACAAAACATTTTCCCATGCATTCATTACTGGATTATTTGAGGTCTGCAGAGATACATCCAAGCTTGGGACAAACCGCAAGCAACAAGCCCATCAATGCAGACTTGTCATTCACCACTCTGGATGGTTTTAGAAGCTAAAAATGTCTGCCACCGAGTCACATTAGAAGTTGCATGGAAATTCCTAAACATATATTTCACCCTGGAAAATAGCACGGTCCACTAACTGTGGGTTCCCAAAGTCCAGTATATGTGTGTGTATTTGTAGGGGGATATGGGGGTAGGGGTGTTTCTGTAGACCACCCACTGGGGCCCTAGCACACGCCTCGTCTCCTTGGCCCAGCCGCTACCCTGCCTGGGTCCCAGTATCTCTGCTCCCCCCACCGCCTCTGGATGATAGTATTTAATGATAGTGAGGGATCACTTCGGGTCTCGAGCCGCTGCCCTTTGCTTTCAAGTTCCACCACATCAGAGAGTTTTCCCCTAGCCTTGGGATTAGCAGGCTTTGTACACCATCATCTATTGCTCATCGCACACTGCCATTCAAATATAAACAGTGCGATCCTCACACTCCACCCTCCTGGCCAAAACATGTGTGGGAAGACGGGGAGACGAGTGCAGGAGCAAATTGAGGGGGCAGATGAATAACATTGAGAAATATTCCAAGAGTTGAGATCAAAGCACAAAAAACTGCAGCTTGGTATGAAGAAAAAAACAAAGGATATTTAGGAATCCAAATACAGGAAAAATACAAACACCATTATGGTTAGCTAAATGCAGCAATGAGACCAAAGCTGCACTGTAATGCAGTGGTTTAAGAAGCATTTACACCTTTTACTACAATACTACTGTACAAAAGATACTTCATTACAAGGAAAAGTTTTGCAAAGTTTTACTTGAGTAAAAGTACATGAAGCGCATTAACAGCTACATGTACTTAAGTATCAAAATTAAATGTACTCATGGTGAAGGTGAAGCGCTTTTCATTTACTATTTATTTATTTATTTTTATTATAATTACTGGTAAAATTAGTTTTCAGCAGATTTACATTGCTGGGTAGTTTAATAGAGAACAGTGCATCATGTTTTATAAAATGATCACATGTTTTGTGAGTAAAATCTTAATCTGTGAAGAAACTACTAACCCTACTTTAACACTGCCTTATGCCATGCGAGAAAGTATAAAATGGCATGAAACAGAAATACTCAAGTAGGACTACTAATGGCTCAAAATTGTACTTAAGTACAGCAGTTCAGTAAATGTACTTAGTAACTTTGTGTAGTGTATTAACATAAATAAAACAGGTCATAGATAAAATTGTAAATTAAACATTTATACACTTCAGAAACATAATCTGGGCAGCATTTTTCTTTTCTTATAAAACATATGTGCAAAAATAAAGCAGAATTAACCCTCTATACAAACTTTCAGGCCCCATTGGGCTCAAGCTTCCCTTAGTTCCTTTACAACAGTCCTGAGCTGGTGAGCTCGGCCCTGCTCAGCCCGCTGACGTGTGTCTAATTACCAGACATTTCTAAAGAAAAACGTCTCTTTCAGGCCTGTCCTAAATTGGTCCAATCTACATCAGCAATATGTTTTGGTCTCATATCTCACTAGGGCTAGTAATTATAAATCATCCACAAGTTATTTCAACCAGCTGGACCAACAAGCTGATGGAATAGATTTCTGGCCAGCCACCAGCATTTCATTTATGAATCCCATGGTGCTGTCTCCCAGCACGAACGAGGGCGAGCCAGGAACCACTGCAACCAATCAAAAATTCACTTTAACCCAGAATTTACAACACCGCTCACATTCCGACTGAGCTCCAGTTTCATCTCAGCAGCTGGGCTCTGGCAAGGCGACAATCACTATAGGTGCCATGTGGATAGATGGTGGCTTGTGCGCGTGTTTACAGCACTTTTTGCTTAAAGAAACTCATTTAAGATTCACTGTCAAAGTGGCTGTAAAAGAATGATACTAGTAGTGCGTTCAATATTATAACTATACCAACAATGTTTTAATAAGTTTTACTACTGCCTCTTAAAGACATATATTTATAGAAAACAGCATAAATATGTGACCTTTTTCTCATTCCAGATTTGAACCTCATTTAATTTTACACCTCTAATTAACATTTTCTGAACACTTCATGATTTTAACTTAATTCCATTTCTTATGTTTTTCCTTATAATTTAATCTCTGTCCCTAAACACAGAGCAGCCTTTTGCCAACCTCATAATTGTTTTTTTCCTTTAATGACCGGGCCTATTAGTAAGAAAGCTAATTGTGTGACTATTCTGTTTCTACAACAAGACATTTGGCCTCAATGTGGCCATCAACTTAAAATTTTATGAAAACCTGCCGCTAACAGACCCATTAGTAGCATGGAAACACGTTGATGAAGTAAGTGATGTTTATGTTTTGGGTTTTGGGTAAGACAGGAATCACAAAAGCCTGGGGCCAGATAGTGAGTGTGGAATAATGAGGAGTCAAAGTTAGGAAATGGGTACCATACAGGCCCTTGCTTTGCTACAAAAGTGCCCAAACTGCTCCCCTCTACTTATGCAAGCTGACTTCCAGGAGGTCTACAACTTTAATGCATCTACAGGGTGCTACAATAAACCTCAACTATGAAAAGTACCAAAGAGTTTCCAGGATACTGGAAGCAAACATGTTATTCTACTTTATGGTAGGGTGAAAAGATACTGAATAAAATGATTTTCTTCTTTGAGAATAAAGATCAGGAATTGAGGTTTTCTCAAGTAAACTTTCATCAGAAGTAAACTCATTGTTTTCATTATATGGAGGTCCAGACATTGCGTGAGTTACACATTCTATTGAGAAACTTACATGTATGTATTTAAAATGTAAATTCACTTGTCAGAGTATTTATTTACTTATTTCTTATAGATAGTTCTGTATGTGCAGTGAAGTCACATCCCATGTGTTCTTGTTCTTCAGAAATCATGTTAAGTTGATAAAATCAGGCATTATCTGAGTGAAAAAAAGTTTTCATTTTTCTTGCAACAGATCCAACTTTAGCTTATCATTGTGTTTGCAATGAAAAATCAAGCACATGGGTCATTTGTGAACTTAATAAAGATTGTAGGCTCACAGTTTTTTTGGAATTTGAAAAAAACGTTTTTTTTCCTGACAGTAAATAGCAAAATGAATGATGTTTTCATTTCATTCACTTGAATATGTCATTCACATAACATTTTCTCACTTAACATAAGCAAATGTAGTTTCCAGAAAATTCCACAAGGATAATAAACTGCATCCAGTCTGAGCCAAAAACTACCTTCTTTCTTTTCTTTACAATCCCATTTGTAATTTTACAAGGACAGAAAATACAATTTGCATCACAAAAAAACAAAACAAATTTAAAAAATCCCAAAAAGTCAAAAATTGAAAATATTAAAATTAAAACTAGAGAGAAGCAAAAATATATAAATAGTTTTTTTGTGTTTGATTTAAGCACAGAATATACTTTGCATATATTCAGATAGATTGGGGTGATAGGAATTATATAGCACAACTAAAACTTCATGAGGTCAACGAGTTTGTAACAACTGTATTTTTAGAACAAATTTAACAGGCAACATTCAGTCTTAATGTAGTTTAATAATGAAAATCACTGTTTTTTTTGTGTTTTGTTTTTTAAACAAACAAATTTGAAATTATGACCTTTAAACTCTAATTATTAATCCCTAAATACCTAAGGGCACATTTTCCATCAGTTCTTACCCTTTGGGCAAAAACCTTTGCATTTAAATTTTTAAAGTTTTTCACAACTCTTTCAAGTTGTATACAAGTAGTGATAAAGTCATGACTATATTATTATTACTATTATTATTATTATCTTTATTATTATTATTATTGTTATTATTATTAATTCTTTACATTTTTATTCTTAGGGAACAGTCGCACCCTGCTGCTCTCTCACTGAGTCTTGACGCCAATTTATCTGGATGATTTTCATACAAATGTTTAACGAAGTTTTGAAGTTTCAAGAGGAAAACGATCATTAGTCAAGGTTCAGCTGTGAAAACCAGCCCTGTTGTTGTAAAAGCTGATAAAAAAGTGGCCAGTAGATGAGAGACGACTTAGGATAAAAGCGCCTGTCAGAAACCACCCGCCCTGCTGAAGTGCCACTGAGCAACACACCAAAGTGAAAACAGATTTTCCGGATTGGGATTAATGCATCAACCAGCTTATTTTCTTGTACACTCACAGAATCACAGACACGTGGTTAAATAATATAGATGATAGGGCCTAGGCACCTACGTGTCCGAACGGGTCCAGGTGGTTGTTGGTCAGTTTCAGCTTTTGGAAGGAGACGAGCTGCCTCATCCAGTGCGCCCCCGTGGCGGGAGAGTCCGGGTGAACGTAGAGCCTCCCGGGCATGGCGGGCTCGGCCTTCCCGGTCACAGACCTGAATCACAGCACCACAGTTAACCACATATCTGAACTGAATGCAAGTTATTTAAAAAAAATAGAATATTAGAAAATATTAAATTAACATAGAGAGGTTTCAAAAACAATTAAATAAAAAAAACGACCAATTAGTAGGACACGGTTGCCAACTTCTATGGCTGTTTTGCATTAAATCGAATAATTATGCTTCACATTTACTCATATTTCCTTGTCAAAACTTTGCATTAGGGCTTCTTTAACTTAAATAGATCAATGAAGTGACCCACATATATATCAAATACTTTAAGGAGTTTGTTTTGGATTGTCAGATTAGAGCTGGTAGACATTGTTTTCCAACATTGTTAGATCAAGAGGAGAATTAGTTCCAGGCCATGCTTTGGACAGGTCATTATCGGCAGTATTGGCATGTGATTATCCTCTTTAAGTATCTCCTCATTGAAACGCGCTGACCCAAACAAGACATTCCTGTCCAAGGTTAGAGAGATCGACATGACACTAAACAAATAGCCCTGTTCACGTCCCCACTGCATATGAAAGGAAGCTTTGTTGCAATGCACATAAAGGCTGGTATAGCTAATATATAGTAGGAAAAATCATCAGCAGTCATTCAACACCGAAAACTCAGCTCCGGCAGAGACATTTCTCCCTGCTGACTAGATTTCTTGGCAACCAGTAGAATATACACAGTTTACAATTCTTGGGAAATGAATATGTTCACTTCCGATTCTCCTCCATTAGTCAACAATAGTCTATAAAATTTCCTGTTGGGATAAACTCCACAGAGGGTAGCCGAGACCCCCAAACAATGACCCCCCCCCTCCCCATTATTGTAAAATGTTTGTTTCTGCAAATGCAAAGACAGTTCTTATGTTTTTATGTTGTATTTTACGTACCATTTATTATCAGCGAACTTGTATCGATGGTCATCCGCAGGAACAACATCCATCAGGAGAATATATTTAGTTTTGGGGTTTAATCCTGTGACCTTCACTTTGAAACTAGGAAACATCCGCCTGTAAAGGACAAGACACAGTTTATAGACGCTATATGTTTTTTTCTGTGGAAAAAGTAGACAACATACAGACAAAAACAGACTGTGATTAGTTTTCATGGTTTTCTGCTCTGTAGGCCAGAAGAAATCACTTTCTAGTGACACCCAATTCTGCCCACTCTCTAGCGGTGTGCAAGTATACATTACAAACATTTGTTAACAACCAAAAAAATGTGAATGAAAATAAAATGTGTGCATTCAGAATAAAGATTTAACTAATTTTCCTTTTTGTTACTGAGCGTTTTAAATGATTCCACTCTGCAAACTAAACTAAACTAAACTAAACTAAACTAAACTAAACTAAACTAAACTGAAGTCCGTTCATGTGGGATGACTTAAAATGATAAATGCTGTTTGGTTTGGAGAGGTAAAAACTGTTTTGACTGAGACCTGCGCGTTATAAAAAAGTGTTTTACTGTGGGCCAGATTTGTGCAGGATCCGTTTAGTAAATCATTTTAGATATTTGGTAGCTGTCATACTGCAGAAAAAAGACGCATAATGTGAGTATAAGGCTGAGCAGTCTCAAAGGGAAATGCTGAGGACCAGGAGGGATGCTGCGCAATATCATTTCACGCCAAAAACAGGAGTAAATGATTGGCGGGAATATAATGGAGACTTTCTGCAGCTGGGATAAAACAACTGTCTTCTATACCCGCACTGGGGCGCATAATATAATGTAGCTGCGTTAAAATATAAGTATTAATCATTTATGATACACACATCTGAGCCACCGGCCACTTTGACATGTGCAAGACACCAGCGGTGCTCATGCATATGCTATAAGTTCACACTGAGCCGATGCGCGCTGATTTGACTGGATACAGTCTGAGGGCAGCAACGAAACACATGTACAATCTCATGCATAACATGTTGCTGCAAAGGTTTTACACGTGTGCTCTCTCATAGGCCTACACTTAAACAGAAAAAACGTTGAAAATGGCAGATCATGCTCTTAAAATTAGTATATTTCAATGAATATAAAGTCATATTCTGCATTATAGGCTAATATTTACTTTACACTATAGGACCGTTTTGTCCATTTGCTCTGTCTGACTGATTAGTCGATGGTATTGCATTTCCCAACAGGGCCACCCAGACGAAAATGTAGGCTATGCAGTCCTGGTGTTGCAGAGCGCTAAAGCGTCCACCAGATGCTCTCTGTTTTCTCTGTGGTTCCTCACAGTGTATATTTCCAAATCCCAAAGCATGAAAAAAAAAAAAAATTCCAAACGGCCCTATAGTCTACATTTGACCTTATATAGATAAAATTCACATAAGGTAATCACGTGACGCTTTATCAGCAAGCAGACGTGCAGTCAGTCAGTAAACACACTGCTTCTGATCATACAGTATATTCTAAAATATATTTGTCATCTTACCTTCCGGCTTTGGTGATGATCATCTCCGTCCCCACCTCGTGAAACTTGCTCCAGAGTTCCCTCTCGTGCAGGTAGACTTTTATTCCCTCCATTCCCTTCAAAACGACACATATTAGTGCCTTGTAGCGCAATCACAACTTAACGCAGTTATATTTTTTTTTACGCAGTGGTGTCATGCATGAGATGGCTTCGAGGCCTTCTGAGTTGACCAATTAGCCTGCTGTCAAAAAACATCAGTCTACTTAGCGACTAAAGGTGAAATTATAAATGCATGAAATGGAATTTTAATATCAAGAAACATGCGGGGTAGATTTAAGTGGAAAGAAGAAATAATGTAGAGCTTGTAGTAACCCTTGTGTAACCACATGTTAGACCTTTAGCATATACATAACTACAAAGAATATACAGTATAATATAGCACAGGTCATGTCTATATTTATATAGTCTCATATTTAGCCATAAGATCCAGCGAAAATACTTTCAAACGTTTCTAATGTTTCACCTCTCAAATTAATTTTCTAGAGTGGAGCAACTTCGTTCTTCAGTATAAGATCCAAAAAAGTTACATATAAAACTGGACTATATGCTATTTTGGAAAGTAGTAGAATTACTCTTTCCCATAGTTATTTGCTTTTCTTGTTTTACCATTTTTTGACTATTTTTAACACACAAAACGACAATATGTTACTTGCTCGTACGGCTAAATATATATATAATAATTTTGCAGTGAATGTGTGACCCGTGACATCATGCAGCCTCGGCTTGCAACCTGAAGACCAGAAGCCCACAGACAGACTGATACTGACCTGCTGAATGTAAGTTGTCTGTGATGATGGGGATTTGCTTGAGGTCCCGTTCTGTTTCTCTGATTTATTATCGTTCGGTAATTCCCTCGAATCCGAGCCGCCACCGGGAGAGTTTTGGAGGCCAAAAGTCTCCTCTTGGTCCGCCATGACCGAAGCACCGAAAACTACCGTCGTCCCAGCTGAAAGACCCAAACAGAGATGTCAGAGTCAGGGGCTGCAGATTAATATTAAAACAAGAAGAGACTGATTTGGCACACACACACACACACACACACACACACACACACACACACACACACACACACACACACACACATACATACATACACACACACACACACACACACACACACATACTTACACAGAGACAGACACATGAATACTATAGTATTTTATTACTATTTGACTATAAATCTTATTTAAGATGTAGCCTGTACTAAATGGGGTATTACAGTTCAGCCATATGCGCCCTAAAATCAAATCAGACGTAACAGGGAAAACTAAAATATCAAGATATCAACTTCATTAAAAATTGAAGGCTTTCTTTGTAACAGCAGAATATGTTTAACTTATTGTACATTTTTTATTCTTGTAGTTGTATGCCCATTATCTGTTTAAACAGGCTGGAGTTTTGGTAGCTCATCAAGATGCTTGACACAAATGTACTGTTCTTAGTCTTTTAGCAATTACATTATTTGCACGAGACAGAGTTGCACGTATAGGCATATATTGTCTAAAGAACTGCTGACATCAGAACTGTGATAACTGACTTATTTTGCACATTAAAGCAGGCCTATAGGACCCCTTCACTTATTTCCTATTCATGTTCCCAAAACAAAAGACGTGAGTTTTATTGTCATGGGCAGTCGCTACATGGTGACACACACACAGGACAAAATGAAGCACATGATTCCCCCCCCCACCTCACCACCACCACCACCACCAACACCCCCCCCTTCAAAAAACACACACACAATCCTCACCACTCCACCACTCTACCACGGTCACTTCTGCAGAAAACAGCGATCCCCGCAGCGCAGAGTAGCCTACAGTTTAAACTGCAATAACACTGAGCACACACGTAGCGGGAACGGAGCGGGAACAGCTTACCTAAAAGACCAAAAAAAAACCCAAAACAAAACAAAAAAAAACAAAAACAAAAAAACACGTCGTTGGCTAGAGTTGGACACAGCAGTGGCACAACAGAGAAACGCGTCTCGCCCCTCCAAATGTTCAATGTTTGCTTCCCAATCAGATAATCCAGCCGTTTTGCTCGAGGAAGCTGCTCAGTATCTCCATGAATTCTTTTTTTTCTCCCCTCCTCTCTCTCTCTCACTGTTAAGTCCAGATTTTCCTACAAGCCGAGCCGCGACAGTGGAGACCCTCTCGGAGCTCGGTGACAGCTACCGGCCGCTGCTCCGTGCCTTATTGTGCATTTTACAGCTGAGGACAGTTTTGTGAGGCGACCCCGCTCATAGCAGCTAGCAGTAGGCTGTAGCCGAGTCCCAGAGGAGCAGGTCCGTCACCTCCTTCTTCCCTCCTCTCTCTCTCCCAGTTTCTGCCGTGTCAATTCTACGTCTCCCCCCCCCCCCCCCCCTCTCTCTCTCTCTCTCTCTCTCTCTCTCTCTCTCTCTCTCTCTCTCCCCTCTCTCTCTCTCTCTCTCTCTCTCTCTCTCTCTCTCTCTCTCTCTCTCTCTCTCTCTCTCTCTCTCTCTTTCTCGCGTGCTCCCTCTCCAACCCTCCAGTGCGCATCAATGACCAACCGTGCGAAGCGGAAGCTGGGTCCGCGACGTAGAGCGGGAGGTGGGGGTTATGGGAGTGCAGCCTGTGCATGAATAGCATTGGTTTATATCCTAAATAATAATTCCTTCCAGGTCCCCACCCCGGGTCCTCTGATTTATCCGCTCTGCTAAACCTCTCCATAATCCCAGTCCGGTGGAGGGAATCCATTTGATATTTGCTGCTTCATGCGCCATTACGCGCAACCGTCTCTTCTGTAAAGTCACGGCCTCTAGACAATGTCGGTAACAGTCTAAATTTGATTGGTGCATCATCAGATATTGTAAGATGACAGGTTGTCTCTGCTTATGGCCAAAACAATGATCATTAACGATTATTTAATTATAGCCTACATGTTTTGGCCTGTAGTTTTGTTTGGTCAATTAACAATGCTAATTAACAGGCCGTTTGGTCAAGCGGAATTTTATGAATGAACTATTTACTATCTTGTTATTTCCCTCAGTAGAACAAGGCACAGAACAGGTTCCACGACTGAGTGTATGAGGCTAAAAAGGCTAAAAAAGACGCAAATAGATCGCAGTTGGATATATTTGTCTTTAAAAAAAAAACTTGCATGGGTCAGTCGGTGTAGGCTATGTTTAGGCCTGTGGCTTCACACACGTAGTCCGCACACCGCCGTCCGTTTCGCATGATACTGGACTTCAGATCCACAGAAGGATCACAGTAAACCACCAGAATCTTGTAAATGAGATCAAACTGTAGGCTATGTGGGCTCTTTTACAGTGCCTGGTTATACGCATATTTAGGAGCATCTTACAGGGCAGTTAAAAATGCCACTAAGTCAGCATTTAAAGCACATTTAGCGTATAAAATGTAACAAAAATGGAGTGGGAAAATAGCCTGTTCGTTTGATATTTTACCATTCATAGTCAAATGTTTTTCTTGTCAGTGTTTTTTCTAGTAGATCTGCCCTGTATTTGGTTTCAGGTACTATAAAGTCGAGCATGAAAACTTACGACTCGCTTAAGTTGTCATTTTTTGCAGTGTGCGCATTAAAATGTCTCATTTGCATTTTTAAGGCTGTTATCTCGTTAGGCAGGCGCCCACGCAGTCAACTTCAGCATCATACAGTGCGACACAGAGAAAGAGCACATGAGCTGGTTGTTTGTCCATTAGCGAGCCGTCAACGTTTACACTTAATTTAGATATCAAAATATTATTTTTTAAGACCGAAACGCAGACTCATAATAAATCCAGGAGCCAGAGTGAATCTGGTGTTGAAAGCAGAGGTTGAAAGCAGTCTAAAGACTTCACTTTCTTTTCCAACTGTATAGGATTTCTATTCGAAAATATTCTGAATGAATCACCCATTTTTAGGAGTAAGCTGTAAACATACAGTAGTATGTGTCCACCAACTTTCTCCAGGAAAATGTAAGCAGACTGTATTTACACGAAACAATATAACTGTATTCATTTTTTTCCCCATATGTGGATAATTGTTTCTCAAATCAAACTTAACTGAACTGTTTCCTCTTATTAAGAAACAGATAAGCTGATAAAGCTCTGAAATTAGTCACATTCATTTTTTGATGTTGGATAAGTTTGTGAGATCCCCCACCTCTCTCTCTCTCCCTATGTATCTCACACACATACACACACACACACACACACACACACACACACACACACACACACACACACACACACATACACGTACACATACACACACACAAACGACAGAGCTCTGACGGACTTCCCAGTGCTTCTCAGTTACTGTATCAACACAAAATAAACGTAGGTTTTGCAAGAGCTAGATAAGGCAACAGAGCATTGCACTAATACTGTTTTCAGGATGCAAATATGACTAAAATACAGGCATAGTCTATCAGGCTCCAAATCCTTGAACATGGTGTGATAATTGGAATTTATTTTACAACGTTATTGCATGAAAATATAATAAATAAACTTCATGGTTCAGTAAAACAGTATTTATTGACAAGTACAGATGCAGCATAGGAAATAGTGCATTTCAATTAAATGTGATGCAAGCAACCACGAGTGTGCAGTGTTTAACTTTTTTTTTTTTTTTTTAAAAAAAAGAATACAAATGGAATAACAAACAAAATGAGATGTTATGGTGTCACATGACTGGAAAGTGAAAACTGCTTTAAGGTCAATTGCATATAGCGGTCAGTGTATTCAAGTTGAAATCTTCCTTCAAGAGATCTAGATCATCTTGGAGGTTAAGATTCACCTAAAATTAAACTACATCGATACCCACAAATCAGTTTCAATATTAAATTTATAGCCCAGCAGCTGCACATGAGCTCTACATTCTGCATATGCCTCCTATATTTTCCATTGCCCCGTTTTGCCATATTATAATATAATATATGCTAATTAGCAGTGAAAACTAATTTGGGAGCGATTAAAGTGCATTTTGTCCACATGCAGGAGCTTTGGATGGAAAAATACCAAATGAAAACGTGAGTGCCAAATACGAGAAACGTCCTACTTTACCTGTATGTCTAAACTTAAGAGGTGAAACTCGGTCATTGAAAAGGAAAGGACCACGTGGAAATCCACTGAAGGCCTTATGAGCAAGTAAAAGTGGAAAAAGAAGGGCTCAGCAGCCAGAAGTGCAGACTTTTGACCGTTTGAAACAGTAAACAACAACAGCCCTCACAAACAGATGACGTGGGTGTGCAGGATGAAGGCTAATTAACTTGCAGTCTGCAACAAGAGACATTTTAACAGCGCGTAGTACAAGCCAGAGCGGAAAAAAGGACTTCAGAAACAATTATGCAATTTGAGCAAAGAAATGAATATAAAACTTTTGTCAATTTACACAAACAACAGAACATATTTAAAGTTTAATGACCACCAAATAGACGAGGTCGATTTGAAGTCGAAACTTAAAAATATCCTCAATGGTGAAAAAAAAAAACACGAAAAAAAAAAAAAAATCACACAAGTTTAATAAACTGTGAATTCACATTAGATATTGTAATAAAGAAGGGTAAATACACACCCTCTGGCAAAAAGATAAATAAATAAATAAAGAAAGAACAAGATTTAAGAAAGAAATGACTGATCTTGTGTGAGATGGGTTAAAGTTCAGGTGATGCACTAATCAGCTCGATATTAAAACTTTCTTTCACAAAAAGCCCATTTAATAATAACAGTAATTATACAAATTAAATAAAGAATAAAGATGTGCAAGTAAATTGTATCAAAAAAAACAACAATTAGAGTTTTTGATGTAATTCGTGTTAAATCTCTTTAAAAAACTCCTGGATTATTCGCGCATCAGTGTCTATCAGTTATTTGGAGAATTGAGTGAACAACTAATAATTTTACATATGCACATCCTAAATAGATCACCTTTACCTTAATTTGGTAAGTTTGGTAAAATGCCTTAGTTTTAGATCACATGACAAGAGGCAGTTTAAGTCTAAACAAATGAACTCTAATGCTGCCAAAATCCACTTTCCTTTAAAATATCACAGTGAAATCAAACTGCAAATGAAATAAAATGAAACATATTTGCTCCACAAAAATAGCATCATATTCACACAGATCATTTAAATATACACTGCATATACACAAACATACAAAACAACGTTATATCATTTTGTACTACAAACAAATAAACAAACAGGGACAAAATATTTCCTATTTGCACCGCCCACACAAACTTTGAACATTTAAATTTACAGTTACCGACGGAATTTTAAAAACTTATCTACATCCTACGGTATTTTTCCAAAATACACCTACACAATGATCTTAAAAGTGATAATGAAGATAGATAAATGCTTTGTTTGCATCACTTATTCAGCCTGAAAGAGCAGCTGAGCGGCATAAAAAAGTCCAGCTAGACCAAATTATGATTCAGAAAGAGAAACTTTGACTTTGCTGGTGGAAGTGGTGTAAAGTACATAAAACTCTGTCTGCTACAAATAAACATAAAAATGTTGCGTGACCATGCTGGCTAATCATTTACTCTGAAACATAAAATCTAAATGTAGCCTGGAGGACACTGAACGCATCACAAGTAGTGAACCACAAAAGTCAGAAACCGACACTGCCCAGTGGCATCTAAACAGTCTCACCGCTGCTCCATATAGACTCTAAATCTGCAGCATGAAAATCAAACTGCTGGATGCAAACACAGTCTACCGCTCATTCATGTCATATCTTAAACGTTCTGCGTGGCAGAGTCAACCCTCCTCCTCTCTTGAAAAACTACAAATCCCACTTATCCAGGTGAAAATGACGAGGTGCCAAAAATTAGAGTGATGTGTGGATCAGTTTTGTGCAACTTTTAAGCTGGAAATATGTGTGTGCAAGTGCAACATTGCAACACACACACACACACACACACACACACACACACACACACACACACACATCACACACATCACACACATCACACACAACCCTAACCCTAACCTAAACCTAACCACTGACCCAAAAATCAGCATATTCCCCAATTGGACAAACCGTCCCCAAATAACTGGTCTTTAGTCTGAAATTTGTCCCCAAATGTAGCTTGTGACACACACATACACACACTCACTCACAGGTTTACTTAAGTCACTTTTGGGTTATTTACATATACTTACATTATTTCCTGGAGACTTACCCAAACCCTAACCATAACCACTACTTGCCTACCATTACCTAGCCCTAACCTTAAGCACTGACCCAAAAATTAGGGACACGGCTTTTGTCCCCAGTTGGACAAGCCGTCCCCAGTCAGCTGGTCTTAAGTCTGGTGTGTGTCCCTGAAAGTGACTTAAGTCATAAGGAAATCTCCACAACATGACTGTGTAAACAGATTTACGTCCCCACAACATAAGGAATACCTGGACCACACACACACACACACATACACACACACAGTGGTTAAATACATGCTTCCCTACCTCCTGGCTGTCCAGTACTATTGAGTGTGTGGTCTGATGTTACCGCTTGTTTAGAGTCTGGTGAGAATTCAGGTGAAAGCGCTGGTGTGGCTAACCACCAGTCCAGCCAGGACTCTTGGATCCCTGGATCAGGGAGGGGGCCTGCCCAGATGCTTTGCACCAAAGACCGGGCGCCACATTCATAAAACTCTGTGTAGATTCATGACTAAAATGTGTGTGTGTGTGTGTGTACGCACAGAGACAGAAACATGTATACGCATTCTTTTCGTCAGATTTATAAAGCTGTGCGTACGCATGGTTCTGTTTTATAAATCTCAGTCATTGAGGAACTGGGCGCACGAGCCTCATTACCACTCCCACAATTAGTCATAAATGGGTGAGGACACACCCTTCACCAGCCGTTTTCATGTAAATTCGCCGCCTGCTCCACCAGTCTGTACACCTGTCAATGAAACAAACTGTAAAGATGAAGTGTTGCATAACTGTCATTACGCGCGACCTTTACGCACGGATGTGCGGCTCTTTATCACCTCCATATAATTAATTCATCACATGGACCCCAGAAATGTAATCAATTATTAGTTTGTAGCGCTCATATCTAAACGGACTTGTGTCACAGCTAAGGATAAAACAAAAAGAAAAGTCTGTTAACAGCAAAATAAAACTCCAATGTAAATTAAAAGAATGACAAAATTAATCGTACAAAAGTAATTCATCAATGTTACCTTAATAAATGCGCCTTTGATTTTACAAATCTCTTTGAACACAAAATAAATAAATAAATAAATAAAATAAGAAGAGTAAAAAAATAAATAATCACACAATCAGTCTAGCTGGTTATAAACCTAAAACAATGTTTTACTAAAAGATTCTGTCTCCCACCTCATATTTTATCTCCACCTCATCTCATCACCCTCAGATCTCTTTAGAAAAACATATGTACGGCTGGTCTGAAGAAGGCGTGAGGTGCGCACAGTCTCACAGCACATTCTGTTTTTATAAATAGGCCCACCAGTTTATGTGCGGGAAATGGCGTATGCATGGTTTTTGTGCGTACGCATCGTTTATGCATGTGGGCCCTGCCGTGAGGTTTGTGGCTGAAAAACCCATCCAGAGTTTGGCTCTCAGGAGCTGAGCCAGAGAGGAGGAAAGAGGGAGAGAAGGGAAAACAAAAGCTGCAGAGACTACTTCTTTTTTTCCAGGTGGAGCTATGACTGAATAAATAGCCTAATTTGATAAAAAAATAAATTTGAATCTGATGTAAATATAAACACTTATGCCAGTTTCATCCAACATGTTCATATTCAAGATTCTTCACACAAAGATTGCTTGCAACATATTTTCATTTGGGAGCTCTAACACAAGCGAAGAGTGGATTTTGTGACCAATTTCTAAGACATAAACAAAGGAATATTATGACTCATCCTTGTGTGGATGAAGTTCTTATGGATACTCAGGGCTCAGCTGTTTGTATATTCAGCAAACATTCCACTGTCAACTCAGAAGACAAATGTTGCTGGATAGTAGACTGCACCTTTAAAGTAACCAAACTGCCAGCAGCATAACATAAAATAAAATGTGACATATAGTTTTGTGTTTGAAATTATGACCTATCTTATAGGGGTTGGCAGGATTACATTGGTTAAACTTAAAGAGTGGAAGTGCAAAACTGAGCATTATGACAAAAAAAAGTTGTGGAACAGAAAGCCAAGGAAGTGAGAAAACATGGCAACACTGCAGGTTGGGTTGTTAAGTGTAATGACTGGAAAAAGATGAGATGTATACTGATTGATGCCTCATTTGCTGAGCAGTGTGCACACTCACACTCCCACTCAGCCACCATCACCCTCCTCTGCCTTTCAGTTTCCCTATATAAAGATGGAGAGTTACACACTCCCTTCTGATCCAGTATGGTCTCACCCTCCATGGCCACACATGGGCCTGTGGTCTGCCTTCCGCTCAGAGTCTTTGACTGTCTTTTTATCCCCCCCCCACACTCTACCCTCCACCCTCCACCCTCAACCTCAACCTCGTGAGTGAGTTTACCCTTGTTCCACTAGAAAAGGCAATGATAAGGTATCTGGGCCTCCATGGCAATGCAGGGCTAAGAGGTATATCGCTTACGCAGAGACACACACGCATATTCACGTACAGAGCTCGACTTTCACAACCTGAGCAGGGCTTTGGACTCAGGGGTGGTGGTGGTGGAGGTGGGTTGGTGGCGGTGGGCTTGGGGCTGACACGTTTCTGCTAACAATCACATCACACACAGGGACCCACATTCCAACTTCCTGATCCCCTCCCCACCACCACCACCCCCCACCAACCCTGCTTCCCTGGGCTACCTCCGCAGTCATCCTCCTCCCTCAACAGGTCTTGGTGGGGCTGTGCAGGCCTGGGGCAGACCTCAGCAGTCAGTACTGAGGACTTAGAGAAACATGATTACTCATTAGAAATACAAAAATATGAACTGACAAAGACATTAGTTTTAAGGAAAATCTGTTAGCTAGAATCATTTTATAAAGCTTAAGTCATTAAACTTTATACAATTCCAGCACATCTGGATCTAGCACATCTTGTCATGTTGGCCAGTTGGTTAAGTGAAACAGTGTGTAGAGTGTATTTGTACTGCATATCATGTACTCTGCTGCCCTCTAGTGTTCTTTTTCAAAACTTCACCAATGACATGATGTGTGTTGGTGCAGAGTGCCAATACAAGTACATCACACAGTACACTTGTAATGCTTGAAATTTTAATTTCACACATCACAACAGCAAGTAAGAGTTCGATGTAAAGTTTAAGTACAAAAATGAATAAATGCATGGAATCATATGATAATTTATTAAGGTTTTCTTCATAATTTACATATTTATTTTATGTATTTTACCAGCATAGTTTGGTAAATTTAGGGTTGTGAGCATCCTGGCCAAATATAACACAGTTTACAGATAATTTCAAACAATACAACTGAAAACATGGCTACAGTAATGTCTTAACACAACACCCCCCCCCCCCAAATCCCAGAAGGCTTATGGCTACAGAGCTAAGTAAAGTCTGAGTTATAAAACAGAGTTGTATCAGTAACTACACAGTCAGATCCTTTGACGTGGCTTTGCAATTAACTATAACCTAAAACCTGATGAATAATATACAGTATTAATCACATATAGCATGTAATGAAAACGAACACCATCATATTTGAGGTTATATTCATAAAAGTGTAAAAATGCACAAGCCCCCAGAACTCAAACGTATGTATTCAGACAGAGACACTGACACTGACGGCAGCATTGACACACAGACACCCAGCCACCTACAAAGCTGAGGTAATGAGCATGGGAATCATGTGGTGTGGTCTGCTCCAGCCATGGCCACATTCACAGACCCTGGGGGCCTGCAGGCCATCATGTCTCACTTCAGTGAGGTCAAAGCGCCTTTAACTTTGACATGCTCAAATGCACAAATTATGACTCTCAAATCCAGAAATTATGAATTAGGTATTTCCTTTACCTCATTTTGACTCTCTGGTATGTCCAGGAATGTCCTTGAATCCCAGGAAGTTCCTTTCAGGCTCATAAAAGAGATGAGGCATGCTTTAGATAACATCCAAGACCCCCTAAACCTTAAAACTGATAAAATCTAAAACTAAGAAGCAGTCACAGTAAATCTGTCTTCGGGGTTCTTCCTCGAGTGAGAACTGGGGTAGAATTCTGTTGAACCTGGCTCTATATATGATAGAAAAAGATATAATAGTAATGGTAAAAAATTATACCTCATGTCAGCTTGGCTGCAACACCACAACAAACAGGCATGAGACTGAATTATTCCCTGAACATGCAGGCATTCCTGAAGATGAGACAGTGGACAAATTGGCTAAAGAAGTGATTAAAAATGGAAATGCAGAAATTAACACAGAACATAAAAAACAGAAAAACAAGAAAAACAGAGGGAAAAAGCGTAGTGAAGAAATGTAATAATATAAATATAAAAGTATGGAAACAAACAACAGGATTTGTATTCAGTTCAAAATAGAGGTAGTGTGGTAAGAAGTAGGGGAAGGAATATGAAAAAAGAAAGACTAATGACTAATGAACATTAATGAGACACTAATATAAAAAGCACACATAACCTGGTTTTCAGCCATGCTAGTGACACGGCTCCAGGGAGGTCAATGTTGGTCAGTTTACTGCTTTAGTCCAGACTGAAATAAACTACTTTATGGATTGCCATGGAATTATATACAGATAATCGTCTCCAGAGGATGAATCTTACTGACTTTGATGATCCCCTGACTTTTCCCCTAGTGCCACTATGACACTAACATTTATGGTTCGGATTAAAAAACTCTTGACAACTGCTGGATGGATTGTCATGAAATTGGCCCTCCGTCAGGTCAAACATTGGAATTGTTTAGTGAAATATCTCAATATTGAATATATGGATTAGCACAAACTTTTATACAGATATTCAAGGTTCTAAGACAATGGATCCTAATGACCTTGGTGAGTTCCAGACAGACACTCATGACCCATAGAGGATGAATTGTAATAACTATGATACCCTAAACTTTCATCTCACACCATCATCAGGTCAAGTTTTTTATTTGTCCAATACTTTATGACCAAATACCTGCAAAACTAATAACATTCCCACCAGCCTCAGCTGTACTTTGAGCTCACAGCTAATTAGCAAATGTTAGCATGCAAACATGCTACACTAAGATGGTGAACATGTTGGGAACATTATACCTGCTATCAACATGCAAGCTTTGTCACTGTGAGCATGTTAACATGCTGCCATTCGCATTTAGCTCAAAGCACTGCTGTGCTTAAGAACAGCCTCACAGAGCCACTAGCATGACTTTAGACTGTTGGTCTTGTTGGGAACAATGTCAAGAATCTGAAACCTTAGAGTATGGGCTTATAATATCCAGGAAAAACAGTATGCAGCAAAGAGACAGTTTACAATGCCACAGTTACAGAAATCAGTCATTGCAATGAATGTGGAGGTACTGGGAAAAACAGGGCCCTGTACAAACTGGACACTGACAGGGAATTACACCAGAAGATGGCAGTAATGCAGCTACAAGGGTGCTAGCTGCTGTAAAACTTCAAAGAAGAAGAAAAACAAAGGGAAGGGGAAGGCTGAATTAAAATCAGGGATCCACAAAATGGATCCATGATCCATAAAATGTGTTTAAAAGCTCCAGGTCTGAAAAGTGAAGTCAATGCGGAAGTGCCTTAAACCTGAATTCTCTCTAAAGGCCAGTAGGGGGCGACTCCACTGGTTGCAAAAAGTAATCTGATTGTATTATTGTATTATTATTGAAGTTTATGAGAAAATGTACCCTACTTCTCGCTTGATTTATTACCTCAGTAAACACTTTCCTAATGAGTTTATGGCTCAATCACTAGTATCAAGTCTTCTTCGATACAGCATGGTGTTCATTTTGTAAATTATGGTACAATTTATAGCAGCGTATGCTTTAGGGCACAGCTAACTTGTGATTGAGTCACTTCCATGGCGACAACGTTGATTATGTGACGTAACCATGGTGTAACCCTAGATTCACTGAGCACAGGTGTAACTGCTGCTTTTTCACAGTATGTTTTCAGTTCATGAAATTTAACTGTAACATTTTGGTCGCCTAAAAAAGACTTGTTCGGCATTTTATTGTGGTAAAGGAGTCGGCTGTTCAGTTTTCCTATAAGTACATTTTGTTTTAATGGTTTTAAGCCTGTTTTTCGTTAGCGAAAATTAGCATTGGCACAGTTAACCATAGGTGCTAACGAAGCTAGCACCTAGTGCTAGGGTCAATTCCACTCTCTCATTCAAATCATGGATGTATGAAGTGTTCTTTTTACACCCATGATCCAAATATGGTCACTTCTGGCTCCAAAAATCAAAGATGGCGATGGACTAATCGCTAAAGTCGAGGCATCAAAACGGCAGTCCACAAACCAATGGGTGACGTCACGATGACTACATCCAAATTTTTTTTTATAGTCTATGATGTCTACTGACAATTTGAGGCCTGTTGATGGTAGAGTTTGTAAGGCATTATTAGCAAAATATCACACACATTTTAAATTTTGAAATAAATTCTCATTTCAGTTGGTTTTTATTCAGTTAACATGACACAGATTTTAACTTTTCAACATGTTTATTTAGTGGATTTGTGTGAGTCGCCTACTTTTCCTCTCTTCTGCAATCAGTCAGACCCTGAAACTACTAAACCAGAATTTCTTCTTTCCCTTCTTTTCAATGTTGAATTGCAACTGGGGAGCATTATCGCCACCAACTGTCATGTTACGTTGTTCTTAATCCTTGTTATCAGCCCTTTGTCTTGCAGATAGGTGAATACATGCATTAACACCAAATTTCCAGAGCTGTTTGCAAAGATTTTTTTAAGGTCCATATGTTTAATCCCTTTATGTTCTAGTTTGTTCCTTAATAACTGTTTCTCATTTGCATATTTAGGACAGAGAAGAATGACATAATCCACAATCTCCATTTGTTTGCAGACATCATGTGTTTCGCTTGGATGCTTCCTAATGAGGTGAAGAGATGAATTTAATTTACTGTGTAGACTGGGTCAATTTGGATTCCTTTTATGGAGGTGTTCCTGGGGGAATGTACCAAGTGTGTGATAGACAGAGGGGGGTTGTGATGTCTTTTAAGAAAATAGTACTTTGATTCAGTTTTTGGTAAGTTCTTTTTTATTTTTTCTTAAATGTTAATTGAATTTTGTTTACTGTTAAATTATAATATGTATTTAGGAACAGATACATACCTTTTGTGACTTAATTGATTTATAAAGTGGTGTTTCCTGTAGTAGGATGAGTATGGGTGATATAAGCAGCAGTTTGAGGCCTTTTCTGTGAGATTGGACCAGACTTTAATTGTTGTCACTTGCAGAGAGCACAAACTTAAAAGGTCATAGCCAAGTGCAGTTGTTCCACTGCTGGAAAAACATAAAAACACTTGGACTGTAGAAAACCGTCAAGACCTTTTGTTTCCTTCAGTGCCATATACTGTCGGTTGAACACAGACAACAGAATAAATATTTGCATGAAACCAATACCAAAAATAAAACCACAAAAGAACATTTACTCAAACACAACTGTTGCATCATCTTAGGTTGATATATTTCCATTTGCTCTGGTAAAATGACAGAAAGAAAGGATATACTTTATATTAGTCATTTCTTGAAACTTCAAGTGGTCACTAGGGGAATCTGCTGCTCAAAGGAATTTACAGTACATAATTGTGTACAATAGTTGGGCCATTTAAATCATATAATTAAACTTCACACAAAAGATTTGTGGGTGTTGGTTTAAAATCTGATGATCATGAAGGCAAAATACTGAAGTCAAAATCAAATACAGCATTATGTTATCTACAAATTCACCTATGTATATAATTGACAGTACAACATTTTTGTTTCTACTGAAGTATCAAAGTATGGATTGACAACATTTCGGTTCTTAAGCTGAAAGCTAATAGAGCCTTGGCAGCGAGTGAGATGGTGAGAAGGGACAGTAATGAATGAATGTACAAAGATATCGACTATTATTCACCACTTTGAAGAGAGTTCTCTTTTTATTTATTATTTTAAGCATGGAGGCCAGACTGAAATTTTTCATACGATTAGCTCAATACAATTCGAGCTAATTAAGACTGAGAGCTGAAGGTAAACCAGGTTTACAAGTTCTAGTATGCAAAGCGCACCAGGTTAAGGGAGCGGGACCTTTTGGTGAGTCTTGCGCAAAATGGTGTCCCCATCCATATGACCTTACAATATACACTACTAGATAGCAACAAAGATGTCAACAACCAAGATGGTCACATGAAAAAAATCAAAATATACGGTTCCACATACTCAAAAAGAACATTTCAAAAGATCCAATCGACAGAAGTGTCCCCGAGGGATACAGTGTTCTGTCCCTATAATCCTCATTAAAGAGCCAACTGAACATATTGCCTTCAGACAACCAAAATAAATCAGGATTCTTCTACAGTCTTTTTTTTTTTTTTTTTTTCCAAAAAGCCCCAGCTACAGCAACCTGAGACTGTAGTTGGGGCAATGAAACACAAAATGACACCACCAAGATCCTAAAAAACCCCAACCAAAAAAAGCTAATGCAAATGCTGCTCTTCAGGATAAGGTACCAGTTCTTAGTTGAGCACACGGGGACCTCTGCCTTCTGCCATTCAGTATATGGTTCTGTGTCGTAATCTTCTTTGATATAATCTCTAAGCTTTGGCTTATTCCAGATCTCCTCTTTCCATTGTTCCTTATTAACCTTTAATAGTAGTAATGGTAGTAGTGGTGGTGGTGTCACCGGAGATTATAAGTTACTGTATCATTTGTGATTTATATGAGTGGAGAGATGGAGCCACCTTTGTTCTTAGGTGTGTAACAATTTGACTTGATCTTTCAAAATAAGGTACAGATATTTGTTTGCTATCTAGCTAATGATGGATAAATATGGACTGTTACTCTGGAGTTGCTTTAGCTATTTGTATTAATGCTGTTACTGCTAGCTACTCCTTCAACACAACTGTTACAGGTCCAGTGCTTGACGTGCTCTTAGCAATTGACATATAATGATGATGCATCCTTGATGCTGAAGCTTTTTCATGTTAAGCATCAGAAATCTCTTCCAATGCTGAATCAGAGAGAGGCTGGTCAAGCTAAGTTATATTGTACTCCAGAAAATGTGTCTGACATGTTTCAACTTGGCATCCTAAATATCTTTTCTATGCTTTTCTCATAATCCCTATGAAAGAACTGGATAAAGTGCTAGGGTTAAGGATACCCAAACTTTCTACATGGTAGAAGATGTGGGATTTAGGGAGCTTGTCAGCTAATTGTGCCCCAAAAGATGTGCTTTTAACAAGACAGGCTTTGAAGGGCATGATTGAAAAAAGCATCAGGAGAGTAAAAAGGCTAGGACAGCTGCACAGGGCAGCAGATATCCTATTTCAGGTTGAGTACAATGGCTAAGGAGAAGCTGGATCAAGCTGGGAAGTCCTGAACTGAAGCTAATGCTTGAAGTTTAGACCCAATGGAATAGTACATTCGACATGTTCCAGCGTTTGTACACTGACAGCATATAGGAGCAGCAAACAGAAATCACTTAACATCTATCCATCAAATAATTCAGGAATACCTTGGAGTTTTCTGCTTTCTACCTGGCAACTGTGAAGCTGTCATCTGAACAAAAAGTCTCTGCATTCGAGTCATTTCACTCCTCAGGGTGTTAAGACACTCTGAATGAAAGCCCCAAGGCATTAACACAAACCCTTGTGAGAGAGCTCTCGCAAATTAAATCCACTTGACCCATGCCACAACTGTTTTGTCTTTGTCTGCCAAAACAACTTGCAAGCAGCTTTAAAGGATATGTGTTTAGAATTTTTCAAGTCAAAACATTAGTCAGGTGCCCAAATGATAATTGAAAGAGGTTTTGCTTGCTGTAATCATTCCTCCTGTTAATACCGGCCACTAAAATATCTCTTTCTAATGCACTTTCAGTGTAGCTACGTGATGGGGGACAAAGTCCACTGTCCTTGTATGAAGCTTCAGAGGTCTGAGTTTATCAAATTTAGTGGATATCTTCCTTCCTTTTTAGTACAAATTTTGTAATACAGTTATTTTTGTAACTATCCTTGCATTGCAGGGAAACACAAAAAGGGAATTTTGTACTAAAAAGACTTAAGAAGATAAATAGTAAAGTCAAGCTGCTGGCTGTAAAACCAAGTCAAAGAGCTGAAAGACATTGTAAAGATCCATAGAGCTGAAGGGAACTGTAGAGTTGGGTGGTAATTTTCTGTGTTTTTTTACTATGAACGACCCCTTTCACATACATTATTTACATCATGGTCCTACTCTTTTCCTTCCTCACCCACTTCCCCACAAGTTGTGTCAGTGGGACATTCAAAAATCTCTTCTTGGACATGCATGGCTAGAGTTTGTGCCATCACGGTCGAGGAGCATTGTTGTGTGTAAGGAGCCACTCTTCCTTCACAGTTGTTTGTGTTTGGCTCCCCCCTTGTCAGGGTGTTGTACCTACATGTAACCAGTGAGTGTTTGAGTCCATGATTGTCTCTTCTGATCAGTGGTGGAGAGTAACTGAGTACATTTACTCAAGTACTGTATTTAGATTTTGAGGTACTTGTACTTTAATATTTCCATTTGATGCCACTTTATACTTCCACTCCACTACATTTCAGAGGGAAATATTGTACTTTCTACTCCACTACATTTATTTTACAGCTTTAGTCACTTTTCAGATGAAAATTTTACACAATGGATAAACTAACAAGCTTTTAAAATATGAGTTGTTGACAACTCCACCAAATAGTGATTTTTCCCTCTAAACTTCTCACATGGTTTCATTTCGATAAATGTTCAAATGATCCATTATTTCACCAAAAAACAAAGATTAGAGGAAAAACTCAAAAACCGAAAACAGATTTGTGTAGCAGAACTTTGTTTTTTCTTCTTTCCTCTCCCATTAATCATCTCACAACCCCTCAGATTCATCTGGTGACCCTTTGGAGGGGCCCGACCCCGAGGTTGGAAACCACTGGACAAAACCAGCTAACTGTATATAAAGTAGTTCAAACTAGCTCCACCTCCAGCAGCTACAACAGTAACATGCTGCTTATACACTGATGCTTCAGTATTAATAATCTAATGATGTCATATATAATAATATATCAGTCAGAGGGACCAAACCACTACTTTTACTGCAATACTTTAACTACATCAAGCTCATAATACTTATGTACTTTTGCTTAAGTAGGATTTTTCATGCATGACTTTTACTTGTAATGGAGTATTTTTACATTGCTGTATTGATACTTTTTCTTAGGTAAAGGATCTGAATACCTCTTCCACCACTGCTTTTGATTTGCTGCACTGCACTGCCAGGCAAAGGAGTGGTGGAGGCCATTAAAGGGCTCCACCTGTGTTCATATGACTAGTATAACTATTCATAATCTTTGATTTTGCTGCTTGAAGAGGATGTGCATTTTTCCTATGCCCTCAACTCCAAGCTATAGATAAATGATGGATAAGTGTATGAAGTAACCAGAAAGCTCTTTTAGAAAAAGGAGAGCCTACAATGTGATGTCAATTTACAAAGATAGATTGACTGTGGTGCAACCAAAGCTGCTTTCACACACTCACACTACAGTCAACTCAAAGGAAGTGCGTGTCTGTGTGCGGGTTGATTGCTACATTACCCATTAGAAAGTCATTGTGCATTGTATTTGTATATTTTATAATTTGTGCCTTTCCTCAGTATATTTTGAACAGAGGCACATGCATATATGACTTTGAATCCACTCGCATGTCTACTGTGCGTGCGTCCGTCTGTGTTTGCGGTGAGCCTCCTTTCTAATCTGCCAGCCAGTGGTTGTGTATGAAGTGCTGCTGATGGTGGAGACTATTAGGCCTGTGAAGGGAGAGTTGGCTGTCTTCTCCTGTTCCCCGCAGCTCATTTAAACTTCCAGCTGATGGTAGAGATTAAACGTCTTGTCTTAGAAGGAGGGACTCTGCGGCTAGACTTGGGTTGCTATTTAAGAAACTTGAATGAGTGAAATGCATGTAAAGAACCCATTTAGTGTAAGACAACGGAGTAGCAGTTGGTTTGCATGTGCAAACAATGTATCATGCTTCACACGACATACCACACATGTGGCCTGGTTTTCTTATACATCTGGCAATCTGCTTTTAGGGTTTGCAAATGTCAGGTATTCATGGTATAGCTGAAAAGTTTCTATTAACATTAATCTTGTATTGTTTCTATACCATTGTAGCCACACTGGCAGCATGGCTGTAGGGATAGCAAGGTTGGTCTGTCAGTCGGTCCACTTTGGTTCAGACTGAATATCTAAACAACTACTGGATCACTGTAAAATGTGTTATAGGTAACTGTGGTGCACAGATGACAGATTCTAATGACTTTGGTGATTACCAAACTTTTCCTCTAGTGCCACCATGAGTTTTTGGTTGTGAACTATTATATCTCATCAACTCCTGGATGGATTGTCAATTTGGTACAGACATTCATGTTTTTATCTAGCACTATTAAAATGTCAAAATTTAAATTCGTTCACCTACTTTGGTTGATGACCAAATACCTGCAAAACTAATTACGTTCCCATCAGTTGTACTCAATGTTTGGTGCTAATTGGCAAATGTACATTGTAGCATTATACTACAATGGTGAACATAAACATTATACCTGCTAATCATTAGCATGTTAGTTTTGTCAGTGTGAGCATGCTAGCATGCTAATTTTAGTATTTAGCTCAATGCAGCACTATACAACCACACAAAGCCGTTAGTGTGGCTATAGACTATCAGTTTTGTTGTAATTCCAGTTTTGCTGTGATCTTATTGGCTTATGACCTTTTTTATTGTGGTGTTTATTAGGAGGATTTACATGTACATGGTTTAAGTCTTCTGCTTGGTAATGGAGATAATTTTTTTTAGTAGTTTTCTTAAAGTCATTTGGGTGACCCACTAGAAGGTTTGTAGTTTGTAAATATGTGAAACTCTTAAGAACATAAGCCATTTTACACGATCCTTTTGTTTCAAATGGCTTAGAAAAAAATGAATGAACTTATTCTTTTATCTGGCTTGTGAGGTTCTTTGACCTTCATTGCTACTGATTCTATTGCAACTTTTAATGGAGAAAAGACATGTTAACAGATTTCTGTAAAACTATTTCATCATTTTAGCTATTCATGAGATATTAAGAAGAAATGTTCCCCGTCAAAATCTTCACAAATCAAAAATTACAGTAGTGATAAGTGAACTTGTTGCAATAAGGTGCATACTTACCATACCTTACATGTCGATATGCAGCGAAACCTTTCTAAGAATAAATCCTCTCATTATCAACAATAATATCTAGCTCTGAAAAGTTATGAAAAGCTTTGTTCAGATTTGATTAGTGACTCGACTAACAAGCATGCATGATGTGTTGAAATTGAGCTTATATGTATCCCTGCGTCTGTCTTTGTCTGTATGCATTATGTAAAATGAGTAAAAAAAACCAACACATTTTTGAATATTTTATAAGTTAAATTGAACACTAATACAATACATGTCCATTTTTTAATATTCACAGTAAGTGGTCATATTAATCAACTCAGTGGTGGGAGAGTCAGTTGCTTTAAATGTGAATACTAAAGATAAGCAGTCTATTTATTTCCATGCTTTTGCTGTATTTTTCTATCTATTTGACACTTTCAAGTAATACTATAGTATGAGCGTGAGAATTACTTGGATTGAGGATTGAAGGATAATTATTCCAAGGAAAGATGAAGTGAATTAGCCCAAGATAGCTACACAGAACCCATAAATCATGAAAAATTTTAAGCTAAAGACATTTAGAGTAAGTGCATCCATGGACAGGCTAGAGGCAAATAATTTCGCGTCAAACATGACACGATACAGCTGCTGTTGCCATCTGTCAAAAAAAAAAAAATTACTACATTTTGTAATATGATGTGAATTGTGAACAACACATTCAACAACAGATTCTTGCAGTATCATGTCCCTGAGCAAGCCATAACACACCTCGAAAGCTCCAGGGCAGCACACTATGACAGAGTAGCATTAGGGCTGACAGCAGCAGAAATGGAGAATCTCACTGACTGACAGGTAGACATGTCAGTGAGCTGCAAATGCCTTAGAACAATGTAACTTTATCCTCTGAAGTGACATTTTGAGCTGCACCTTCTCACAACACCAAAGTCAGATTTACTCCTCCTGGGCAACAAACAATCACAGTGGCAGAAATCAGGCTTTCATTCCACAACTTCCTCCACAACCTTCAAGTTTTGAGATTTGCTTCCTGTTTGATGTTGTTTTAGTTCTGGCACACAGACCTCTCTTTTTTTTCTTCAGGCGACACCTTACATAACCACGCACTGAACATCCTGAATATCTTACACACCTCACTTATAGTTTTACACTATATCGCTGTTCACTTTTTTATGTTTTGGAGAGGGCGTACAAAAAATGAATTGCTGGTTATTTACAAATTAAATAATGGATTTTCTTCCAAATTCTCTCTTAAAGAATTAAAGACAATCATGACTCATACATTAAGACACTTACTGAAACTTTTGAAATTAAGTGAAATGAACAGAAATCAGAGTTAATGATAGTAATTATAATCACAGTCATAACCACATGTGTAATTATGATATTCATAACAATAATAACGGGAAATACCCTCAAATTCTCAATGCATTAAAGGTAATCAGTGAAATGAATCACATTGAATCCCTGCAACACCTTCACATGGGAGCATTAAAACAAAAGTGATTAGTTATGAGTCAAGAGGGACTGGACTTGTAGATTCATGAAGATGTTTTGCCTCTCATACAAAAGGCTTCCTTAGTTCTGAGGTGTGTCTGTTCAATGCCAAAGCATGCATACATTAGTGAGTTTGATTTAATAACTTTTTTTAAACAGATGAACTGTAAGCATTTATCAAAAACTATAGCTTCTCAGTGGTGAGGTGTTGTCCCACCATGCCTGCATGTATTATGAACCTTAAACACTTCGCTGTCCTTTGTAATGTGATCTTGAATTGAAATGAAATGAAAGAAGACGAACAAAAGGAAGATAAATTAAGCCCAAATACAATCAGTGCTCCTCTTGTCCAATAACAGATAATTTATCAACTTGATTAATCAAACTTTCATGTAGCTCCTGAAAAGCTTTAGTTCATACCATACATATAGCCTAAAATCATGGTTTATTTAGATGTTTTTTCCTGTAGTAATATTCTTTGGACACTAGAGTGTGCCGCCACCTTATAAAAACACAAGCTGCCATGGCAATGGATATTTTTTCAGACTGCCTTTTTAACCAGCAGACCAAGCATATTGAATTCCTCTCAATGAAGAGAAATTAATATCAAAAATATGATCATTCTTCTTCACTTGTTTTACTTGTCTGTCTTTTTCTCCCTCTCACTCTTTCTACTATTCTCATCTTCTAAATTTTTGTAATGAATTTTACTGCAGGAAAACTTATCTCTTGTTTATTTTTTCTAGCATGACATGAGATCACAGATTTTGAACAGTTCTTTGTAGTCACCTCTAACCAACTTGTTTGCAACAAAGATATTTGTCTTTACACAGAACCATTAATAAAGTTGACTCAAATGGAAAAAGCAGAAATCATCATTTAGAAATAAAAGAACACATGCATGTAAAAATGAATTAAACTATTGTAAGATAAATTTAAATGACTGAAATTCAATACTGGGGATTTTGTGCTGCATACTACACTAACACTGTTTTGTGTTTGTGAAAACATCACAAATGTTTGTGGTTGCTTTATTAAAGTATCCCTCAGTGCACCCTGCGCTGACTGTTTATAATAAACCACTTTAATCATGCCAGAAAAAAGTCCAATAGACTATAAAATATTGGGATAGGATGACATGTACGTGAATGAAACCACTTCCCCTTTTGTTTCCACTCGTGTTGGCCATTTTTCAAAATGCAATTTGCACAAAAGATGTTCATGTTGTTACAATAAGATGCAATGAACATGTTTTGTAAGTGTGTATTACTCTCATGTATACTTACAATCATAAGCATATGCACACAAATACATGAAGTAAAACAGACAACCTCTTTTTTCTGCTGTGTGTACATGTGTGTAAATAAATGTAAATAATCTGCCAGCAATATCATAAACATGCCTTTCCTGCTGGCCAACGGTGGGATTATGTAGAGAATAATACTTTGTTAACAGACTGCTGGTGCTGTGAAAACAGGACTGACACACACACAGAGTGTTTCATTGACAAAATAATAATAATAATATTAACCTTAATACTACAATTGTCTTCCAACAATATAACGATTTCAAAGCTAAGCTGCCATTTTTCTTCACAAAGAAGACTTAGCCAGCGGCTGTTTCTTGGTGATATCGTGTCACAGACTGACTCACTATTCAGCAGCTATAAAAAACACCTTCCTGAATGCACCTTCACTCAGTTTACCACCTACCTTTCTGTATGTGTAAGTGTTTACCATCTGTGCAGCTGTAAACTGTTACGATAAACATTCCATAATGCTAAGTATAAAATATTAGTTATATGTGATAGGTGTAACTCATTGTTTAGTGGGCTCATTGGGAGGGACGCCATGAGGAGGAGGAAGATAAAACAAACTGTTTAAGAGAGCGGGTGAGCTGAGGGGCTACATAAAGAGCCAGAATAATATAATAAGGAGTTTTTTTTGAATCGTGAATCATGCAAAGCTACTCTGGTGGAGTCTGAGATTAAAAATATATAGAGCTGGAAATTAGTATAGGTTCCCTTTTAATGTTTGAACTGGAACTCCAACCACAGAATCATGTGTTCCAGTTTCTCTCTGTAATCCTGTGGTGTAATTTAGAGATCAGATACTTGTTAAAACAGGGAAAATATTAATCAAAATGTTTATCCAAAAGCCCCAAAATATGTTAAACATGTGAGATACAGGCACACCTACTGTATTATTACCCCAAGTGTATCTACTCAGCAGCATCTGAAAATTAGAGATCATGTTAAAACATATCCCTGGAATGCAACTTGATGATGCAGAAAACATCAATTAGCTGCAAATTATATTGCTCAAAATTCAACTTTTACTCAGCTAAGTAAACTTTCTATTTTCATATAAGATAAAGTTGTTTTAAAAATAGATAATCTGTACAGGTTCCTGCATGGTATCCAACAATTAAATTTGCTTTTGTTTAAAGAAGGACACTTCTATTTCTGCAAGATTGTCATGCAGTCTGCTCTCTACAAACAAAATATCATCAAGGTGGAGATTACACATATTAACTTAATGAGTCTTCTTTACTATGGCTGGGTAAATTCAGTACAAGTTGCATATCTCCATGTTAAACCATTTGCAAGCAATGTTTAACTTTGATTGAAGTTTGGAACAGTTTACAATTTTGAATTTCTTCTCCTCTCGTTAAAATGTTAAAACTTTTTCTATAAACTGCACAGATTTTTTTTCTTGGCCTTTTTTTTTTTTATCTGCACAATTGCCTTTTTCCACTTTGTTCTTCACATTCTGTGTTCAAAGATTTGATTTATTTTCCAGACTTTGTGTTTTAACTGAAGATATTCATATAAATCAGTTACATTTATGAATCCACATGGCAATAAAGCTGTTGGAGAACCAATGATGGGTAAAGTAGCCTGCTATATAGTTCAGGTGATGGGTAAAAAATGTCATTCACATTTGTTACAATTATACAAAGCGACTTCTGAATTATAGATTAATTAAATCAACACAGTCGACACAGTTTCATTGAATAAATGAATTTCAGCCACTGAACCAATCAGATTTCACGTCAGCAACGGGAGACAATGAAGTTTAGGGAAGCAGAAGCGAGTCATTCATGATTTACTGCCACTAGATGGCGAAACTGACCCGTGACATACATTCAAGTGAACGCAACCTGTTAGACAGGCCGCTCAAACCAACATCCAACAGCGAGCCTCCTGAGTATAGAGCAACGCACGAAACTCTGTCAACCATCACCAAACAGACTAACTTGTTATAAATCAAGTCATTAGCTCGGGATTTGAAAAGTTGAACTTTTTATTACGCTTGACACTCCTGGTTTTTGGAGGACAGGGACAAAACTGCCCGACAGCAAAACTGACCTGTAACAAGCTGAGGCCATAATCAACACGATCGATTTATAAGAGGTTATAGAGAGGCCTTCGGGTTCCCTCTTATCTTCATGTACTTTATTATAACATCGACAATATCGGTGGATAGACATGCTCAGCACATACTACCACTTTGTTCTTAATGAATGGGTGCTTACATTGGGTTTCTTCACTCTCTCAAAAACAATCAGACAAAAACAAAGCCTAGGGCCATAGGTCATAACTTCTTACAGCACTGTTTAAGATTATTAAACGATTAGGAATGTTGACTTATCAAGCTGATTTTAATTTAATTATTTTTAAGGCAATTGTGGCTTCAAGTTGGACCTGAATCATTACGCAACCGGAGAATTAACAGAAGCTATGAGCCAATCTTTATCACTGACCCCTCTGTGAGCTCACGCCCAAGATTTGTCCTTTGGTTTGTTATGCTGTTGCGTGGTTAACACACCGGTGTTTTAGCCGCTTGGGGGCGTCGTGTCGTGGTACGATTACAGACGCATCGTCGCCTTCCGTGCAATAAAATGGAAGATATGCCCATCGAAGGCGCCAGGTGAGCAATAAGACAGGCCAATTGAGACGGCTTGTGTCGTGTTTACACCTATTCACTAGCGCCAGGCTAGCTACACATTAACCAGACAGTATACAAATAAAGATATGGTGTTGATAAACTCATGACTCGAGGTGCCATAGAGAGGGTAATCAAGGGATTAGACTGTCTTTTCAGGTTCCACTCTGGCCGAAAGTAACACCTCATCAGGAGGAGATGCGGACTCGTCAGGAGTGTAAAATTAATCTGATGTCACTGTTCAACAAAACTTTTAAACCCGATCACACTGAGTGACTTTTTAGGCACCTTTGTTAGAGTAATAGCGTGATAAAACACATCACTAAATGACGCACCTCAGAGGAAATATTAGCCAGATTGCCTCCTGTATGTCATATATTTTTGCAAATTTTTTACCGACCAGTGTCATGGTAAAAAAAAAACAAAACAAGAACGTTAACTCACACGCATATGATAAATGCGCGATACCTTGCAATAAATGCAAATGAGACCAATAAAAAACGGTCACATAGCGCGCGGACACTGGTACAGGTAGGAGACCCAGGTACGGCCTGTGGAGTTGAGAGGGTCTTTGGGGTCTTCTTTGCTCTGATTTATCTTAATTGAACTCTTTGAACGCAGCCTAGAAGGGTATCTCTACATGAGTGAAGGGAGAGTCAGCGGGCCAAGAGACTTCTTTCACCTCCAAAAACATGGAGACTGGTTACAGCAAATTTTTACAAGATGTCTCGCGCGGTGCCAGCCTCACATAAACTAATTTACATTTTTAAACGTGACATTTTCTGTAGTCCTTATTAGGTCCCACTAAACCGGGGATAAGGCGAAGGACACACACTTAAGAAATCACATTTCAATATTTTATTGAAACTTTCAAGAACACGATGTCGATGTTGTAAACTAGACATAAATCCAAATACAACATAACCCATTGACAAC
Organism: Thunnus maccoyii; assembly: GCF_910596095.1. Lineage (NCBI taxonomy): Eukaryota > Metazoa > Chordata > Actinopteri > Scombriformes > Scombridae > Thunnus > Thunnus maccoyii. Next base: position 15,588,934 of record NC_056551.1, read on the forward strand.
TTAAAACACAAAAGAAACCTTCATATTTTCGATTATGCGGCACTTTTTACGATCAGGTTCGCAAAGTATTTTAATAACAGAAAAAAAAAATAGTCCACTTTTATCACACTTCAACGACACTTCTTTTTCTCTTTCAAAAAAAAAAAAAAAGAATATTTTTTTCAAGCCATTGGTGCAGTGCGTTGTCGCTTTTTCATTCGTTTTAAAACACTTCACACACGGGGACAACAAGTGAAAATACAATGGCACATGAGTGTGAATAACTAGCTCAGTGGATATTTGGGGGAGGAATAAAGACCATATTTTAAGAGGGGGGTATAAATGCAGATGGCAACGAAAGGATAATAGCCCACAAACTATCTTTACACAGGTATATCGACAATAAATTAAGAACAGATCCCTAGAAACAAACTACTCCGTTTTATTTACACGCAATAACAATATGAAATAATTACATAAATATTTTATATATCCCTATGTACACGTATAATCAATACTACCTTTCATTTTTTTTTCAATATTTAATTGTAATTTCTGCTTCCCTTTGCCTGTTGGACATTTTGGCTGAATCCCGCATGCTAGGGCCATTTTTTATCCCGGAGCACAAGTTCTGCAATTAAAAAAGGCGTGAAGAAAAAACAAATTTGTCTCAAAACTGTGATAACCCAATCAAAAAGAAACTTGAGCAGAGGGAGAGTGTCCGTTAATTATACTCCAAACAGAATATTTTTCACACTTTTTCAGTTTTTAGTGTTAAAATATCTTTAGTTTAGGGTGGACATACATGCATCATTTGGCCAATTAATCAATCAATTCATCGTGTACAACAAAATACAGCAGTCTTTAAAAGGTAGGTTAAACGGTAGTGAAGTCAAATAAGTCAAACCAATTCAGAGTGCATATTAAAAACAAATTTCTCCTCGTGTACAATAAAGTTATAGGAGACAGGACACAGCAGCAACTTCTCCTAAATCTGTAAGTCACACCCATGCCAACTTTTCAGTTTCAATACTTGTACGGTATTCAAATGACAGGATAAAAGTGTTGTTTAATTTAACAAAAAATTGTATCAACAAAAACAAACAAAAAAAAGTATCAGGTGTGTATTAACCAAAGTGCATTTCAGAAACTAAAAACGTCCAACAGTTCATTTTTTTTTTAATTTATTTTTTTTGTTTCTTTTTAAAACCTGCATTAATCTACGAGGGTTTCCTCCTACTGTTAATGTCTTCATCACCGTCAACACTTTTCACTTTTCATGACAACAACGAAACGAGAAGCAGGTGGTGTGTTTAAAAAAAAAAAAAAAAAAAGAAAAAAAAAGAAAGAAGAAAAAGCACTCCTAGGGGGACCCGCTTCGTGGCCTGTCCTGATTCGAGTCCAGTCCACTGACCAGGCGCTGGATGCTCTGCAGCTCGTTGGCGGCGTCTTTCTCTGTGCAAGTTTTTGGTGACATGGAAACCGAGCCGGAGGATATGGTGGACGAGTGGCTGGTCACCTCCGATGTGGAATCCAGGGTGACAGCAGACGCGGGACTTGCTGGGACCATGCCGTCCCCTTTCAGCTCGGTCGCGCTGCCTGCCATGGAGGAGGGCATGGCGGTGGTGAGCAGTGTGCTGTCCGGTACCGTCATGGGAAGGGAGTAAGGGCTGTACCTGAGTCGAGGGCGCACTGCGTTCAGGAAGGGGTGCCGGTGCACCGAGGAGGAGGCTGCGGCAGCGGACGAGGCTGCTGCGGCTGCTGCCATGTACGTGTAGGGATAAGGGAACAAACTGCCAAACGGGGACATGGCAATACCCTGTTGAGAAAAGGAGATTCAAGTTCAAACACGTATAATAACACAATTTATGTCAACAAAAGACACAGAAAAGTCGAGGAGAAAAGCATGGTGATAAACTGTTTCCCCCAGATCCCTGCGTATATGTTTTACATTAAAGTGGAACAAATGGGTGAAAATAATGATGCAAAGACAGCTGCTTCGGGCAGTTCATGTACTTTACATTCACTGTCCTCAGTAAACATTTTTCTTATACATGTAATGCGTTGTCACAATGTTAATGACACTCTCTAAGTAGATCTGATTTAGCCAATACTGAACCACTCTGTCATGCTCTCAATGCTTCCATTCACGCAGGTTTTTCACAAACCAAACAGTCTTAACAAAATATTCTGCAGCAAAACTTTACCACCCAGCATGTAACTCTAGTGCTTGTTCAAGAATTTCTAATTCATATAAAAATTCCTCACGTCTGATCCCGCAATCAAACAAGACAGGTTGATGCTATAACACTTGTCTTGACAATAAAAGGGGGAAAAGACAAATTTGTTGTCTATTAAACTGTAATGTTGTTTCCCTTTCCGAGCCAATGAGGCATTTTAATACTTTCACAGACTTAATGAGCACATATCAAAAAGATTGCCTAACACCTCTAGCTGTTGCAAGGTTGTCTCTGTCTCTTCAAAGTCTGCTTCTCCCTGTTTTGAATGCATGATAGTTATGCTAATATCCATCACAGCAGTGCCAAAAGAAAGTAATAAAACGTGGTCTGTAACAGCCTAGTTATTCAAAATGCAGTCGCCCAACTTTACTTTGAATACATTTGGCAATAAAACAAAAGCAGACAACCGCACATGCACAAACACACGCTTTTAAAAACACACGCGAGCGTGGTGTTGAGAGCATTAGGGGCATTTCAATATCTGACACATAAAATCTGGCATATAGGCCTCCGAGGCCTGTATGTAGTACTATAACTCAACATGTGCTTTACACAAAGTTGCGAGTAGGCCTGAGCCCTAGAAAACAGGTTTTACCTGTGACGCCAAAACATGTTGCTGCAGATGAAAGGGTAGACCTGGCGCTCCCGTCAAGCTTTGCTGAGGTGATGCCATGCTAGTCGTGTCCATGGTGCTCACCCCTTCCGTGGACACAGCTGCCAATAGTGGCCCCATGCCCGCGGCCATGTTTGAGAATGCACCTCCCATGTTGAACTGACTGGGGTGCAAGAGAAACGGATGCGCGCTCCCTAGGTGATTGAAAAACTGTTGTCCTGTTAGACCTGTTGGAAATCCAAAATTATGCAAGTGGCTGTGGCCTATGTGCGGGCTGTCAGTCTGAACAGTCAAAGGCATGAAACTGTCCTTGCTTATCGATCTGCACTCGTCCGTTTTCGGCTGGTCCAGACTCGGGCTCTTGAGGTCTTCTCCAGAGCGGGTGGTACTGGAGATGACTGTGATGGGGCTCTGCCTCGAGTCTGCCTGGCTTTTCTCAGTCCTAGGGCCGCTGTCGCGGTTTCTGTTGGTAGAATCACTGTTACTAAAGGAGTGCCCCTTAGCTGGGCTCGCCTCATGGTCCTTTCCATCCTCCGTAGTTGTGGAAATCTTGCTGGAGTCCGGACCATCTTTGATGTGTCCGTCTTTGCTCTCGTCGTCGCTGTCCTCATCGCTGTCGCAGAAATCTGTCAGAGAGAGAGGATTAGACTGTCAGTTGCCTTTCTGCACATAGGCTGGGTGAATCAGAAAATTGCACATTCCCATTATCAACCACTGCAGTTCCTCTCACAGGTGGAATAAGAAATAGACCTGCAGGGCACTTATTTATCAACAGTGGTGACTCGTATGTTTGATCAGATATCCTATAATCTAACCTATAACGTCAGTTCCCAGTTGTTCCCAATAATATTTGGATGTTTGCTTCACATTAGTCGGCTACATATTTTTTATTTATTGATTTTTGTGTGTGTTTGTTTTGCAGATTAACTGGTAGCAGACTGATATCTTGCTTGATAATCTTCTCATCCTTTAGTGAGAATTTTTTCGTGACGTTTAACTGTTGTGTTGAAACTTTCAATTTGTCCTGTGTGCGTGAACTAAATATGAGTATTTCTGTAAAGCGTGTACACGGACTGTAACTCCTTCACATTCATAAAGTTTACTCTTATTCTGCACGTCACAAGTACCTTTTAAAAAAATCTTGCCACAAAAGGAATTTTACGATTTAACACACGACTAGTGATCGGAGGGAGCTGTGACCGACTGTGGGGTCTGTGAGCCTACCTTTAAGGTGTGGGGGGCCCACGGTAGACACGGCAGGGGACGAGGCCTGGCCGAAGCACTTAAAGGAAGGCTGCTCTCCAGAGGAGTCGTCTGAAGCCCCGTTCTCCTTTTTCTGCTGCTCCTCGTATGAACGAATGGACTGCAGAGCCAGCTGTTTCCTGTGCACAAGTACGGAGGTTATTATTAGTGGTCGTCTCAACTCTCAGGTCAGAAACGATAATGCAGCACGGTGAGTGAAAGCTTATTAGACTGGAGATCCGAGATTCCTAATGAAGATCTTCACTATATGACTGACTCACCTATGAGGCAGGTGAGAATCCAAAGTTTTGGAATAATTTTAAAATATGAATCAGCAATGGAAACAACTTCATTAAAGGTCTCACAGCACCAGTGCTTAGCCTTAAGAATTACAGTAAACTCTATTAAGGTCTATTAGACTATTTGATTAGAAACCGTGAGGAGCCAGACTCCCTGCAGGGTAATGTGGAAGCTTTGACGCGGGTTTAATCCAGCGAGATCACTAGTCTGCCTCCATTCATAAAAGACATCTGACTTTTTTTTTTTTTTTTTTTTTTTTTTTTTGTGATGCACTTTTTTCTTACCTCTTTTCCCGTCTCCCATTGCCAGTGTCACGGAATCCTTTGGCAAATGGATTATGGTCAATTTTCAGCTGGGTTATCTGAAATAAAGCAAATGATTTGTAAATATTAGCAACTGAAACTGTCTTACAATTGCAGGTGAAAAGCACCGAAGCTGGAGCTCATTTCTGCAAGTTTACAATACGGTACGTGGAGTTTATTGTCTCAACTGGCTAAAGATACAACATATTTTTGGTTTCGACGAAAAAAGAAACAGACATTAAAACAAAACAGGCAAGCCCACAACGCGCACAAATAGCACGCAACTTCTCATTTTTGGGCACGTTTTTCCATCAGCGTAAATCAGTGCTGTTTTTTTTTTGTTTGTTTGTTTGTTTTTTTTGGTGTAAAGTTTTGCAATACTTTATTCTCACACCACCTTCTCTCTGATTTCCGGCAGTGTTACCACTACACGTGAAGGGAGGGGGGGAGGGAGGGGAGGGGGAGGAGGGGGGTGAGGGTGGGTGGGGGGGTGCCATCATTTCCGAGCAATATCAAAGAGCTGAGGAGATGATTTTTATTATGTGTATGTCTTACAGAGAGTAAAATGCTACCATGCAGCACTGTCTAACACAACCAAAATGCTCTTCCCCCACTTTTTTCTCTCTTTTTCTCCATTCAACCCAGTGTTGCCCCTCTTCTTTTCCTTATTTCTCGACCCCCAACCCTTTTAGTAGTACACACACACACACACACGCAGAGAGAGAGGGAGAGAGAGAGAGAGTCTGGGTCTGTGCCAAATCCTTTCCACGTGATTAAATAAAAGGAAGATAACCTGTATAACATTCCTCAGAATTATTACTTTCCTACCACAGACTGGTGAATATGGCACTTACTCGCAACATCATCCCCCCCACTATGATACTCCACTCTCACAGGCTCCAACAAATATGACGTCTTTCATATTTTATGACAACAAAATGGTGCAGAGCATGAAAGACAGGCAGGAGAGAGAGAGAGAGAGAGAGAGAGAGAGAGAGAGAGAGAGAGAGAGAGAGAGAGAGAGAGAGAGTGAGTGAGTGAGTGAGACAGAGAGAGAGAGAGAGAGAGAGTGAGGGGGGGAAACGTCTGACAGAGCGAGCGGCACAAGCTATATTTTTAGCAAATATTCATGATATAACACCAAGCCTGTGAGCAATAATTGTGCTTACCTTGTCATTTTGATAAGCAGTCACGGCAATGAAATCCGTTTCAGGAAAAACATAAGTCCTGAAGGTACTGTACGGGAGTTTGAGAATATCGTTGGCCCTCACAATGTGAAATCGAGGCTGATATTTGTGCATCGAGTTAAGTATGGTCTGAAACACACACAATCACAAAAAAGATTAGTGAAATGTTCATGTTACACTGACATTTGTTGTCACAGAATTACAGAATATGTACTTGACATTTTCTTAAAAATGATACCTAAAATTAGAGAGCAGAAGTCACACCATTAGCAGGAATTAAATGTAGTAAATCACACTTAATTGTAAAAAATTGTAAATCGTTTTAAAAACGTCTTGGTAGCGAATTTTGCTGCATGTTTCTGAATATCTTTTCAGTTCCATAAAGAGGTTACAGAATATGGATAGATACGGACAAAGGATTAACTGACTTGCTTAATAATTATAATAATTATAAATAGTAGTTATAAATAAGATTATTTCAAGATTAATAACTTTTTAAATTTTTTTTGTAATGATGTGTTATTTCAATCAGGTCTTGCTCCCAAAATTTAATTAGAATTTTCATAGGACAACCTGGTTAAATAATGCTTCAATAAAAATAAAAAAAACAAAAAACATCAGAATATACATTATTATGACACGTGGGTACTAAAAGGGTAAGTTGATAAATAGGAAAATTGACATACATTAGTTGAACTTACAAATCCATGCTTGTCGGAGATGTTGTTTGTCAGCTTGAGTTTGTGAAAATTGACGACTTTTGACATCCACTGTTCACCAGTAGCCGGACTGTCCGGGTGAATGTACATCCTCTTTGGCATTTCGGGGTCGGCCTTCCCTGCCACCATCCAGCGGGAGTTATGAAATTTGTACCTGCAGTCGTCGGCAGCAACAATATCCATCAAGAGAATATATTTGGCCTTCTTGTCCAGACCAGTGCACCTCACTTTGAACGGAGGGAACATCCGCCTGTGACAAAGGAAAGCAAATGATAAGCACTTATGCACATAAAACAAAGGATAGAATATTCAACTATAAACCAAAAAGCCCTAACATATTTTAATATTGACATTTAATCTTTATTGATTCTATGATGCAGCCTATAGTTTGCTCTTAATTTTTCTGACAAAATCAGCCGAAAAAGTATGAACTGCCCCACGTATAAGCAGCTGAATAAACCCCATGTTAATGTGTTCTTCTGCTAATTTATCCCCAATTAAGCCCATAAGACAACACGTCAACGCTGCTTGAACGATCTCTTGATTTTTAATGTCTTGAAAGGCCTACACATAGACAGCCATCTTTGTATACTGTCACTGTGATGATGACGAAAATAATTTAGTCAGAGCTACACACACACACACTCACACTCACACACACACACACACACACTTAAAGTGGACATTTCAGTAGAGTAAAGTTTTTACAAACCGGGCACAAAAATTAACGATAGGATTATAAGAAAAACTAATTTTTATATCAGGAAATTTGTAGCCTATAGATCAATGAAGTTGAAAGCTACTGTATTAGTGTAGAGTTAATAGTAAAACAGCAGCTTCAGGCCTAATCCCTTTTATTTGAAAAATAATATTAGACCTAACAACTCATTTCCAATCATTAAAGATCTATTTGTGCACATGCTAATTTTACAACAGCCTCCTGACTTTGCAGGAACTTTATCTCAGTTTATTTCTATCAAACTGTATATCTATTGATTATTTTGAGGGGTCATTCCTTATTGTGTAGTGAAAACATATTATGGTGTAATGTTGGTCACATCTACATGACATTTGTGGTACAATTACGCCACAATCTAAATTTTATTTATATAAATAAGACTCATAGAAAGGCTTGAAAGCTTTGCATGAAGTAAAAATCTTAACCAAAGGAATCGCAGTGATATACCTAACTCCAAGCAGGTATCAATAGCATTTGAATAATAAATCCCTCCATCATGAGTTATCAATATACACAACAGACCTCTCTGTATGTCAGACCAGCTACACTTTTGGGATGAACACACACACACACACATACAAAAAAACCCCAAACAACAAAAAATCAGCTTCACCTTCCGGATTTTGTGATCACCATCTCAGTGCCTCTTTTGTGGAAGAGTTCCCAAAGCTCCTTGGCTTCCAGGTGAACTTTGGGGTCGTCCTCCACCTCTTCCTCGGGCTCCAGAGTCTTGAGAGGCCTGAGGTGGGCGGCCGCAGTCTGGTGCCCCAGCGAGGAAAAGTGGAGGCCGGTCTCCGCAGCTCCCAGCAGCTGGTCCATGATCGGCTTTCCCAGCGCGCCCGGCAGAGAGAGGGAGCCGCTAGGAGGGAGAGCCAGGGCCGGGAAGAATGGAGGCTGGTGACCCAGCATTGCACTCATGGCAAATTCCGGACCCCGGTGAGGTATAAACGGATGATATGCCATACTTGATCCCTGTATGACTGGATCTCTCATCAGGAAGTTCATCCAAGAGCAGGCACCAAATGTAGACGACTGGTCGGATTTAAAACAATATATCTACAACAATGATGCCAGCGCACAAGAGGAGCAAATGGAGACAAAATAAAAAAAAAGGGAGGAAAAAATAAATCTGAAGTTGGAAAGCTTTTGGAAATTCCTCCTTCAACTCTGCAGAAATAAGCATCCACTTCTTTTTCACAAGTTGCAGGGAAATCTCTACAGTCGTTTGCTGGACTTGGATCAAAAGTCTTCAAAGAGAAATGTAAAAATGTTCTCCATTAATCTTCAAGAGTGTTGCGAGCCCGATTTTCTTCAGAGTCTGAAGCGCATCGGACACCTCTGTGTGTCTCGCTGTCTTGCGGACATTAGTCGAATTAAACCAACTCGGGTGAGTCACTTAATTGACTGCAGTGCATTCTTTCTCTTCTGCTGCTGTTTACAATATCGGCATTCCTGTTAAAATGCGTTCCTTCTTATTGGCTTCAGTCCTGCAGCGAGGGCGACGTGTTGAAATATTTCGATAGCGCCGAATAATCCCCCTGCCTTTACTTGCTCCGGACATGCACCCTCTCTCTCACACACACACACATAGCCTACACACTTTTTATTCCTCCTCTCTCTTTCACGCACGCACACACATTTCAGGGAAAGACGTGTGCAGAGAAAGAAGTCCGCTGACGGCCAGAGAGAAAGAGAGAGAGAGAGAGAGGTGGTAAGGTCCCAGCTCCGTGATTTTCCTAGCGCCTCTGTGGCCCATAGGGCTTCATACTGTATGGATGTGTTGCATGTTACGAGTAGCAGCGCTCCGTTTGATTGGCTCTTTGACGCTTTCGGACCAATTGTGTGGCTGCGTAGGCGTGGTTTTAACAGGTCGGGTGGAGGGGACAGACTTCAGACTTATAAAAAGGTGTTTGGAAACTCAAAAGGGCTTTGCCGTGAAACACCACCCTGCCTCAGCCAGTGTTGTGTGAATATGTCAACATCGTTATAGAAGTTGCGCTATCGGTCGGTCTGTGAGACCCAGCGAAGGGGAGAGAGCAGACAAGCCAAGCCGGGAAACCGGCTCGCTCTGTCGGCGAGATGTTATGATCTGCTTGGGCTGTTGCCTTCCTTCTCTGACCCTCAGCACATTTCGTATTCTTATGCTTTGAATATCGCGAACATAATTTTAGTCATTCATAATTATTACATGATTTTGCAGCATTCAATTCGCGGTCTACTGAATTTTCAGAGATTAACAGCGCTGAAAAGCAGCTGAGCCAACATTTCCTGTAACATCCTCCTTTGAAATCAGCTCAGGAAAATATAACCGGTTGACGGGATGAGGCGCTCGATGATAAGTACATGTAGGCTAATGTTCATAAGATAACGGTTTATAATAATATTTGTTGGTTACTATGGGTTTATATTTTAGAAAGCTCATGGATGGAAGATTTACTCAATATTTTTTTTCTCATTTTGTCATTCTGGATACACTCAGCTCTTCATTCTCACTGTGCCTCTCTAGCCTGCATCTGTATTTGACTCGGTGTGAGTGAAGTCTGTTATGAATCTTATGGAAATCTATTTCGCATCTTATATTGCTGAAGCCTCTCGGGTGAAGGGTGAAACTAGATGATAGTTTTTTATCTCAGCTTGAAATAGCATTCTTCTAAGTTTACCTGAATTAATCGTGTTTCACAAGTTTGCGCGCAAAGTCTCAGAAGACCCAGAAGTCTAGTGAGGATGCGCTCACTGCTGCTTGTGTATTATCAATTCTTGCATCTATAGATGTTTTGATTCATACTAATCAATGCTGTTGTTAAATATAGAGCGCTTTCCCGGCACAACTGTCTCAGGGAAACAATTCAATATCAGTCCCTGTCGACAGAGTGACAGTTGTACAGGCTGCACCGTGTCAGTGACAGTACAAGGCGTATTTTTAACAAAAATGTTCTCGTTTGTATGAAGTCAACTACAGCTGTCATTATCTTTTTTCTCCACATTATTGAAGCCGCTTGAACTCTTATCAGTCGCACAATTTATAAGGTTAAGCCTCGGATATGAATAAAGCTTAAGACTTAAAACCCACCACAAAAAAAAAAAACAAAACAAAACAAAAAAACACCAGTTAGAAGTGTTGTAGCTCACTATTGGGCGCAGTAATTCTGCCTCACTGCAATGTGTCTAAAGAGATGTGCACCCCAAACAGCGCCACGCTAGCGCTCTCTTAAATGCTATTTAACCACAAATTCACAGGTAAACTAGAGAGCCGTGGCGAGTCAGCCACCTTGGACAAACATTTGTCATCAATTCTCAGTCAATTGTCTGTCTCCGTGGACTCAGGCGGGGACCAAAGCTGTGGTGGATCTCAAAGTCCTTGAGGGGCCTATTTAGAGCGAATTCTCACAAAAGAAGTAATAGGCCTATTGAATTATGACAACGTGTGCTGCGTTAAATGTTTTGCATCACACCTATGTTGTTAATTCATGTGCAACCTGGGCGAAATTCTATCTACTCTTTTAGATTTTTGTAACATTAAAAGGTGTGATGTACTTGTTGCACATTGTGGGTTGTTCTAATTTTTTTGGAAGCTTTTTATAGTATTTTTTTGTGAATCTTGGAGCTTGAAATAGTCAGTAAATGGCTCACTGGGAGCCACTGGAAGCATGAACTTTAGATGAATATCAGCTCAGTGTTTGCATGCAGGTGTTAATGAGAAACCATTGCTGTCATGTTATGCAGGTTTTAATCATTGTAGCGCACTACTTGTCTATCATGTCACAGTGCCCTTCCCATCATAGGATTGTCCTAATGACAAAGTGTTGATTTAGAAAACACCTGTATGTTTGTGCCCGTATATGTGCGTACTGTATGTGTGTAAAGTGGAGTGCTCTGCATGCATATACAGTATGTTCCCCAGGGGAGATACACAAGGATATTCGGCTTATGTGTTGCATGATATTGATTTGCCACAGAAAACAAATGTGATAGCTGTTGATAAACCACAGCAGGGTCTGACCGAGTGAAAAATCTAACAGATATCCATCAGTAGCTAAACCATTCACATGGTATGAGCTCCAAAATAAAGATGCCGCTTTCCACCAGCCTACTTCCAGGGCCTTCCAGTCTTCTCTTTGTGTGAGTGAGGTCAGGTCTGTGTCAATTACTGCGGCTTATTCTTCTTTAAACACTCACCCCCATTAGCAGCACATTTCAATTTAGTGGAAGGTGTCATCAAATAGGAAGCAGTGTTGACACGGCGGCAGCCTTTCAGTCTCTGTGGCCAAGCTGGCTTCATTAGCTAAGCAAGTAGAGAATGGTCAATACACTATATAAACTTTTACAGGGTTAGGGCTCTCAGGGACTCCAAGAGGCTATAAAAAGGTCTGAGCTGACACTACTGATTGATGAAGCCAACTTTGTCAGCGCTTCCCTTTTTTACATCTACAGAGATTATGCATATCAAAATCAAAAGAGGCAGTATATTTGACTGGACAGGCTCTAAAATTTCTCGCTCGACGTGGGTGGGTGATTTCTGACAGTACAAGGGGACAGCCTTTGTTTTAAACTGTCCTACTTCTAACTGTCCACACACATTTCAGCAGTTGCCCTCAGAGATTGTGCGATAAGACGTCTGCATTTAATTGGAAGAGCAGTTCCTTTCACGTGCCTCTGCAGTGAAATGATTTCCAGTTGCAACCAATGTGTTTTTATCGAATATTATTATTACTTTTTTACCCCCTTTTGCTAACCTCTCAATATTATCAATGAAGAAAAACTGCACTGAGGTCATAGGTTATGAAGCCTTCATGCCCTGACTACACACAACAGCCATACTGTGTAGGTTCATTAAGCAAAGCTTCAAAGACATTCCTGGAATTGATCATGGAGCTGCAAGTGATGTAATGTATGCTGTCCTGTTTATTTGCAGATTGTTAATGATAAGCAAGGACAGACTTGGTGGCACCGCTCCTGAATGGAGGAGATTGTCTGGTGAGAGTCATCAGCCCTAACACCACATGATAGGGAAAGGAAACATCACAAGATTAGTATACTCAACTACTATAATGACTCCAAACTTCATTACGGACATCCCGACACAAAGTGGAGGGGGAGATGTTCAATTGACAGCGTAATGACTTTCTAAATGCAAACCATTTACCTCAAGGATTAGGTGAGGATAAAATTGATCCATTGAGGCTATATTGTCCCAAAAAGGGTGCAGATTGGAAAATGCACTTTCCAGAACCACATGCATGTTTTAGTTCAATTGGAGGAATGATAAACTCTTTACCTGTCGATGAATTGTCCCTGTCAGGCGTTTTTCAAGTCAACCCTTGCACTCATCAATTCCTGCGCTGGCCAGTTATGGGTATTGATGAAAAACAATTTTAGTTAATTAGGGGATGTGTTTATTGATGGCAGGGCATTGACTACAGATTGACAAGGAAAATGGTAGTGAGCTGGGGAGACATTTGCTCCCTTGATTGAGGTTGTTCATCAACAGTGACGCAGGCTCATAACTTTTAACTTACTACCACATAGTTAAGAAAGAGGCCACTGAAAGGTGAAAAATGTCATGTTTAGCTTTTGATCCATAATCTAAATATGGCAAAACTGATGTTAAAAGCCTCAGATCTTAATCTCCGATTCATTTCTAAATTGATTGGCATTATGCAATATGTGATCTGCGTCATTTATTAATATTTTGAAACTGTATACTATTACGCATTATCATAAAGTAGACCTTAACTGTGACCTCAAATGTCACAGTTATATCACATCTGCATGCTCGAAAGACTGAGATTACATGCATGTATGTGTTTTATATAATCAATTATGGCTCAGAAATCATAAGAGCTTATGTTATGCAAGTTTGCATTGCATTGTTTGGCCCGCAGCCCACTAAACGCTTGCTTAATGGTTCCTGTTCACATAAAACAAGCTATGCTCATTATCGCCTGTTGCTGTACAATAGAGTAAGAAGTGAACAGCTGCCTTTTAAAGGTACATTGTATGCAGCACTATAAGAACAAACCGGTCCAGTGGCATGCATCACCTCTAGAGTATAATGCAAGGGGATTTTGTCTGCTCAACCTCATAAACAGCCATCAGGCTTTCTCCGCAGCTACAAGTGGTGTGATCAAGATGCTCGTGGTAAATGCCTCAGCCCCTCTTTGACACATGTGGACCATGTGTCAAAAGTCTTTAGCTTGCCTTACGTGCCACCACTCGCCAACATCGAGATAAGCATCTTTCCCCTTATATTTTGAGTGCTGAGAATCTTACTGAAACCACTTTTGCATGCTAAAAAGCACACAATAGCAAATGGGAAACAGCAGAATCCTCAGGTTATTTGTCATCAAGTTAGCACAGTATAAATATGCTCCCGCTATGTTCATGAGAGGCATCAGTTAGGGACTATTTTGTGTAAAATCAAAAAGTATTTGGGTTTTGGTGGGCAGGGAGGTGGCCTAATTTGGGTATCTGCTGTCCATTTAGCCTCCCCATCACTGGCATTGGCTTTGTGCTGCTGCTTCGACTTTACAGTCTCACGAAGTTGCAAGATTTTGCCATTGAGCCCAACCTCAAGACCCAGTGCTTTTAAGAGGAGAGTGGTATAAAGCAGTGCATTCCTTCACCAAGGGAATCTTGGGCTAAGGGGTTAGGGTGGCTTCTCTCTAGAGGTTAAGTGGGATAAGTGTGTGGCTCATGTCAACCCCACTACCCCCCAATAGTTTCTGGAAAATTTGCAATGGGGTCAGATTGGATTACTGTGTTTTGGTATTTACATGGAGACAGAGGGCTTTGAAATGGAAAACCATAGGCGGAAAAGCAAGTGCCATGCAGTCTGAAAGGCTGAGTAAAAGAAACCAGCACTGATTTCCACTGACGGGACGGTTGAATATGTCTTTTATGTCTTTCTGCCCCACAATCAGACATTCTGTTACCAAGAATGGTGATTGTCGAGGTAAATGGATCAAGTGCAGTGCCAATCTTTAAAGTAAATCCACACTAAGCTCTATGATAGACGTCCAATAGGAAATAAGGAGGTTTCAGGCATCATGCTTATGCTCACAGATATACCACATCATAGCTGTGACTGCGGCTTCAAGGGAGTTCCTAAAACGCAGTTAAGGAATTTTGCAGCGCAGTTATGCTACATAAACAGCAGTATACCTCATCCCAAAATGACCTTGTAAAAATTCACTTAGGTGTCAGTCCCCCTCAAGGTAAGCCTGGTCCTCCTGGATTTGTGCTTCAGGTGGGCTGTCATTTTTTCCTGTTGAACCTCGTTGCAGACCTGCTGGGATAAGTTTTCTGGGTTATTTTGAGTAGGATTCCCTAGCCACTCCCTACAGGTGCTGTGTGCAGGCCTGCGCCAGTAATCCACCCCTTTCAGTGCAGATTTTCGCTGTGCCTCATCCCCACGAGGTTTTACTCTGTTTAGGCAAAGCAGCAGTTAGCAGGATTAAAATAGCACTTATGTAACAAACATTTGTTTTAAAATATTTTGTCACTTGTGTATTTGTATGTAGTGGTTTATTGAAAGTTAAATAATGATATTAGTCAGCTTAGAATATTTTGGGACCTCTAGGGAAGACTCCAGCAACACTTGGTGGTATAAAGAACAACTTTATTATAATTATTATTTTAAAAAAGTGTGTTGCTGGAGTCTCGACCCTTTCAGACTTCTTTCCTTCTCTTTGCACCTTGGAAGTAGGTGTAAGTTGGGCAAGAAATCCTTACTCTGCTGAAAATAAATATCTCTGAAATTCTAGTTTCTCTGTAAAACAGTGATCACTTTGTTTCAGACTTTATGGGAAATCCGGTTTTCATTGAAATATAGCAAATCCAGCATTTAGGTTTGCACCCTTAAACATGAGTGTAAGTGAATGTGTTTTATAGGCTCTATGACAAAAAAGGCCCC